>NC_084734.1:1330611-1365611 GCF_033978785.1 Entelurus aequoreus
TGACACGCAGCAACTAATGCAGACAGGAAGTTGACGTGGTGAATGACACGCAGCAACTAATGCAGACAGGAAGTTGACGTGATGAATGACACGCAGCAACTAATGCAGACAGGAAGTTGACGTGGTGAACGACACGCAGCAACTAATGCAGACAGGAAGTTGACGTGATGAATGACACGCAGCAACTAATGCAGACAGGAAGTTGACGTGATGAATGACACGCAGCAACTAATGCAGACAGGAAGTAAGTCGGCGTTTGAAACTTACTGAGCGGTGAAGACGTGACTGCAGGATCGCCGCCTCCCTGGAATCCAGCCAACGCTTCTGTGGCGGGGGGGGAGGGGGAGGGGCGAGGGAGGCCTGGATGTGGAGGAATGGTGACAGCGGCGACGGCGACAGCAACCACTGGAGAAATCTCTTAGGCTGGGGGAGACACCTATAGAGGAACACAAGGGTCAGAGATGGTCAAAGATGTGACAAAAGGAGACACCTATAGAGGAACACAAGGGTCAGAGATGGTCAAAGATGTGACAAAAGGAGACACCTATAGAGGAACACAACGGGTCAGAGATGGTCAAAGAAGGATCAGAGATGATCAAAGAAGGGTCAGAGATGGTCAAAGAAGGGTCAGACATAGTTAAAGAAGGATCAGAGATGGTCAAAGAAGGATCAGAGATGATCAAAGAAGGGTCAGAGATGGTCAAAGAAGGGTCAGACATAGTTAAAGAAGGGTCAGAGATGGTCAAAGAAGGATCATAGATGGTCAAAGAAGGGTCAGAGATGGTCAAAGAAGGGTCAGAGATGGTCAAAGAAGGGTCAGACATAGTTAAAGAAGGGTCAGAGATGGTCAAAGAAGGATCAGAGACGGTCAAAGAAGGGTCAGAGATGGTCAAAGAAGGGTCAGAGATGATCAAAGAAGGGTCAGAGATGGTCAAAGAAGGGTCAGAGATGGTTAAAGAAGGGTCAGAGATGGTCAAAGAAGGATCATAGATGGTCAAAGAAGGATCAGAGATGATCAAAGAAGGGTCAGAGATGGTCAAAGAAGGGTCAGACATAGTTAAAGAAGGATCAGAGACGGTCAAAGAAGGGTCAGAGATGGTCAAAGAAGGATCATAGATGGTCAAAGAAGGATCAGAGATGATCAAAGAAGGGTCAGAGATGGTCAAAGAAGGATCAGAGATGGTCAAAGAAGGGTCAGAGATGGTCAAAGAAGGGTCAGAGATGGTCAAAGAAGGATCAGAGATGGTCAAAGAAGGGTCAGAGATGGTCAAAGAAGGGTCAGAGATGGTCAAAGAAAGGTCAGAGATGGTCAAAGAAGGATCAGAGATGGTCAAAGAAGGGTCAGAGATGGTCAAAGAAGGGTCAGAGATGGTCAAAGAAGGGTCAAAGAATGGTCAGACATGGTCAAAGAATGGTCAGACATGGTCAAAGAAGGGTCAGAGATGGTCAAAGAAGGGTCAGAGATGGTCAAAGAATGGTCAGACATGGTCAAAGAATGGTCAGACATGGTCAAAGAAGGGTCAGAGATGGTCAAAGAAGGGTCAGAGATGGTCAAAGAATGGTCAGACATGGTTAAAGAAGGGTCAGAAATGGTCAAAGAAGGGTCAGAGATGGTCAAAGAAGGGTCAGAGATGGTCAAAGAAGGGTCAGAGATGGTCAAAGAAGGGTCAGAGATGGTCAAAGAATGGTCAGACATGGTTAAAGAAAGGTCAGAGATGGTCAAAGAAGGGTCAGAGATGGTCAAAGAAGGGTCAGAGATGGTCAAAGAAGGGTCAGAGATGGTCAAAGAAGGGTCAGAGATGGTCAAAGAAGGGTCAGAGATGGTCAAAGAAGGGTCAGAGATGGTCAAAGAAGGGTCAGAGATGGTCAAAGAATGGTCAGACATGGTTAAAGAAGGGTCAGAGATGGTCAAAGAAGGGTCAGAGATGGTCAAAGAAGGGTCAGAGATGGTCAGAGAAGGATCAGAGATGGTCAAAGAAGGGTCAGAGATGGTCAAAGAAGGATCAGAGATGGTCAAAGAAGGGTCAGAGATGGTCAAAGGGTCAGAGATGGTCAAAGAAGAGTCAGAGATGGTCAAAGAAGGGTAAGAGATGGTCAAAGAAGGGTCAGAGATGGTCAAAGAAGGGTCAGAGATGGTCAAAGAAGGGTCAGAGATGGTCAAAGAAGGGTCAGAGATGGTCAAAGAAGGGTCAGAGATGGTCAAAGAAGGATCAGAGATGGTCAAAGAAGGGTCAGAGATGGTCAAAGAAGGGTCAGAGATGGTCAAAGAAGGGTCAGAGATGGTCAAAGAAGGGTCAGAGATGGTCAAAGAAGGGTCAGAGATGGTCAAAGAAGGATCAGAGATGGTCAAAGAAGGGTCAGAGATGGTCAAAGAAGGGTCAGAGATGGTCAAAGAAGGATCAGAGATGGTCAAAGAAGGGTCAGAGATGGTCAAAGAAGGGTCAGAGATGGTTTAACGCACCTCATTTGTGGATTAATCAAATCAATCAATCAAATTATTGCTTTGAATCACTTTGGCAACCATAAATTGTTGTTTGGGGTAGATTATTGTCTGTACTTTATTATTATACAAAGCCCAAAAGCAGTGAAGTTGTGTAAATGGTCAATAAAAAGAGAATACAACAAATCCTTTTCAACTTATATTCAATTGAATAGACTGCAAAGACAAGATATTTCATGTTCACACTCAGAAACTTTCTTCTTTTTTGCATATATTAGCTCATTTGGAATTTGATGCCTGCAACATGTTTCAAAAAAGCTGGCACAAGTGGCAAAAAATAGTGAGAAAGTTGAGGAATGCTCATCAAAGACTTATTTGGAACATCCCACAGGTGAACAGGCTAATTGGGAACAGGTGGGTGCCATGATTGGGTATAAAAGCAGCTTCAAGGAATTTAGGGATTTCACCATCTACGCTCCGTAATATCATCAAAGGTTGAGAGAATGTGGAGAAATCGCTGCACGTAAGCCATGATATTACACACCTTGGATCCCTCAGGCGGTACTGCATCAAAAAGCAACATCAATCAGTGTGTAAAGGATATCACCACATGGGCTCAGGAACACTTCAGAAAACCACTGTCAGTAACTACAGTTGGTCGCTACAGCTGTAAGTGCAAGTTAAAACTCTACTATGCAAAGCCAAAGCCATTTATCAACAACACCCAGACACGCTTCGCTGGGCCCGAGCTCATCTAAGATGGACTGATGCAAAGTGGAAAAGTGTTCTGTGGTCTGACGAGTCCACATTTCAAATTGTTATTGGAAACTGTGGACCAAAGAGGACAAGAACCATCGGGACTGTTCTAGGGTGAAAGTGTAAAAGTCATCATGTGTGATGGTATGGGGGTGCATTAGTGGCCAAGACATGGGTAACTTACACATCTGTGAAGGCACCATTAATGCTGAAAGGTACATACAGCTTTTGGAGCAACATATGTTGTTATCATGGACGCCCCTGCTTATTTCAACAAGACAATGCCAACTTCATAGTAAAACATAGTAATTAACAATGTATAAAAAGGCAAGCGTGCCTAAAACACATGAAGCTAGGACTTAGCATAAGCTATGGCATGAAACCAACACTTGGCATAAACTTTGAATCAGACATGACCTTTGAATCAGACATGAACTTTGAATCAGACATGACCTTTGAATCAGACATGAACTTTGAATCAGACATGAACTTTGAATCAGACTTACTTGGCATAAAGGCTGTGACGCAGGCCGACTGACTGGCAAAGACCAGCTTGAATAATGCCTCTGATTAGTGCTCGGGAAGCAGGTGAGCACTAATCAGAGCCAGGTGAACACAATGAGTAACCATGGTGACAAAACTAACAAGGAAGTGCAAGCAGGAACTGTGGAGTCTTAAACAGAAAAGAACATCAAACATGATCCAAAGCACAGATCATGACAAGATGAGCCAATATCAAAGTATCATCATTGAATGAAGACACCAAAGACTTCATTGATATTAATTATGTTCACTAACAGAGAAGAGTTAATATTGCATGTAGATTTTAAAGAAGAAAGAGCTTTTAGCACATGAACATGAGATCAAAAACAGTCATTTACACTCATGAATATCATACAAATAATATTTTACAATCTCATTAATATCACACAAATAATATTTTACAATCTCATGAATATCATACAAATAATAATTTACAATCTCATGAATATCAGACAAATAATATTTTAAAAGCTCAAGAATATCATACAAATAATATTTTACAATCTCATGAATATCATACAAATAATAGTTTACAATCTCATGAATATCATACAAATATTTTAAAATCTCATGAATATCATACTAAAAATATTTTACAATCTCATGAATATCATACAAATAATATTTTACAATCTCATTAATATACAAATAATAGTTTACAATCTCATGTCATACAAATAATATTTTAAAATCTCATAAATATCATACTAAAAATATTTTACAATCTCATGAATATCATACAAATAATATTTTACAATCGCATTAATATACAAATAATATTTTACAATCTCATGAATATCATACAAATAATATTTTACAATCTCATTAATATCATACAAATATTTTACAATCTCATGAATATCATACAAATAATATTTTACACTCTTGAATATCCTACAAATAATATTTTACAATCTCATTAATATACAAATAATATTTTACAATCTCATTAATATCATACAAATAATATTTTACAATCTCATTAATATCACACAAATAATATTTTAAAATCTGATGAATATCATACAAATAATATTTTACACTCTCTTGAATATTCTACAAATAATATTTTACAATCTCATTAATATACAAATATTTTACAATCTCATGAATATCATACAAATAATATTTTAAAATCTCATAAATATCATACAAATAATATTTTACAATCTCATTAATATACAAATAATATTTTACAATCTCATGAATATCATGCAAATAATATTTTACAATCTCATTAATATACAAATAATATTTTACAATCTCATGAATATCATACAAATAATATTTTACACTCTCATTAATATCATAAAAATAATATTTTACACTCTCATGAATATCATACAAATAATATTTTACAATCTCATGAATATCATACAAATAATATTTTACAATCTCATTAAAGGCCTACTGAAAGCCACTACTACCGACCACGCAGTCTGATAGTTTATATATCAATGATGAAATCTTAACATTATAACACATGCCAATACGGCCGGGTTAACTTATAAAGTGACATTTTAAATTTGCCGCTAAACTTCCGGTTCGAAACGCCTCTGAGGATGACGTATGCGCGTGACGTAGACCGGGGAACACGGGTATGCCTTCCACATTGAAGCCGATACGAAAAAGCTCTGTTTTCATTTCATAATTCCACAGTATTCTGGACATCTGTGTTCGTGAATCTGTTTCAATCATGTTCATTGCATTATTGAGAAGGAAGCCGAGCAAGCAAAGAAGAAAGTTGTCGGTGCGAAATGGACGTATTTTTCGAACGTAGTCAGCCACAACAGTACACAGCCGGCGCTTCTTTGTTTACATTCCCGAAAGATGCAGTCAAGATGGAAGAACTCGGATAACAGAGACTCTAACCAGGAGGACTTTTGATTTGGATACACAGACGCCTGTAGAGAACTGGGACAACACAGACTCTTACCAGGATTACTTTGATTTGGATGACAAAGACGCAGACGTGCTACTGTGAGTATGCAGCTTTGGCTTTTTTTTGCGTATGTACGTAACTTTTTTAAAATATATAAGCTTTATGAACCTTGGGTTAGGTGAACGGTCTTTTGGGCTGAGTGATTGTGTGTGTTGATCATGTGTTTGAATTGTATTGGCGTGTTCTATGGAGCTAGGAGCTAGCAGAGGAGCTAGGAGCTAGCATAACACGTACCGTACCGTACGTGCGCGTCACGTACGTAACTTTTTAAAAATATATAAGCTTTATGAACCTTGGGTTAGGTGAACGGTCTTTTGGGCTGAGTGATTGTGTGTGTTGATCATGTGTTTGAATTGTATTGGCGTGTTCTATGGAGCTAGGAGCTAGCAGAGGAGCTAGGAGCTAGCATAACACGTACCGTACCGTACGTGCGCGTCACGTACGTAACTTTTTAAAAATATATAAGCTTTATGAACCTTGGGTTAGGTGAACGGTCTTTTGGGCTGAGTGATTGTGTGTGTTGATCAGGTGTTTGAATTGTATTGGCGTGTTCTATGGAGCTAGGAGCTAGCAGAGGAGCTAGGAGCTAGCATAACAAACACGCAGGTGTTATTATGCAGGATTAATTTGTGGCATATTAAATATAAGCCTGGTTGTGTTGTGGCTAATAGAGTATATATATGTCTTGTGTTTATTTACTGTTGTAGTCATTCCCAGCTGAATATCAGGTACCGTGAGTATGCAGCCTTGGCTGCTAAACATTCGATAACTTGACCGTATGTGCGCGTCACGTACGTAACTTTTTAAAAATATATAAGCTTTATGAACCTTGGGTTAGGTAAACGGTCTTTTGGGCTGAGTGATTGTGTGTGTTGATCAGGTGTTTGAATTGTATTGGCGTGTTCTATGGAGCTAGGAGCTAGCAGAGGAGCTAGGAGCTAGCATAACAAACACGCAAGTGTTTTTATGCAGGATTAATTTGTGGCATATTAAATATAAGCCTGGTTGTGTTGTGGCTAATAGAGTATATATATGTCTTGTGTTTATTTACTGTTGTAGTCATTCCCAGCTGAATATCAGGTCACCCCCGCCTCTCACAGCATCTTCCCTATCTGAATAGCTTCAACTCCCCACTAGTCCTTCACTTGCACTTTACTCATCCACAAATCTTTCATCCTCGCTCAAATTAATGGGGAAATTGTCGCTTTCTCGGTCCGAATCTCTCTCACTTCATGCGGCCATCATTGTAAACAATAGGGAACTTTGCGTATATGTTCAACTGACTACGTCACGCTACTTCCGGTAGGTGCAAGCCTTTTTTTTATCAGATACCAAAAGTTGCAATCTTTATCGTCGTTGTTCTATACTAAATCCTTTCAGCAAAAATATGGCAATATCGCGAAATGATCAAGTATGACACATAGAATAGATCTGCTATCCCCGTTTAAATAAAAAAAATTAATTTCAGTAGGCCTTTAATATACAAATATTTTACAATCTCATGAATATCATACAAATAATATTTTACAATCTCATTAATAAACAAATAAAATTTTACAATCTCATGAATATCATACAAATAATATTTTACAAAAAATTGTTGATTAAACACAATTGTTGACTAAATAAAATTGTTGACTAAGTACAATTGTTGACTAAACACAATTGTTGACTAAATAAAATTGTTGACTAAACACAATTGTTGACTAAATACAATTGTTGACTAAGTACAATTGTTGACTAAATACAATTGTTGACTAAATAAAATTGTTGACTAAATACAATTGTTGACTAAACACAATTGTTGACTAAATACAATTGTTGACTAAACACAATTGTTGACTAAATACAATTGTTGACTAAATAAAATTGTTGACTAAATACAATTGTTGACTAAACACAATTGTTGACTAAATACAATTGTTGACTAAATAAAATTGTTGACTAAGTACAATTGTTGACTGAACACAATTTTTGACTAAATAAAAATGTTGACTAAACACAATTGTTGACTAAATACAATTGTTGACTAAATAAAATTGTTGACTAACTACAATTGACTAAATAAAATTGTTGACTAAATCTGCTGTTCACATTGACTTTACATGATGTAGATGTAGATGATCTATATCCACTGTACACATTTACATTACATTATGTAGATGTAGATTATCTATATCCACTGTACACATTGACTTTACATGATGTAGATGATCTATATCCACTGTACACATTGACTTTACATTATGTAGATGTAGATGATCTATATCCACTGTACACATTGACTTTACATTATGTAGATGATCTTTATCCACTGTACACATTGACTTTACATTATGTAGATGATCTATATCCACTGTACACATTGACTTTACATGATGTAGATGTAGATGATCTATATCCACTGTACACATTGACTTTAGTATCTAAATGTTTGGGTAGAAATGTATTAACCAAAGGCAGTTTTCTTTCAAGTCATATAGAAATGTATTAGAGTGGTGTCTACTTTATGGAGGAATGTAGTTCATTATTTAAGTGGCACCCAATGTTATTACAAAAGTATTGATTTTGAAACGAGAATCGATTCTGAATTGAATCCCCCAAGATTCAAACCGTGTGGTCCCCAAAGATTCTACTTTGCCACCCTTGAAAAATACCAGTACTTTTTTTCCACCCGCATGCTGCCGTGCGGTGGTGATGTACAGAGCCTGGGCCCCTGTTGAGTGTGTCAAAGCGCTTACAAGCAGAAACAGTGTGGAGAGGGAAAAAATGACCAAGAAATGGACGGTAAAGGTGACGTTTTAAAGATGGAAGCGCCGCGAAGGTACCAGAAGGTACCAGAAGGTAAGAAAAGTTGGTTTTGAAACAAAACGCCAGATAATATGTCTCCTATAGGTGCCATTTTGGGGTCTTTATACACACCATAATAATACTGTGTTGAAGCACAGTACGTCCGACTATGGTAGCTGTAATGTTCTGGGTTGCATCAAGCGGTGTGACTTTGTCGCTTACCAAAGTTGAAATAAAACATTTTGACAGCTTTTTGAGCGCTGTGTGTGATGTTCTATATTTTCAATGAAACATCAAAGTTTTGGTGTTGCTTTCTTACGGGTACTTGCTAGCGTCATTCATTGAACAGGGGGCATCAACCTGCAGTCCAAATGTACTGTATCTCTTATGTGTGACTGCCATCGCCCTGGTCACACTTATCATTACACCGTATACTAAATACAATTGCATGGAGGTGGGTAAGCACAGCCAGAATGAATACGTACATAAGGCGCACTTTGGAGAAAAGGGAAGTATTTTAAGGCTAGACTACTGCAACGCACTTCTTGTGGGGATCCCCAGCAGGAACATCCAGAAGCTGCAGTACTTACAGAATAGTGCTGCTAGGACACCTAACCCCAGCAAGTACATCCAGAAGCTGCAGTACGTACAGAATAGTGCTGCTAGGACACCTAACCCCAGCAAGAACATCCAGAAGCTGCAGTACTTACAGAATAGTGCTGCTAGGACACCTAACCCCAGCAAGAACATCCAGAAGCTACAATACGTACACAATAGTGCTGCTAGGACACCTAACCCCAGCAAGAACATCCAGAAGCTGCAGTACTTACACAATAGTGCTGCTAGGACACCTAACCCCAGCAAGAACATCCAGAAGCTGCAGTACGTACACAATAGTGCTGCTAGGATCCTGATGAGAGTGCGGAAATACGACCACATCTCACCAACTCTCAAATCCCTTCACTGGCTTCCTGTTCCACTCAGGATTGAATACAAAGTCTCCCTACTAACCCACCAGTGCCTCCATGGAAATGCCCCCCTCTACCTCAAAGAACTGCTCACCCCCAAATCCTCCACACCACACATCCGCTCTGGACAGACTAACCTCCTCCAACCTCCGAGGACAAAGCTACGAACAATGGGAGACCGGGCTTTCTGCTCCACCGCTCCCAGTCTGTGGAACGCTCTCCCTGACTACCTGAGGGCACCACAGACTGTGGATGCTTTTAAAAAAGGCTTAAAAACCCTTCTTTTTTTTTTTAAAAAAAGCCTTTTTTTAGATATATGCATACTAGTTTTAGCTATTAGGCCAGGGGTCACCAACGCGGTGCCCGTGGGCACCAGGTAGCCCGTAAGGACCAGATGAGTAGCCCGCTGGCCTGTTCTAAAAATAGCTCAAATAGCACCACTTACCAGTGAGCTGCCTCTATTTTTTAAATTTTATTTATTTACTAGCAAGCTGGTCTCGCTTTGCTCAACATTTTTAATTCTAAGAGAGGCAAAACTCAAATAGAATTTGAAAATCCAAAGAAACATTTTAAAGACTTGGTCTTCACTAACTGACAAAGAAACAGATAACAAATTTGGTGTCCAGTTCAAAGTGTGACATGATTTATTGAAAAATTTGTGAGTTGACTTTTGTATTTTACATGAGTTATTATTTACATCCAAGATGGCTGCGCTTCAGAGCAGCGGCTTCGTGCGAGCGCTCCTGGAAGTGAGAGCAAAAATACCCCTCAATTCAGTCAATTTCATGGCTGGCTCACAGCGTGTTCACTCCGTGATCACTTACGACCGACTTACAATTCTGGATGTGGAGAGATCGGGCCATTTTGGGCTGATAGATGCGTGTACGATGGACCTGCTCGCTAGCTTGGGAATTCTTCGCGAGCTACATCCAGCAGTGGCCTTTGAAGCAGCGGCGTCGACTACCAGCGGAGACGGTCAGCGAAAGAGACGTAAGCGGTGCGCTCGGAAGCAGAAGCGGGGGTGTCGGGCGGGGCTAACAACAAAGCTAAATGCTTTGTTGTTAGCGGGGCTAACGAAAAAGCTAAATGCTAATCCACAAAGAAGCGCTAATAAGGAGTCTGTTAAGCTAAAACTAGCCAGCGCCAGGCTGGATAATCCCTGCACACATAGCAATTCTTCTAGAATAATATACAACTCACATAATGTTTTTTCTGCGTCAGAGGTGGACATGCATTTTACTGAGGTGGCAAACAATCTAAAAATTCCTGTCATATCAATTCCTAGATATGGTCGAAATTATTTAAAGTGCACTATGCATAATAAACGTAACATTATTAATATTGCTACTACGGATACTTTCAACAAAAACTCCTCAAAACAGCCCACTACCTATAATATGGGCTTTTTAAACATAAGGTCATTGTCTTCCAAAACGTTATTAGTTAATGAAGTCATCAGAGACAACAATCTTGATGTCGTTGGTTTAGCCGAGACCTGGCTCAAACCAGACGAATTTTTTGCGCTGGGTGAGGCGTCTCCTCCTGGCTATGCGGGAACGCATATTGCCCGCCCCATTAAAAGGGGTGGGGGTGTTGCACTAATATACAACAAAAACTTTAGCCTTACCTCGGACCTAAATAATAAATATAACTCGTTTGAGGTGCTCACTATGAGGTTTGTCACACCGCTGCCTCTCCACCTGGCTGTCATCTACCGCCCCCCTGGGCCCTATTCGGACTTTATCAATGAATTTTCAGAGTTCGTTGCTGATCTAGTGACGCACGCCGACAATATAATCATAATGGGAGACTTTAACATCCATATGAATACCCCATCGGACCCTCCATGCGTGGCGCTCCAGACTATAATTGATAGCTGTGGTCTTACACAAATAATAAATGAACCCACGCATCGCAACGGTAATACGATAGATCTAGTGCTTGTCAGGGGTGTCACCACCTCTAAAGTTACGATACTCCCGTACACTAAAGTAATGTCCGATCATTACCTTATAAAATTCGAAGTTCTGACTCATTGTCAACAAACTAATAATAATAATAATAACTACTATAGCAGCCGCAACATTAATACTGCCACAACGACGACTCTTACTGACCTACTGCCTTCAGTAATGGCACCTTTCCCAAATTATGTGGGCTCTATTGATAACCTCACTAACAACTTTAACGACGCCCTGCGCGACACCATTGATATTGTAGCACCGCTAAAGCTAAAAAGGGCCCCTAAAAGGCGTACCCCATGGTTTACAGAAGAAACTAAAGCCCAGAAATTATCATGTAGAAAACTGGAACGCAAATGGCGTGCGACTAAACTTGAGGTTTTCCATCAAGCATGGAGTGATAGTTTAATAACTTATAAACGCATGCTTACCTCAGCTAAAGCTAAATATTACTCAAATCTCATCCACCTCAACAAAAATGATCCTAAATTTCTGTTTAGTACAGTAGCATCGCTAACCCAACAAGGGACTCCTCCCAGTAGCTCCACCCACTCAGCAGATGACTTTATGAATTTCTTTAATAAGAAAATTGAACTCATCAGAAAAGAGATTAAAGACAATGCATCCCAGCCACAACTGGGTTCTATTAACACAAATATGACTGTATATACGACGGACATTGCCCTCCAAAATAGTTTCTCTCTCTTTGATGAAATAACATTGGAGGAATTGTTAAAATGTGTAAATGGGACAAAACAAACAACATGTTTACTTGACCCAATTCCTGGGAAACTTATCAAGGAGCTTTTTGTTTTATTAGGTCCATCAGTGTTAAATATTATAAACCTATCACTTTCCTCTGGTACTGTTCCTCTAGCATTCAAAAAAGCGGTTATTCATCCTCTACTCAAAAGACCTAACCTCGATCCTGACCTCATGGTGAACTACCGGCCGGTGTCCCACCTACCGTTTATCTCGAAAATTCTCGAAAAAATTGTCGCACAGCAGCTAAATGAACACTTAGTGACTAACAATCTCTGTGAACCTTTTCAATCCGGTTTCAGGGCAAATCACTCTACGGAGACAGCCCTCGCAAAAATGACTAATGATCTATTGCTGACGATGGATTCTGATGCTTCATCTATGTTGCTGCTTCTTGATCTTAGCGCCGCTTTCGATACTGTTGATCATAATATTTTATTAGAGCGTATCAAAACGCGTATTGGGATGTCAGACTTAGCCTTGTCTTGGTTTAACTCTTATCTTACTGACAGGCTGCAGTGTGTCTCCCATAACAATGTGACCTCGGACTATGTTAAGGTAACGTGCGGAGTTCCCCAGGGTTCAGTTCTTGGCCCTGCACTCTTTAGTATTTACATGCTGCCGCTAGGTGACATTATACGCAAATACGGTGTTAGCTTTCACTGTTATGCTGATGACACCCAACTCTACATGCCCCTAAAGCTGACCAACACGCCGGATTGTAGTCAGCTGGAGGCGTGTCTTAATGAAATTAAACAATGGATGTCCGCTAACTTTTTGCAACTCAACGCTAAGAAAACGGAAATGCTGATTATCGGTCCTGCTCAACACCAACATCTATTTAATAATACCACCTTAACATTTGACAACCAAACAATTAAACAAGGCGACTCGGTAAAGAATCTGGGTATTATCTTCGACCCAACTCTCTCGTTTGAGTCACACATTAAGAGTGTTACTAAAACGGCCTTCTTTCATCTCCGTAATATCGCTAAAATTCGTTCCATTTTGTCCACAAGCGATGCTGAGATCATTATCCATGCGTTCGTTACATCTCGTCTCGATTACTGTAACGTATTATTTTCGGGCCTCCCTATGTCTAGCATTAAAAGATTACAGATGGTACAAAATGCGGCTGCTAGACTTTTGACAAAAACAAGAAAGTTTGATCATATTACGCCTATACTGGCTCACTTGCACTGGCTTCTTGTGCACCTAAGATGCGACTTTAAGGTTTTACTACTTACGTATAAAATACTACACGGTCAAGCTCCTGCCTATCTTGACGATTGTATTGTACCATATGTCCCAGCAAGAAATCTGCGTTCAAAGAACTCCGGCTTATTAGTGATTCCCAGAGCCCAAAAAAAGTCTGCGGGCTATAGAGCGTTTTCTATTCGGGCTCCAATACTATGGAATGCCCTCCCGGTAAAAGTTAGAGATGCTACCTCAGTAGAAGCATTTAAGTCTCATCTTAAAACTCATTTGTATACTCTAGCCTTTAAATAGACTCCCTTTTTAGACCAGTTGATCTGCCGTTTCTTTTCTTTTCTTTTCTACTCTGCTCCGGGGTGGACCGCTAGCCTGTCCATCAGATGGGGACATCTCTACGCTGCTGACCCGTCTCCACTCGGGATGGTTCCCGCTGGCCCCACCATGGACTGGACTTTCGCTGATGTGTTGGACTTTCACAATATTATATCAGACCCACTCGACACCGAGGATGTCGTTGTGGCTTGTACAGCCCTTTGAGACACTAGTGATTTAGGGCTATATAAATAAACATTGATTGAATGATTGATTTGTACAAACATGGTGCAAAGTAATTCATGACTTGTTAAAAAATGTTAGTGGCTAGCTAGTTAAAATGGGATATTGTGATTTCACAAGACTGTCTTAGAAGTGATCATTTCAAAATGTTCAATTTTAAAAATGTGCACAAAGTGTAGCATATTGATATTTATCTGTTTCTATATATATTTATTGTGAGAAATCATTAAGATGATCAGTGTTTCCACAAAGATAAATATTAGAGATGTCCGATAACATCGGCCTGCCGATATTATCGGCCGATATATGCGTTAAAATGTAATATCGGAAATTATCGGTATCGGGTTTTTTTTTTGGTTTTTTTTTATTAAATCAACATAAAAAACACAAGATACACTTACAATTAGTGCACCAACCCAAAAAACCTCCCTCCCCCATTTACACTCATTCACACAAAAGGGTTGTTTCTTTCTGTTATTAATATTCTGCTTCCTACATTATATATCAATATATATCAATACAGTCTGCAAGGGATACAGTCCGTAAGCACACATGATTGTGCGTGCTGCTGCTCCACTAATAGTACTAACCTTTAACAGTTAATTTTACTCATTTTCATTCATTACTAGTTTCTATGTAACTGTTTTTATATTGTTGTACTTTCTTTTTTATTCAAGAAAATGTTTTTAATTTATTTATCTTATTTTACTAATTTTTTTTAAAAAGTACCTTATCTTCACCATCCCTGGTTGTCCAAATTAGGCATAATAATGTGTTAATTCCACGACTGCATATATCGGTTGATATCGGTATCGGTTGATATAGGTATCGGTAATTAAAGAGTTGGACAATATCGGAATATCGGATATCGGCAAAAAGCCATTATCGGACATCCCTAATAAATATCATTAATTATTAATAATAACATAGAGTTAAAGGTAAATTGAGCAAATTGGCTATTTCTGGCAATTTATTTAAGTGTGTATCAAACTGGTAGCCCTTCGCATTAATCACTACCCAAGAAGTAGCTCTTGGTTTCAAAAAGGTTGGTGACCCCTGCACTAGGCTGTTCTAGTTTTTATTTGATTATCTTTTTATTTTTTTAATTATCTTTTTATTATTTATTTTTGTAATACACTGTAGCACTTTGAGGTTGTTTACTCAATGTAAAGTGCTTTTTACACAAAAATATGTTATTATTATTATTTTTATTATTAAGTGCGCCTTATAGTCCAAGAAATAAGCTGTTAATGCTGAAATGACAGCTTTAACCTTCCCCAGCGTGTTCCTCAGGGGGATGTGGTGTCCCTCAGGGGGATGTGGTGTCCCTCAGGGGGATGTGGTGTTCCTCAGGGGGGCGCCCTTTAGCTCTCTTCACTTTCAATCAAACATTCTCACCACTTTTGTCAATGAATGAAAAAGCTTAAATGAGTTTTGTCTTTGTATTTGTGTTGTGCATGAAGCCAGTGTGCTGGCACAAGCTGCAACATCTTGGTGGGCTGGCAGGAAACAACCAGCGTGTGTCTGACAGCAAACATGTCGCTGCAGAAAGCTGCTAAGGTGGCCAGAGAAAGAAATGTGGAGCGCCTCCTTGGAGGTGACGAGGCAGGCAGGCCAGGCATGAAAGTTGAATGTGAAGCAGCGAGTGATTATACTTTTATGGCATATTCCTGCGTGGCACACGAGTGTTTACTCAGCGCTGAATGACAGAATAGTTCATGGCTTTAATGGGCTCCATATGCTAACTTGATGTGTGGCGTCCCCCGAGGGGTTGCCAGTTGAATCACAAGCAGGCAGCCGGCTGAGTGACACTTTCCATCTGCTGGGCCGACAGCCGCTTCACACCCTGCCTTCTATGCAGCAACAAAATGCCTCCTAAACACCCTGCCCTCCAAACACACCCTGCCCTCCATGCAGCAACACACCCTGCCCTCCATGCAGCAACACACCCTGCCCTCCACGCAGCAACACACCCTACCCTCCACGCAGCAACACACCCTGCCCTCCACGCAGCAACACACCCTGCCCTCCACGCAGCAACACACCCTGCCCTCCACGCAGCAACACACCCTGCCCTCCACGCAGCAACACACCCTGCCCTCCACGCAGCAACACACCCTGCCCTCCACGCAGCAACACACCCTGCCCTCCACGCAGCAACACACCCTGCCCTCCACGCAGCAACACACCCTGCCCTCCACGCAGCAACACACCCTGCCCTCCACGCAGCAACACACCCTGCCCTCCACGCAGCAACACACCCTGCCCTCCACGCAGCAACAAAATGCCTCCTAAAGAGTCTTCCATCCAACAATTTCAATCTAAGTCCTCAAAATGTCTGAAATTCTCCTACAATGTCATCAAAAGTCTTATTCTACAACACACACTGCAAGAAGTCAGTGTTCAAAAACAACAACAAAATATGTACAAAAATGGGGGGTATTTTACTTGAACTAAGCAAAATGATCTGCCAATAGAAAAAACAAATATGAGACCTTTTTGCTCAATATGTTAAAAAAAACATTTTTCAATGAAGTAAATGCTAGTGCAGGGGTCGGCAACCCAAAATGTTGAAAGAGCCATATGGGTGAGGGCGGACCTACGTCACTTCCGCCTACCAATCCCCTAGCAACCGGGAATTGGTTGAAAACAAACCAGCTCACAGCGAACACAGCATTGACAGAAAAAGCATTTAACGAGCGTTGTGGCTTGGAAGTCGGCGTTAAATCCTTCATTTACGCATTTTTACTTATTCGCATATCGTGTGAAAAAACGAAAATGTATTATTTGCGTCAGACTCGTCTCAGTGAACTTTAAAGCTTCTCAGGCTTAGCTTAGCTTGCTAGTTAGCTTAGCCTGCGCGCTACAAAGAAAGAGACGCGGAAGTTATCAACAACAAGATCAAGTGTTAGTGTATAAAATATTGAGAGATTTGAGGGCTACATGTATTGTTTAAGTACAACTGTTCTTCGCCAGGTGTTCTTTGGCCGCCCTGGCTTACGTTTTCCCGGTGGTGTCCATCTTAACGCTGCCTTTGGTATCCTCTCGTTGTCCGGTTTTCGAAAATAGCTAGCTAGGCTATAGACTATATAGCAGGGGTCACAAACCTTTTTGAAAGCAAGAGCTACTTCTTGGGTACTGATTAATGCGAAGGGCTACCAGTTTGATACACACTTAAATTGCCAGAAATAGCCAATTTGCTCAATTTCCCTTTAACTCTGTTATTATTAATAATTAATGATATTTACACTTAATTGAATGGTTTAAAAGAGGAGAAAACACAAAAAAAATGACAATTAAATTTAGAAACATAGTTTATCTTCAATTTTGACTCTTTAAAATTCAAAATTCAACCGAAAAAAAGAAGAGAAAAACTAGCTAATTTGAATCTTTTTGAAAAAATAAAAAAAAGAATTTATGGAACATCATTAGTAATTTTTCCTGATTAAGATTAATTTTAGAATTTTGATGACATGTTTTTAATAGGTTAAAATCCAATCTGCACTTTGTTAGAATATATAACAAATTGGACCAAGCTATATTTCTAACAAAGACAAATCATTATTTCTTCTAGATTTTCCAGAACAAAAATTTTAAAAGAAATTCAAAAGACTTTGAAATAAGATTTAAATTTGATTCTACAGATTTTCTAGATTTGCCAAAATATTTTTTTTGAATTTTAATCACAATAAATTTGAAGAAATATTTCACAAATATTCTTCGTCGAAAAAACAGAAGCTAAAATGAAGAATTAAGTTAAAATTGATTTATTATTCTTTACAATAAAAAACAATACATTTACTTGAACATTGATTTAAATTGTCAGGAAAGAAGAGGAAGGAATTTAAAAGGTAAAAAAGGTATATGTGTTTAAAAATCCTAAAATCATTTTTAAGGTTGTATTTTTTCTCTAAAATTGTCATTCTGAAAGTTATAAGAAGCAAAGTAAAAAAAATAATGAATTTATTTAAACAAGTGAAGACCAAGCCTTTAAAATATTTTTCTTGGATTTTCGTATTCTATTTGAGTTTTGTCTCTCTTAGAATTAAAAATGTCGGGCAAAGCGAGACCAGCTTGCTAGTAAATAAATAAAATTTTAAAAATAGAGGCAGCTCACTGGTAAGTGCTGCTATTTGAGCTATTTTTAGAACAGGCCAGCGGGCTACTCATCTGGTCCTTACGAGCTACCTGGTGCCCGCGGGCACCGCGTTGGTGACCCCTGCTATATAGTATAAACCGCATGTTATTTTTGTACAACAACAACTTCAGCTGTCGAACGTTATAAGGTAAAAATTCAACAAGTACAACATTAGCACGGACGGTATAGCCAAGTTGTGGTTAAGAAGGTGGATTTTTGTTCCTTATATTTACCAGAAACGAAGTGATCCGAACACACGACCCGGGCCTTTGGGGGACTCCAGTGAGAACCGTCCTCGTTTTCCCGGTGTAAAGCTGCGAGCCATTTGTCTCGTCTCTGTGGGCTTTTATCGCGCTTTGGCAGAACAAAATACAACCTTTGTTTTCCCTGTTTCCAGTTGTGGTTAGCACAACCAAAAACAACACAGTTTTTCGGCATTTTGGAGGCGGAATGACGGGTTTAACCAGCGTAGGTCGACAGGTTAAAGAGTAATGGCGACAGTTTGTTTTCAACGCCAGTCTCGTTGCTGAGGCTCGAAGAACCCGTATGTAGCTCAGTTGCCCGGATGTCTGCCCTCACCCATAGGACCAAAAAAAAAAAATCTGTCTGGAGCCGCAACAAATTAAAAGCCATATTACATACAGATAGTGTGTCATGAGATATAAATTGAATTAAGATGACTTAAAGGAAACTAAATGAGCTCAAATATAGCTACAAATGAGGCATAATGCTGCAATATGTACATATAGCTAGCCTAAATAGCATGTTAGCATCGATTAGCTTGCAGTCATGCAGTGACCAACTATGTCTGAGTAGCACTCCACACAAGTCAATAACATCAACAAAACTCACCTTTGTGCCTTCACGCACAACGTTAAAAGTGTGGTGGACAAAATGAGACAGAAAAAGAAGTGGCATAAAACACGTCCTAGAAAGTCGGAGGAAGTTATACTTGTAAACAAACTACGGTGAGTTCAAGGACCGCCAAAATTAGTAGGACAAAACTGCGCTCGCCAAATACTCAAATCAGTGAAGCTGAAGCATGTTTAATATAAACAGTGTGCTTTATAACAATTAGGGAGGTTTGCGTCATGTTTTTCCTCCTACGGACACCATATTAAAACAAAAACTTTTTTTTTTCCCTCATTTTTCATAAATTTTTAAAAAAGCTCCAGAGAGCCACTAGGGCGGCGCTAAAGAGCCACATGCGGCTCTAGAGCCGCGGGTTGACGACCCCTGTGCTTGTGCCATTATCTTGACATCATGATATGCACTCCACATTTATTTGTATTGTAATTTTGAAGAAATGTTGTCCAACAAACATTTGACATCAAGCAAGAAAACTTTTCTATGGCAAGTCTTAAAAAATGTCTCTTCTGATGTTTGCTTTCAATGAGTTTACACTATTTTGCTGTATTTTTATTTAGCTTAAGCATTTTGTTTTTCAGAGTGAATGAACTCCTAGAAGATCACACGAGTCATTCTGGTCCTTTGACCTTCCTTTTCTTGTCTTTGTACTTTTTGTCTGTAAGGACGTGAAATAGTCTAAATCATCTTCATTGAGGTTTTTTAAAAAGTCTTAACTTTGAGACCAATGATATATACAATAATAATTATAATGATGTTGTCCAATAATATATACAATAATAGTTAGACTTATGTTGTCCAATAATATATACAATAATAATTATAATGATGTTGTCCAATAATATATATAATAATAATTATACTTATGTTGTCCAATGATATATACAATAATAATTATACTTATGTTGTTCAATAATATATACAATGATAATTATAATGATGTTGTCCAATAATATATACAATAATAATTGTAATGATGTTGTCCAATAATATATACAATAATAATTATACTTATGTTGTTCAATAATATATACAATAATAATTATACTTATGTTGTTCAATAATATATACAATAATAATTATACTTATGTTGTTCAATAATATATACAATAATAATTATACTTATGTTGTCCAATAATATATACAATAATAATTATAATGATGTTGTCCAATAATATATACAATAATAATTATACTTATGTTGTCCAATAATATATACAATAATAATTATAATGATGTTGTCCAATAATATATACAATAATAATTATACTTATGTTGTCCAATAATATATACAATAATAATTATAATGATGTTGTCCAATAATATATATAATAATAATTATACTTATGTTGTCCAATAATATATACAATAATAATTATAATGATGTTGTCCAATAATATATACAATAATAATTATAATGATGTTGTCCAATAATATATACAATAATAATTATACTTATGTTGTCCAATAATATATACAATAATAATTATAATGATGTTGTCCAATAATATATACAATAATTATAATGATGTTGTTCAATAATATATACAATAATAATTATAATGATGTTGTCCAATAATGTATACAATAATAATTATACTTATGTTGTCCAATAATATATACAATAATAATTATAATGATGTTGTGACAGTTTGACCCCACACTGTCACTGTTTGACCTTTGGACTTCCTCACAGACGGCGTGCACATTTGTTAGGAAGCTCAACATGGACAAACTACAAACATTCAATCTTGTTAGCCAGTGAAAAGCATGTGCTCAACAAACAAATTGTTACCCGTCACTCACCATGGCTCTGAACAGTTGACTAAAAGAGTCAGGGTGGGGTTGAGGGCTTTATATAGGTGAACACACCTGCATTCACTAATTAGGCCAAATTTGGGTGGAACCATGATTGTCAAAAGCTGGGTGTTACAGAAGGACACTGGACATTTAAAAGTGATGTTACCTAAGCCTGAATATACTGTGTACAAAAATGACTGCTCTACACATGCAAAAGTACTATGTGAATACTTTTTAGACATGTGATGGTTATTTATGGTGTCATTTGCAAAATAACTGTTTTCTTAATTCCCCCTGTCAAATTGGTCCCAGCTAGTGGGCGGGGCTATGAGCTATTTCAGTTGGAAAATGCCGTTTTTCTGACAGTCTGCTGTCGGTCTCTGGCGGAGGAGGTTCTCTGTCCTGAGCAGGAGTTCTGGGGCCGTACTTATCAAGCTTCTTAGAGTGACATTTTACACTTAACTCCTGAGAATTTGCGAAATTTAGTCCTACTCTCAAACTTAAGAATAAAAGCTTTTTATCAACGTTCTTAAGTCTAAGAATCACTCCTACTCTCCACGATATTTAAGAGACCTTCAGAGGTGTCTTAAGTGGTTAGGAGTTGCCAGCAGGGGATGGCACTGAGGCGAGAGAGACGTGCGCGAACGTTCAGGGAACGGAACAATGTTTTGGTTTTTTTGATGACGAGCAGCTGATCAAACGGTATCGTTTAGACAGAGCGGATATTATTTTTGTCACAGATTTAATACTTTTCGATTCCTTGTTGATTTCTGCATGTGTCTGCAGTGGGCTAGTATATATAGAGCCACCCACACCAGTTTCAAATTAGTTGCCTAATTAATGAATTGGAAAGAAAATGTTATGACAGTAGCGTATGTGTGTGGCCGTGAGGTGAGTGACGTCAGTGAGTGTGTGGGCGACAGAAGAGAGGGAGCGGTAGCGTGAGTGCCGGCGGGGACTAGTTTGTTTTGTATTATTTTGTAGTTTATTGTCAAAATATACACTCCCATTGTCCACTTAAATATTTCCAAGATATTTCTTTATTCTTAGACAACGGATTCCCTTCCGTGATTGGTCATTTCTATGGACACAGAAATGACGTCACCTAAAATTCCGTTTACGGCACATAGTAATGTCGTAATTCAGCTCTGAGTGTGACACTTAAGATTCAGTCCTACACTTCGCTGAAAGTGTGAGTAAGACGCTTGATAACTAACTTTTAAGTGCAGCTTTCAGCAAATAATTTATTTACTCTTAAGTCAACTCTTAGCAGACTTCTTAGGAGTAATTCTAAGAAGCTTGATAAGTACGGCCCCTGGTCTTCATGCAGCAAACATCTACTGAGGTGATTAGTTTGATGATGACATTATGTTGGGTTGTAACCGGTTAAATGAGTTTTGTTGAATGCTAATTGATGTTGCTGAATCTGTTTTGATGATTTAATTCTTTACTTTGACATATTTGATTATTGACCTTTGATTATGAATACATGTATTAATTATAATTATTTTTAATATGCTTATTTTGATTAATTACATAGGCGTATTTAACGCATGTAACTTTGAAATGTATTTAGAATATACATGTACTATATATAATATACAATACTAATATTGCCTCTGTTTATTACCATTACAGATTGTAGGTGCTTTGTTTTCCTGTCATCGTTTACCTTTTGACACTTTTTTGGGGGGATTTCAATAAATGTTTGTAAACTGTTACCAACTGCGTGCCTTGCCATCCTTGATTTGAAAGTCCGGTTTGCAAAGGTTACATTACCTTCACCCGAAGCGGGGTGTGACAGATGTTGTCCAATAATATGTGCAATAATAATTATAATAATGTTGTTCAATAATATATACAATAATAATTATAATGATGTTGTTCAATAATATGTGCAATAATAATTATAATAATGTTGTTCAATAATATATGCAATAATAATTATAATGTTGTCCAATAATATATACAATAATAATTATAATGATGTTGTCCAATAATGTGTATTATAATAATTATAATGATGTTGTCCAATAATATATATAATAATTATTATAATGATGTTGTCCAATAATATATATAATAATTATTATAATGATGTTGTTCAATAATATATACAATAATAATTATGATGTTGTCCAATAATATATACAATAATAATTATAATGATGTTGTCCAATAATATATATAATAATAATTATAATGATGTTGTTCAATAATATATACAATAATAATTATAATGATGTTGTTCAATAATATATATAATAATAATTATAATGATGTTGTCCAATAATATATATAATAATAATTATAATGATGTTGTTCAATAATATATACAATGATAATTATAATGATGTTGTCCAATAATATATATAATAATTATAATGATTTTGTCCAATAATATATACAATAATAATTATAATGATGTTGTCCAATAATATATACAATAATAATTATAATGTTGTTCAACAATATATACAATAATAATTCTAATGATGTTGTTCAATAAAATATACAATAATAATTATAATGATGTTGTCCAATAATATATATAATAATAATTATGATGATGTTGTCCATTAATATATACAATAATAATTATACTTATGTCGTCCAATAATATATACAATAATAATTATAATGTTGTCCAATAATATATACAATAATAATTATAATGATGTTGTCCAATAATGTATATAATAATAATTATAATGATGTTGTCCAATAATATATACAATAATAATTATAATGATGTTGTCCAATAATATATACAATAATAATTATAATGATGTTGTCCAATAATGTATATAATAATAATTATAATGATGTTGTCCAATAATATATACAATAATAATTATAATGATGTTGTTCAATAATGTATACAATAATAATTATAATGATGTTGTCCAATAATGTATATAATAATAATTATAATGATGTTGTCCAATAATATATACAATAATAATTATACTTATGTCGTCCAATAATATATACAATAATAATTATAATGTTGTCCAATAATATATACAATAATAATTATAATGATGTTGTCCAATAATGTATATAATAATAATTATAATGATGTTGTCCAATAATATATACAATAATAATTATAATGATGTTGTCCAATAATGTATACAATAATAATTATAATGATGTTGTCCAATAATGTATATAATAATAATTATAATGATGTTGTCCAATAATATATACAATAATAATTATACTTATGTCGTCCAATAATATATACAATAATAATTATAATGTTGTCCAATAATATATACAATAATAATTATAATGATGTTGTCCAATAATGTATATAATAATAATTATAATGATGTTGTCCAATAATGTATATAATAATAATTATAATGATGTTGTCCAATAATATATATAATAATAATTATAATGATGTTGTCCAATAATATATATAATAATAATTATAATGATGTGTCACAACATGACAAAATAAGAGCTCCTTTTTGGGGGAGAAGGAGTTTAATTTAGCATCAAATATGAATTGAATAATGCAGCAACTTCAACTCTCCAAGTCAAAATGGATCTTCAATTATCGCTCATAATTATTGCATTTGAATTCATTTCTCTGGACTAAAGTGGAAGTCTCTAACGCACTTTTGTTTATTCATGTTTTGGAGAAGAAATATTATAATATTATAATATTAGCAATCCCAACTTTTCATTTTAGCAGTGTGAAACTTCTTTTAGCGACCAAGATCCTTTTCAGCAGTAAATAACGTAGCAACTGAGGAATGTGAGACTATCAGTGCACTAAGTGTTGAAGTCAAGTCTGTATTGCATATACATATATCATATATACATACTGTGTATATATATATACACAGAATGTATATAGCTTTAACATGTTAGCTATAATAAGTGTTTTATGTTAGCGTTAACAACCACTTCATGTTAGCTTTTTCATGCTAGCTTGAATAAGCACTTCATGCTAGTTGTGATGAAACCCTGAGAGTTGACATCAATAAGAAGCTGACTAGGTTGACGTCTAGAGAGCGAGGGACAATATGAGCATGAATTAGTTGTCCACATTCCAGGAATAAGTTCCTGGAAATGAGTGCTCCCCCGCAGTGCAGTGAAGGATGTCAGAAAAGAAGAGACGTGTGCTGGCAGAGCATCACACCAGGACTGGAGACGCATGCAAAACAATACAATCTAAGTCAAGTGGACTTTCTAGTCCTCGCTCTAAGAAAGCCACAAGCAGCAAGAAAACGCTGGCAGAGGAAATAAGAAAGAAAGAAGGAGAGAGAAATGAAACTACATTCCAATGAGATGCTAACATTTAGCTTTTAACCCCCACGCTAACACAGATGCTAAAGCTAATTGCTACAAACTTAGCTTCTTACTCTATATGACATGCGAATCAGATCAGTTGCTATTCAAAGTGCTAACTCATCTGTTAAAAGCCATCCATTTACTTGTGAAGTTGCTTTCAAACTAGCTTCTTACTGTAAATTAGATGCTAACCAGGCTGGCTGCTAATCTAGATGCTAATTCAACTGGTAACCCATTTTTAATTGAGACGCTAACACGGCAGCTGAAGCAAGTTGCTTTAAAACTAGCTTCTTACTGTAAATTAGATGCTAACCAGGCTGGCTGCTAATCTAGATGCTAATTCAACTGGTAACCCATTTTTAATTGAGACGCTAACACGGCAGCTGAAGCAAGTTGCTTTAAAACTAGCTTTGACTGTAAATTAGATGCTAACAAGGCTAGCTTCGAATCAAGTTTCTAAATTAGCTGCTAATCTAGATGTTAATTCAACTGTTAACCCCTTTTTTATCAAGAAGCTAACACAGCATCTGAAGCATCCATCCATTTTCTACCACTTGTGAAGTTGCTTTAAAACTAGCTTCTTACTGTAAATTAGATGCTAACCAGGCTGGCTGCTAATCTAGATGCTAATTCAACTGGTAACCCATTTTTAATTGAGACGCTAACACGGCAGCTGAAGCAAGTTGCTTTAAAACTAGCTTCTTACTGTAAATTAGATGCTAACCAGGCTGGCTGCTAATTTAGATGCTAATTCAACTGGTAACCCATTTCTAATTGAGACGCTAACACGGCAGCTGAAGCAAGTTGCTTTAAAACTAGCTTCTTACTGTAAATTAGATGCTAACAAGGCTAGCTTCGAATCAAGCTTCTAAATGAGCTGCTAATGTAGATGTTAATTCAACTGTTAACCCCTTTTTTTTATCAAGAAGCTAACATAGCATCTGAAGCATCCATCCATTTTCTACCACTTGTGAAGTTGCTTTAAAACTAGCTTCTTATTGTAAATTAGATGCTAACTAGGCTTGCTGCTAATCAAGCTTCTAAATCATCTGCTGAAACCAAGCTTTTCAATTAGTTGCTAATCCAGATGCTAATTCAACTGCTAACCCATTTTAACACGGCTTCTAAACCCAATTTCTGTTAACTTAGCTGCTTACTGTAAATTAAATTAGATGCTCACCAGGGTAGCTTTTAATCAAGATGCTAACTCTAAAAAAAAAACAATTCGGATGCTAACCAATTAATAACTCAAAGGCTAAGGCAGCAGCTAAACCAAGTTGCTGTGAACCTCTAAATTATATGCTAACCAGGCTGGCTGCTAATTAAGATGCTAACTCATCTGCTAAAACCAAGCTTCTGAATTAGCAGCTAACCTAACTGCTACAATTACTTTCTAATTAGTTTTTTGGGGGTTGGAAAATACAGTTGTTAAACTAGTTGCTAACCCAGCTAATAGAATTGACTACTAAGTAAGCTGACATCGTTGTTAACATAGCTAATAAAACTGGTTACTAACCTATTTGCTAAGTTAGCTGTTAACGGGAGAGTTCATTGTTTAAATACAGAATACTGTAATTGTTTGAATACAGAATACTGTAATTACTTAAATACTGTAATACTGTAATAAATCCAACAATAGTAAGTTTACTCTGCAGCCGTCTTTTGAAGTAAATTAGCCGAGCCGAAGAGAAAGAGAAGCAGACGTAATCGAGGCATTGATTTTCAGACAAATGTCTACGCTGGGAATGGATTTCCTCGCTATAAAGAAGCACGGAGCGTAAATAAATGCTATCTGCAACAATATCACGCGGCTGCTCGTTCTTTGCTAAGACGAGAGACGCGATCATAAACACATTCATTCAGGCACACTTAAAGGCCTACTGAAACCCACTACTACCGACCACGCAGTCTGATAGTTTATATATCAATGATGAAATCTTAACATTACAACACATGCCAATACGGCCGGGTTAACTTATAAAGTGACATTTTAAATTTGCCGCTAAACTTCCGGTTCGAAACGCCTCTGAGGATGACGTATGCGCGTGACGTAGACCAGCGAACACGGGTATGCCTTCCACATTGAAGCCAATACGAAAAAGCTCTGTTTTCATTTCATAATTCCACAGTATTCTGGACATCTGTGTTCGTGAATCTGTTGCAATCATGTTCATTGCATTATGGAGAAGGAAGCTGAGCAAGCAAAGAAGAAAGTTGTCGGTGCGAAATGGACGTATTTTTCGAACGTAGTCAGCAACAACAGTACACAGCCGGCGCTTCTTTGTTTACATTCCCGAAAGATGCAGTCAAGATGGAAGAACTCGGATAACAGAGACTCTAACCAGGAGGACTTTTGACTTCGATACACAGACGCCTGTAGAGAACTGGGACAACACAGATTCTTACCAGGATTACTTTGATTTGGATGACAAAGACGCAGACGTGCTACTGTGAGTATGCAGCTTTGGCTTCTAAACATTTGATCGCTTGACCGTATGTGCGCAACTTTTTTTTGCGTATGTACGTAACTTTTTTAAAATATATAAGCTTTATGAACCTTGGGTTAGGTGAACGGTCTTTTGGGCTGAGTGATTGTGTGTGTTGATCAGGTGTTTGAATTGTATTGGCGTGTTCTATGGAGCTAGGAGCTAGCATAGGAGCTAGGAGCTAGCATAACAAACACGCAGGTGTTTTTATGCAGGATTAATTTGTGGCATATTAAATATAAGCCTGGTTGTGTTGTGGCTAATAGAGTATATATATGTCTTGTGTTTATTTACTGTTGTAGTCATTCCCAGCTGAATATCAGGTCACCCCCGGCTCTCACAGCATCTTCCCTATCTGAATAGCTTCAACTCCCCACTAGTCCTTCACTTGCACTTTCCTCATCCACAAATCTTTCATCCTCGCTCAAATTAATGGGGAAATCGTCGCTTTCTCGGTCCGAATCTCTCTCACTTCATGCGGCCATCATTGTAAACAATGGGGAACTTTGCGTATATGTTCAACTGACTACGTCACGCTACTTCCGGTAGGGGCAAGCCTTTTTTTATCAGATACCAAAAGTTGCAATCTTTATCGTCGTTGTTCTATACTAAATCCTTTCAGCAAAAATATGGCAATATCGCGAAATGATCAAGTATGACACATAGAATAGATCTGCTATCCCCGTTTAAATAAAAAAAATTCATTTCAGTAGGCCTTTAAAGGGGAACTGCACTGTTTGGTGATTCACGACCTTATCTTTTGGAAGCTGAACATACTGAGGATGAACTACTGCTTCTAGAAGCCAGCATGAAAGGAAGAGTGAGACGTTGGAGCAGACGGAAGCCAACAGAGTGAGGGGAAAGGGACTCGAAGCAGCAACATTTGGAATTTGAAGCCATGCTATTTCGACATAAATGGAGTGCTTACCTAAATAAACCAGAAAAAACAGCCCCGGCCAGCTGGACCAGACAAACAACTGTCCATGGGGTGAGTCACACTTGATACACGCAGCACGTCATGTGTGTTATTACAACTAAAGTACATAATCTGTCTGGCTAGTTGTGTACATACAAAACATGAAATAATACTTTACAGATACTGTAATATGATTAACGTTTTTCACTCAGTACAGATTGGTGTCCTATCACCGTGTTGTGAATTACAAACTCAAAAGCATTTTGACGTAGAAGCTAGCTTATCTATTTCCATAGCTAGCTTTTACGGCTAAAACTGTATCGCGCTGATGTGTTACTACGCTAGCAAACGCTCTCACAACAACAATGTCGCTACATCTTGGTTATTACACAAGTTGTACAACGTAAATGAAGTATTTTTGACGGTTTTTGAATACATTTTCCAAAGTGATTTAGAGGTAGAACTGATTGCTTACATTAGCTGCATTGCTAGCCACCAAGAACGAGACGGTTTTTACATGTTAGAATGCAAAAAAAAACATTTTGTCTCGCTTAATGATTGTGAACAATAGGTAAAATGACGATAAAAAGTGCAGTTGCCCTTTAAGAGTGGCTTTCTTTTCCCGTTTCTCCCAGTGTGTCATTCACACAACACCCGAACACTATTTTGTTTCTTTAGCCGGTCAGCAGTGACGAGGCACAATTTTGCTCTCGCTGCTGACCAAGTCCGTGTTCCCTCCTCCTGGTGAAGATGATCAACCTTGACAGGTCCATCAAAGAAAAGCTGGTCCAAAAAAAGAGAAAGAAAGACTGTTACCTGTCATGGCCTGTCATGACAGGTAACAGTCTTTCTTTCTCTTTTTTTTCAAGGTAAATAATCTTTAAAAACAGCAGAGTGCTACTGCCATATAGAGGATCTTGGACTAGTGTTTTCAAGATAAATAATCTTTAAAAACAGCAGAGTGCTACTGTCATATAGAGGATCTTGGACTAGTGTTTTCAAAGGTAAAAAATCTTTAAAAACAGCAGAGTGCTACTGTCATATAGAGGATCTTGGACTAGTGTTTTCAAGGTAAATAATCTTTAAAAACAGCAGAGTGCTACTGTCATATAGAGGATCTTGGACTAGTGTTTTCAAGGTAAATAATCTTTAAAACAGCAGAGTGCTACTGTCATATAGAGGATCTTGGACTAGTGTTTTCAAGGTAAATAATCTTTAAAAACAGCAGAGTGCTACTGTCATATAGAGGATCTTTGACTAGTGTTTTCAAGGTAAATAATCTTTAAAACAGCAGAGTGCTACTGTCATATAGAGGATCTTGGACTAGTGTTTTCAAGGTAAATAATCTTTAAAACAGCAGAGTGCTACTGTCATATAGAGGATCTTGGACTAGTGTTTTCAAGATAAATAATCTTTAAAAACAGCAGAGTGCTACTGCCATATAGTGGATCTTTGACTAGTGTTTTCAAGGTAAAAAATCTTTAAAACAGCAGAGTGCTACTGTCATATAGAGGATCTTTGACTAGTGTTTTCAAGGTAAATAATGTTTAAAAACAGCAGAGTGCTACTGTCATATAGTGGATCTTTGACTAGTGTTTTCAAGGTAAATAATCTTTAAAAACAGCAGAGTGCTACTGTCATATAGAGGATCTTTGACTAGTGTTTTCAAGGTAAATAATCTTTAAAAACAGCAGAGTGCTACTGTCATATAGAGGATCTTGGACTAGTGTTTTCAAGGTAAATAATCTTTAAAAACAGCAGAGTGCTACTGTCATATAGAGGATCTTGGACTAGTGTTTTCAAGGTAAATAATCTTTAAAAACAGCAGAGTGCTACTGTCATATAGAGGATCTTTGACTAGTGTTTTCAAGGTAAATAATCTTAAAAACAGCAGAGTGCTACTGTCATATAGAGGATCTTGGACTAGTGTTTTCAAGGTAAATCATCTTTAAAAACAGCAGAGTACTACTGTCATATAGAGGATCTTGGACCAGTGTTTTCAAGGTAAATAATCTTTAAAAACAGCAGAGTGCTACTGTCATATAGAGGATCTTTGACTAGTGTTTTCAAGGTAAATAATCTTTAAAACAGCAGAGTGCTACTGTCATATAGAGGATCTTGGACTAGTGTTTTCAAGGTAAAAAATCTTTAAAAACAGCAGAGTGCTACTGCCGTATAGAGGATCTTGGACTAGTGTTTTGAAGGTAAATAATCTTTAAAACAGCAGAGTGCTACTGTCATATAGAGGATCTTGGACTAGTGTTTTCAAGGTAAATAATCTTTAAAACAGCAGAGTGCTACTGTCATATAGAGGATCTTGGACTAGTGTTTTCAAGGTAAATCATCTTTAAAAACAGCAGAGTACTACTGTCATATAGAGGATCTTGGACCAGTGTTTTCAAGGTAAATAATCTTTAAAAACAGCAGAGTGCTACTGTCATATAGAGGATCTTTGACTAGTGTTTTCAAGGTAAATAATCTTTAAAACAGCAGAGTGCTACTGTCATATAGAGGATCTTGGACTAGTGTTTTCAAGGTAAAAAATCTTTAAAAACAGCAGAGTGCTACTGCCGTATAGAGGATCTTGGACTAGTGTTTTCAAGGTAAATAATCTTTAAAACAGCAGAGTGCTACTGTCATATAGAGGATCTTGGACTAGTGTTTTCAAGGTAAATAATCTTTAAAACAGCAGAGTGCTACTGTCATATAGAGGATCTTGGACTAGTGTTTTCAAGGTAAATAATCTTAAAAACAGCAGAGTGCTACTGTCATATAGAGGATCTTGGACTAGTGTTTTCAAAGGTAAAAAATCTTTAAAACAGCAGAGTGCTACTGTCATATAGAGGATCTTGGACTAGTGTTTTCAAGGTAAATAGTCTTTAAAAACAGCAGAGTGCTACTGTCATATAGAGGATCTTGGACTAGTGTTTTCAAAGGTAAAACATCTTTAAAACAGCAGAGTGCTACTGTCATATAGAGGATCTTGGACTAGTGTTTTCAAGGTAAATAATCTTTAAAAACAGCAGAGTGCTACTGCCGTATAGAGGATCTTGGACTAGTGTTTTCAAGGTAAATAATCTTTAAAACAGCAGAGTGCTACTGTCATATAGAGGATCTTTGACTAGTGTTTTCAAGGTAAATAATCTTTAAAACAGCAGAGTGCTACTGTCATATAGAGGATCTTGGACTAGTGTTTTCAAGGTAAATAATCTTTAAAACAGCAGAGTGCTACTGTCATATAGAGGATCTTTGACTAGTGTTTTCAAGGTAAATAATCTTTAAAACAGCAGAGTGCTACTGTCATATAGAGGATCTTTGACTAGTGTTTTCAAGGTAAATAATCTTTAAAACAGCAGAGTGCTACTGTCATATAGAGGATCTTGGACTAGTGTTTTCAAGGTAAATAATCTTAAAAACAGCAGAGTGCTACTGTCATATAGAGGATCTTGGACTAGTGTTTTCAAGGTAAATAATCTTTAAAACAGCAGAGTGCTACTGTCATATAGAGGATCTTTGACTAGTGTTTTCAAGGTAAATAATCTTTAAAAACAGCAGAGTGCTACTGTCATATAGAGGATCTTTGACTAGTGTTTTCAAGGTAAATAATCTTTAAAAACAGCAGAGTGCTACTGTCATATAGAGGATCTTTGACTCGTGTTTTCAAGGTAAATAATCTTTAAAAACAGCAGAGTGCTACTGTCATATAGAGGATCTTTGACTAGTGTTTTCAAGGTAAATAATCTTTAAAAACAGCAGAGTGCTACTGTCATATAGAGGATCTTTGACTAGTGTTTTCAAGGTAAATAATATTTAAAAACAGCAGAGTGCTACTGTCATATAGAGGATCTTGGACTAGTGTTTTCAAGGTAAATAATCTTTAAAAACAGCAGAGTGCTACTGTCATATAGAGGATCTTGGACTAGTGTTTTCAAGGTAAATAATCTTTAAAAACAGCAGAGTGCTACTGCCATATAGAGGATCTTGGACTAGTGTTTTCAAGGTAAATAATCTTTAAAACAGCAGAGTGCTACTGTCATATAGAGGATCTTTGACTAGTGTTTTCAAGGTAAATAATCTTTAAAACAGCAGAGTGCTACTGTCATATAGAGGATCTTTGACTAGTGTTTTCAAGGTAAATAATCTTTAAAACAGCAGAGTGCTACTGTCATATAGAGGATCTTGGACTAGTGTTTTCAAGGTAAATAATCTTAAAAACAGCAGAGTGCTACTGTCATATAGAGGATCTTGGACTAGTGTTTTCAAGGTAAATAATCTTTAAAACAGCAGAGTGCTACTGTCATATAGAGGATCTTTGACTAGTGTTTTCAAGGTAAATAATCTTTAAAAACAGCAGAGTGCTACTGTCATATAGAGGATCTTTGACTAGTGTTTTCAAGGTAAATAATCTTTAAAAACAGCAGAGTGCTACTGTCATATAGAGGATCTTTGACTCGTGTTTTCAAGGTAAATAATCTTTAAAAACAGCAGAGTGCTACTGTCATATAGAGGATCTTTGACTAGTGTTTTCAAGGTAAATAATCTTTAAAAACAGCAGAGTGCTACTGTCATATAGAGGATCTTTGACTAGTGTTTTCAAGGTAAATAATATTTAAAAACAGCAGAGTGCTACTGTCATATAGAGGATCTTGGACTAGTGTTTTCAAGGTAAATAATCTTTAAAAACAGCAGAGTGCTACTGTCATATAGAGGATCTTGGACTAGTGTTTTCAAGGTAAATAATCTTTAAAAACAGCAGAGTGCTACTGCCATATAGAGGATCTTGGACTAGTGTTTTCAAGGTAAATAATCTTTAAAACAGCAGAGTGCTACTGTCATATAGAGGATCTTTGACTAGTGTTTTCAAGGTAAATAATCTTTAAAACAGCAGAGTGCTACTGTCATATAGAGGATCTTGGACTAGTGTTTTCAAGGTAAATAATCTTTAAAACAGCAGAGTGCTACTGTCATATAGAGGATCTTTGACTAGTGTTTTCAAGGTAAATAATCTTTAAAACAGCAGAGTGCTACTGTCATATAGAGGATCTTTGACTAGTGTTTTCAAGGTAAATAATCTTTAAAACAGCAGAGTGCTACTGTCATATAGAGGATCTTGGACTAGTGTTTTCAAGGTAAATAATCTTAAAAACAGCAGAGTGCTACTGTCATATAGAGGATCTTGGACTAGTGTTTTCAAGGTAAATAATCTTTAAAACAGCAGAGTGCTACTGTCATATAGAGGATCTTTGACTAGTGTTTTCAAGGTAAATAATCTTTAAAAACAGCAGAGTGCTACTGTCATATAGAGGATCTTTGACTAGTGTTTTCAAGGTAAATAATCTTTAAAAACAGCAGAGTGCTACTGTCATATAGAGGATCTTTGACTCGTGTTTTCAAGGTAAATAATCTTTAAAAACAGCAGAGTGCTACTGTCATATAGAGGATCTTTGACTAGTGTTTTCAAGGTAAATAATCTTTAAAAACAGCAGAGTGCTACTGTCATATAGAGGATCTTTGACTAGTGTTTTCAAGGTAAATAATATTTAAAAACAGCAGAGTGCTACTGTCATATAGAGGATCTTGGACTAGTGTTTTCAAGGTAAATAATCTTTAAAAACAGCAGAGTGCTACTGTCATATAGAGGATCTTGGACTAGTGTTTTCAAGGTAAATAATCTTTAAAAACAGCAGAGTGCTACTGCCATATAGAGGATCTTGGACTAGTGTTTTCAAGGTAAATAATCTTTAAAACAGCGACTTGGTGCCACCACGACATGAAGGTCAGCACTTGGCTTACATTTTCACAGCTTCGGGCACACATTTGCTTTTTTTCACTTGCACTTTTGCTCCCTTCTTCATGTTTTTGCAAAGAATGGTGAGCTGCAGTAAAGTGTGCTTTAGAGAGGGCGTGTGGAGGAGGGCCAGTTCTTTAAGATGAACATGGAAGGCGACATTTTTAGTCATCACGGTTACGGCATGTGACAAATGAGGTGGCCCCGCAGGCTGGCCCTTGAAGCCTGGGGAGAACATGTTGAGTCTGCAGGGGTGGTGGAGATGGAACAAAGGCCAAGGAAAAGTCATCCCCATCAGAGAGTGCAGGAGGAAACCAGGAAAGGAGGAAAGGAGTATAGGAGGATAGGAAGAAAGGAAGAAAGGAAGAAAGCAGACGGTGGCGACTGAGAGACCGCACGATATTTGTCCTAGCTGCTCCTCAGAGGAAGGATGTACAATATTTACATATCCAAAATGCTCTCATTCATTCTTATAAACACAACAGAGAATGTATTTGGAAGCAGGTGGTCATTCCTTATGTATAATATATATATATATATATATATATATATATATATATATATATATATATATATATATATATATATATATATATATATATATATATATATATATATATATATATACCACATACCATGGTTTATCATGGTATGTGAATGCTTCCATTAAAATCTCCTGAGGATTGAGGAAAACCCCTCATGAAACAGGCCTGTAGAGATGAAATAGTCTTGTGATTTTTTCCGACACATACATATTACGCT
>NC_084734.1:1368111-1378111 GCF_033978785.1 Entelurus aequoreus
ACGTTTCATCACAAAAAAGCAAGAAGCAAATAAAAGTGGCCTCAGGCTGGCCGCCTCGTCTCGAACAGGAAGTCTTTTACTTTGCTGCTAAAAAGGAGCTTTTGAAAATGGCTGCTGGAAGACTGCAGGGTGGGGGAGGGGCACTTGATGCTTCTTTATCTACTTGATGCTTCTTTATCTACTTGATGTTTCTTTATCTACTTGATGCTTCTTTATCTACATGATGCTTCTTTATCTACATGATGCTTCTTTATCTACTTGATGCTTCTTTATCTACATGATGCTTCTTTATCTACTTGATGTTTCTTTATCTACTTGATGCTTCTTTATCTACATGATGCTTCTTTATCTACATGATGCTTCTTTATCTACTTGATGCTTCTTTATCTACATGATGCTTCTTTATCTACTTGATGCTTCTTTATCTACTTGATGCTTCTTTATCTACATGATGCTTTTTTATCTACTTGATGCTTCTTTATCTAATTGATGCTTCTTTATCTACTTGATGCTTCTTTATCTACATGATGCTTCTTTATCTACATGATGCTTCTTTATCTACTTGATGCTTCTTTATCTACATGATGCTTCTTTATCTACATGATGCTTCTTTATCTACTTGATGCTTCTTTATCTACATGATGCTTCTTTATCTACATGATGCTTCTTTATCTACTTGATGCTTCTTTATCTACTTGATGCTTCTTTATCTACTTGATGCTTCTTTATCTACATGATGCTTCTTTATCTACATGATGCTTCTTTATCTACTTGATGCTTCTTTATCTACTTGATGCTTCTTTATCTACTTGATGCTTCTTTATCTACATGATGCTTCTTTATGTACTTGATGCTTCTTTATCTACTTGATGCTTCTTTATCTAATTGATGCTTCTTTATCTACTTGATGCTTCTTTATCTACTTGATGCTTCTTTATCTACTTGATGCTTCTTTATCTACATGATGCTTGTTTATCTACTTGATGCTTCTTTATCTACTTGATGCTTCTTTATCTACTTGATGCTTCTTTATCTACATGATGCTTCTTTATCTACATGATGCTTCTTTATCTACTTGATGCTTCTTTATCTACATGATGCTTCTTTATCTACATGATGCTTCTTTATCTACATGATGCTTCTTTATGTACTTGATTCTTCTTTATCTACTTGATGCTTCTTTATCTAATTGATGCTTCTTTATCTACTTGATGCTTCTTTATCTACATGATGCTTCTTTATCTACTTGATGCTTCTTTATTTACATGATGCTTCTTTATCTACTTGATGCTTCTTTATCTACATGATGCTTCTTTATCTACTTGATGCTTCTTTATCTACTTGATGCTTCTTTATCTACTTGATGCTTCTTTATCTACTTGATGCTTCTTTATCTACATGATGCTTATTTATCTACTTGATGCTTCTTTATCTACTTGATGCTTCTTTATCTACATGATGCTTCTTTATCTACATGATGCTTCTTTATTTACATGATCCTTCTTTATCTACATGATGCTTCTTTATGTACTTGATGCTTCTTTATCTACTTGATGCTTCTTTATCTAATTGATGCTTCTTTATCTACTTGATGCTTCTCTATCTACATGATGCTTCTTTATCTACTTGATGCTTCTTTATCTACATGATGCTTCTTTGTCTACTTGATGCTTCTTTATCTACATGATGCTTCTTTATCTACTTGATGCTTCTTTATCTACATGATGCTTCTTTATGTACTTGATGGTTCTTTGTCTACTTGATGCTTCTTTATCTACATGATGCTTCTTTATCTACATGATGCTTCTTTATCTACGTGATGCTTCTTTATCTACATGATGCTTCTTTATCTACATCAATTGTAGACAACACTCCTCGTGTGTGTGTGTGTGTGTCTGTATGCGTGTCATTAGCCCTGAAGCTAGCACACTTTTCATTTAAAAAAATGGCACGCAACATGATATATATACTTGCAGTGTGTATATTGTACATATTACATATTGTTATGAAGGTGTCTGTTACTACATTATATATATACTTGCAGTGTGTATATTGTACATATTACATATTGTTATGATGGTGTCTGTTACTACATTATATATATACTTGCAGTGTGTATATTGTACATATTACATATTGTTATGAAGGTGTCTGTTACTACATTATATATATATACTTGCAGTGTGTATATTGTACATATTACATATTGTTATGAAGGTGTCTGTTACTACATTATATATATATACTTGCAGTGTGTATATTGTACATATTACATATTGTTATGAAGGTGTCTGTTACTACATTATATATATACTTGCAGTGTGTATATTGTACATATTACATATTGTTATGAAGGTGTCTGTTACTACATGATATACAGTGGGGCAAAAAAGTATTTAGTCAGCCACCCATTGACAATCAATGGGTGGCTGACTAAATACTTTTTTGCCCCACTGTATATACTTGCAGTGTGTATATTGTACATATTACATATTGTTATGATGGTGTCTGTTACTACATTATATATATACTTGCAGTGTGTATATTGTACATATTACATATTGTTATGAAGGTGTCTGTTACTACATTATATATATACTTGCAGTGTGTATATTGTACATATTACATATTGTTATGAAGGTGTCTGTTACTACATTATATATATACTTGCAGTGTGTATATTGTACATATTACATATTGTTATGAAGGTGTCTGTTACTACATGATATACAGTGGGGCAAAAAAGTATTTAGTCAGCCACCCATTGACAATCAATGGGTGGCTGACTAAATACTTTTTTGCCCCACTGTATATACTTGCAGTGTGTATATTGTACATATTACATATTGTTATGATGGTGTCTGTTACTACATTATATATATACTTGCAGTGTGTATATTGTACATATTACATATTGTTATGATGGTGTCTGTTACTACATTATATATATATATATACTTGCAGTGTGTATATTGTACATATTACATATTGTTATGATGGTGTCTGTTACTACATTATATATATACTTGCAGTGTGTATATTGTACATATTACATATTGTTATGATGGTGTCTGTTACTACATTATATATATACTTGCAGTGTGTATATTGTACATATTACATATTGTTATGAAGGTGTCTGTTACTACATTATATATATACTTGCAGTGTGTATATTGTACATATTACATATTGTTATGATGGTGTCTGTTACTACATTATATATATACTTGCAGTGTGTATATTGTACATATTACATATTGTTATGAAGGTGTCTGTTACTACATTATATATATATACTTGCAGTGTGTATATTGTACATATTACATATTGTTATGAAGGTGTCTGTTACTACATTATATATATATACTTGCAGTGTGTATATTGTACATATTACATATTGTTATGAAGGTGTCTGTTACTACATTATATATATACTTGCAGTGTGTATATTGTACATATTACATATTGTTATGAAGGTGTCTGTTACTACATGATATACAGTGGGGCAAAAAAGTATTTAGTCAGCCACCCATTGACAATCAATGGGTGGCTGACTAAATACTTTTTTGCCCCACTGTATATACTTGCAGTGTGTATATTGTACATATTACATATTGTTATGATGGTGTCTGTTACTACATTATATATATACTTGCAGTGTGTATATTGTACATATTACATATTGTTATGAAGGTGTCTGTTACTACATTATATATATACTTGCAGTGTGTATATTGTACATATTACATATTGTTATGAAGGTGTCTGTTACTACATTATATATATACTTGCAGTGTGTATATTGTACATATTACATATTGTTATGAAGGTGTCTGTTACTACATGATATACAGTGGGGCAAAAAAGTATTTAGTCAGCCACCCATTGACAATCAATGGGTGGCTGACTAAATACTTTTTTGCCCCACTGTATATACTTGCAGTGTGTATATTGTACATATTACATATTGTTATGATGGTGTCTGTTACTACATTATATATATACTTGCAGTGTGTATATTGTACATATTACATATTGTTATGATGGTGTCTGTTACTACATTATATATATATATATACTTGCAGTGTGTATATTGTACATATTACATATTGTTATGATGGTGTCTGTTACTACATTATATATATACTTGCAGTGTGTATATTGTACATATTACATATTGTTATGATGGTGTCTGTTACTACATTATATATATATACTTGCAGTGTGTATATTGTACATATTACATATTGTTATGATGGTGTCTGTTACTACATTATATATATATATATACTTGCAGTGTGTATATTGTACATATTACATATTGTTATGATGGTGTCTGTTACTACATTATATATATACTTGCCGTGTGTATATTGTACATATTACATATTGTTATGAAGGTGTCTGTTACTACATTATATATATACTTGCTGTGTGTATATTGTACATATTACATATTGTTATGAAGGTGTCTGTTACTACATTATATATATACTTGCAGTGTGTATATTGTACATATTACATATTGTTATGAAGGTGTATGTTACTACATTATATATATATATATATATATATATATATATATATATATATATATATATATATACATATATATATATATATATATATATATATATATACTTGCTGTGTGTATATTGTACATATTACATATTGTTATGATGGTGTCTGTTACTACATTATATGTATACTTGCAGTGTGTATATTGTACATATTACATATTGTTATGATGGTGTCTGTTACTACATTATATATATACTTGCAGTGTGTATATTGTACATATTACATATTGTTATGATGGTGTCTGTTACTACATTATATATATATACTTGCAGTGTGTATATTGTACATATTACATATTGTTATGATGGTGTCTGTTACTACATGATATATATACTTGCAGTGTGTATATTGTACATATTACATATTGTTATGAAGGTGTCTGTTACTACATTATATATATACTTGCAGTGTGTATATTGTACATATTACATATTGTTATGAAGTTGTCTGTTACTACATTTTATATATATACTTGCAGTGTGTATATTGTACATATTACATATTGTTATGATGGTGTCTGTTACTACATTATATATATACTTGCAGTGTGTATATTGTACATATTACATATAGTTATGAAGGTGTCTGTTACTACATGATATATATACTTGCAGTGTGTATATTGTACATATTACATATTGTTATGAAGGTGTCTGTTACTACATTATATATATACTTGCAGTGTGTATATTGTACATATTACATATTGTTATGAAGGTGTCTGTTACTACATTATATATATATACTTGCAGTGTGTATATTGTACATATTACATATTGTTATGAAGGTGTCTGTTACTACATTATATATATACTTGCAGTGTGTATATTGTACATATTACATATTGTTATGAAGGTGTCTGTTACTACATGATATATATATACTTGCAGTGTGTATATTGTACATATTACATATTGTTATGAAGGTGTCTGTTACTACATTATATATATATACTTGCAGTGTGTATATTGTACATATTACATATTGTTATGAAGGTGTCTGTTACTACATTATATATATATACTTGCAGTGTGTATATTGTACATATTACATATTGTTATGAAGGTGTCTGTTACTACATGATATATATACTTGCAGTGTGTATATTGTACATATTACATATTGTTATGAAGGTGTCTGTTACTACATTTTATATATATACTTGCAGTGTGTATATTGTACATATTACATATAGTTATGAAGGTGTCTGTTACTACATGATATATATACTTGCAGTGTGTATATTGTACATATTACATATTGTTATGATGGTGTCTGTTAGTACATGATATATATACTTGCAGTGTGTATATTGTACATATTACATATTGTTATGAAGGTGTCTGTTACTACATTATATATATACTTGCAGTGTGTATATTGTACATATTACATATTGTTATGAAGGTGTCTGTTACTACATTATATATATATACTTGTAGTGTGTATATTGTACATATTACATATTGTTATGAAGGTGTCTGTTACTACATTATATATATATACTTGCAGTGTGTATATTGTACATATTACATATTGTTATGAAGGTGTCTGTTACTACATTATATATATATACTTGCAGTGTGTATATTGTACATATTACATATTGTTATGAAGGTGTCTGTTACTACATGATATATATACTTGCAGTGTGTATATTGTACATATTACATATTGTTATGAAGGTGTCTGTTACTACATTTTATATATATACTTGCAGTGTGTATATTGTACATATTACATATAGTTATGAAGGTGTCTGTTACTACATGATATATATACTTGCAGTGTGTATATTGTACATATTACATATTGTTATGATGGTGTCTGTTAGTACATGATATATATACTTGCAGTGTGTATATTGTACATATTACATATTGTTATGAAGGTGTCTGTTACTACATGATATATATACTTGCAGTGTGTATATTGTACATATTACATATTGTTATGAAGGTGTCTGTTACTACATTATATATATACTTGCAGTGTGTATATTGTACATATTACATATTGTTATGAAGGTGTCTGTTACTACATTATATATATATACTTGCAGTGTGTATATTGTACATATTACATATTGTTATGAAGGTGTCTGTTACTACATGATATATATACTTGCAGTGTGTATATTGTACATATTACATATTGTTATGAAGGTGTCTGTTACTACATTTTATATATATACTTGCAGTGTGTATATTGTACATATTACATATTGTTATGAAGGTGTCTGTTACTACATGATATATATACTTGCAGTGTGTATATTGTACATATTACATATTGTTATGAAGGTGTCTGTTACTACATGATATATATACTTGCAGTGTGTATATTGTACATATTACATATTGTTATGAAGGTGTCTGTTACTACATGATATATATACTTGCAGTGTGTATATTGTACATATTACATATTGTTATGAAGGTGTCTGTGACTACATTATATATATATACTTGCAGTGTGTATATTGTACATAATACATCATGGAGGAAGTGTTTAGAGGTGAAAAGGTGTTTTCCAAGTGAGCTGAAGGGTTACAAGTTGTGAGACACATCAGAGGAGTCAACAGTTTCCAAATGTACGCTCATGGAGAATAAAGAGATTTCATCATGTGAAAAATTGCCTTTTTAAGGTCTATTAAATCTCAGAGTCCAGAACTCGGCACAAAGTTTGACAAAGTGATGCAAAGTTGGAAAAGTTTCCCCTCCGGCTGAAAGTAACAAAACCTCAAGCTGGCGAGTTAAACGCTGACTTAAAGGAGAAGTGCGCTTATTTTGCACATCATTAACTAGCACACACACTTCTTTCTCTTTTCTCTGCCTTCTAAAGATGGAAAAACTGCTAGAAAGAGGTGTCTACCCATGCAGGTAATAGGGGTATGATCTATTCTATATACTTACATCATGTACACATCACATGTTATTATGAATGTTACTAGATACTACATATATACTTACATCATGTATATATTACATGTTATTATGAATGTTACTACATGACATATATACTTACATCATGTACATATTACATGTTATTATGAATGTTACTACATGACATATATACTTACATCATGTATATATTACATGTTATTATGAATGTTACTACATGACATATATACTTACATCGTGTATATATTACATGTTATTATGAATGTTACTACATGACATATATACTTACATCATGTATATATTACATGTTATTATGAATGTTACTACATGACATATATACTTACATCGTGTATATATTACATGTTATTATGAATGTTACTACATGACATATATACTTACATCATGTATATATTACATGTTATTATGAATGTTACTACATGACATATATACTTACATCATGTATATATTACATGTTATTATGAATGTTACTACATGACATATATACTTACATCGTGTATATATTACATGTTATTATGAATGTTACTACATGACATATATACTTACATCGTGTATATACTGCATGTTATTATGAATGTTACTACATGACATATATACTTACATCATGTATATATTACATGTTATTATGAATGTTACTACATTACATATATACTTACATCATGTATATATTACATGTTATTATGAATGTTACTACACGACATATATACTTACATCATGTATATATTACATGTTATTATGAATGTTACTACATGACATATATACTTACATCATGTATATATTACAAGTTATTATGAATGTTACTACATGACATATATACTTACATCATGTAAATATTACATGTTATTATGAATGTTACTACATGACATATATACTTACATCATGTATATATTACATGTTATTATGAATGTTACTACATGACATATATACTTACATCATGTATATATTACATGTTATTATGAATGTTACTACATGACATATATACTTACATCATGTATATATTACATGTTATTATGAATGTTACTACATGACATATATACTTACATCATGTATATATTACATGTTATTATGAATGTTACTACATGACATATATACTTACATCATGTATATATTACATGTTATTATGAATGTTACTACATGACATATATACTTACATCATGTATATATTACATGTTATTATGAATGTTACTACATGACATATATACTTACATCATGTATATATTACATGTTATGAATGTTACTACATGACATATATACTTACATCATGTATATATTACATGTTATTATGAATGTTACTACATGACATATATACTTACATCATGTATATATTACATGTTATTATGAATGTTACTACATGACATATATACTTACACCATATACATATTACGTTATTATGAATGTTGCTACATGACATATATACTTACACCATATACATATTACGTTATTATGAATGTTACTACATGACATATATACTTACATCATGTATATATTACATGTTATTATGAATGTTACTACATGACATATATACTTACATCATGTATATATTACATGTTATGAATGTTACTACATGACATATATACTTACATCATGTATATATTACATGTTATTATGAATGTTACTACATGACATATATACTTACATCATGTATATACTGCATGTTATTATGAATGTTACTACATGACATATATACTTACATCATGTATATATTACATGTTATTATGAATGTTACTACATGACATATATACTTACATCATGTATATAATACATGTTATTATGAATGTTACTACATGACATATATACTTACATCATGTATATAATACATGTTATTATGAATGTTACTACATGACATATATACTTACATCATGTATATATTACATGTTATTATGAATGTTACTACATGACATATATACTTACATCATGTATATAATACATGTTATTATGAATGTTACTACATGACATATATACTTACATCATGTATATAATACATGTTATTATGAATGTTACTACATGACATCTATACTTACATCATGTATATATTACATGTTATTATGAATGTTACTACATGACATATATACTTACATCATGTATATATTACATGTTATTATGAATGTTACTACATGACATATATACTTACATCATGTATATAATACATGTTATTATGAATGTTACTACATGACATATATACTTACATCATGTATATATTACATGTTATTATGAATGTTGCTACATTACATATATACTTACATCATGTATATATTACATGTTATTATGAATGTTACTACATGACATATATACTTACATCATGTATATATTATATTAAGTGTATATAGGCTGTATTACTTCAATGTAGGCTGTATTACTTCAATATAGACTGTATTACTTCAATATAGGTAGTATTACTTCAATATAGACTGTATTACTTCAATATAGGCTGTATTACTTCAATATAGGTAGTATTACTTCAATATAGTTGTGCTGTTGAGTGGTGTTTGAGGAGT
>NC_084734.1:1383111-1530549 GCF_033978785.1 Entelurus aequoreus
ATACAATAAAAGACTGTACTGTAATCAAGTGATTGACAGTTTGAGAATGGCTGGTGTAGCCTATGAAGGTGTTTACTGTATGGCATGTGTCGTGTATATTATCCATGTAGCCTATGAAGGTGTTTACTTTGTGTCGTGTATATTATCCATGTAGCCTATGAAGGTGTTTACTTTGTGTCGTGTATATTATCCATGCAGCCTATGAAGGTGTTTACTTTGTGTCGTGTATATTATCCATGTAGCCTATGAAGGTGTTTACTTTGTGTCGTGTATATTATCCATGTAGCCTATGAAGGTGTTTACTTTGTGTCGTGTATATTATCCATGTAGCCTATGAAGGTGTTTACTTTGTGTCGTGTATATTATCCATGTAGCCTATGAAGGTGTTTACTTTGTGTCGTGTATATTATCCATGTAGCCTATGAAGGTGTTTACTTTGTGTCGTGTATATTATCCATGCAGCCTATGAAGGTGTTTACTTTGTGTCGTGTATATTATCCATGTAGCCTATGAAGGTGTTTACTTTGTGTCGTGTATATTATCCATGTAGCCTATGAAGGTGTTTACTTTGTGTCGTGTATATTATCCATGTAGCCTAATGGAACCAAAAATGATCTTTCCAAAGTTTACTTCTCACCACTTATGTTCTCTGCTGTTGTGACTACCTGCTCTGCGGGCCGTGTTCAGTGTCAGTAAATGAAAGATGGTGGCGCTCCACATTAGGACGTGTCCTGGGACTTGCACAATGCAAATACAAGACTTGACAGCAAGACGCTGAATAATGAATAAACTTGCCATGACTCTACTTTGCTTTGCTTGATGATGGCGCCCTCCCTCCCTCCCTCCCTCCCTCCCTCCCTCCCTCCCTCTCTCCCTCCCTCCCCCGCCCGCCATCAAACACGGCCTGATGCATGCAGACCACTGACCCTTCTAATTAGGATTGTGGGAGGCGGAGGAACCTGCGGGCCCCAGAACACCCGCAATAGCAGCGGCCCCCCATGTGAGAGTAAGAAATATAATTACTGTGTGAGTGCAACTTTCCTCATTTCAATGTCCTATTGGCGCTTATCATTAATAACTGGCAGGAGGACACAGCAGACTATTAATGTCAGCTTCATGTCATTTTGTGGCTGACCAACTATGTATTTTATTGGTAGTTTGGTCAGGTGGCAGTTATCATTAACGACTGGCGGTAGGAGGTATCCCATTGATTAGACGATACTTTCGAGCAGCATGTATTACCACAATGTACCACCTTCTACTTGAATAGTGTGTATTATTTTGATTAGTTTCTATTACGCAAGGTGGCAGTTATCATTAATGACTGGCGGTAGGAGGTATCACATTGATTAGACAATACTTTCGAGCAGCATGTATTACCACAATGTACCACCTTCTACTTGAATAGTGTGTATTATTTTGATTAGTTTCTATTACACAAGGTGGCAGTTATCATTAATGACTGGCGGTAGGAGGTATCACATTGATTAGACGATACTTTCGAGCAGCATGTATTACCACAATGTACCACCTTCTACTTGAATAGTGTGTATTATTTTGATTAGTTTCTATTACGCAAGGTGGCAGTTATCATTAATGACTGGCGATAGGAGGTATCACATTGATTAGACGATACTTTCGAGCAGCATGTATTACCACAATGTACCACCTTCTACTTGAATAGTGTGTATTATTTTGATTAGTTTCTATTACGCAAGGTGGCAGTTATCATTAATGACTGGCAGTAGGAGGTATCACATTGATTAGACGATACTTTCGAGCAGCATGTACCACCTTCTACTTGAATAGTGTGTATTATTTTGATTAGTTTCTATTACGCAAGGTGGCAGTTATCATTAATGACTGGTGGTAGGAGGTATCACTTTGATTAGACGATACTTTCGAGCAGCATGTATTACCACAATGTACCACCTTCTACTTGAATAGTGTGTATTATTTTGATTAGTTTCTATTACGCAAGGTGGCAGTTATCATTAATGACTGGCGGTAGGAGGTATCACATTGATTAGACGATAATTTCGAGCAACATGTACCGCCACAATGTACCACCTTCTACTTGAATAGTGTGTATTATTTTGATTAGTTTCTATTACGCAAGGTGGCAGTTATCATTAATGACTGGCGGTAGGAGGTATCACATTGATTAGACGATAGTTTCGAGCAGCATGTATTACCACAATGTACCACCTTCTACTTGAATAGTGTGTATTATTTTGATTAGTTTCTATTACGCAAGGTGGCGGTTATCATTAATGACTGGCAGTAGGAGGTATCACATTGATTAGACGATACTTTCGAGCAGCATGTATTACCACAATGTACCACCTTCTACTTGAATAGTGTGTATTATTTTGATTAGTTTCTATTACGCAAGGTGGCAGTTATCATTAATGACTGGCAGTAGGAGGTATCACATTGATTAGACGATACTTTCGAGCAGCATGTACCGCCACAATGTACCACCTTCTACTTAAATATTGTGTATTATTTTGATTAGTTTCTATTACGCAAGGTGGCAGTTATCATTAATGACTGGCAGTAGGAGGCATCACATTGATTAGACGATACTTTCGAGCAGCATGTATTACCACAATGTACCACCTTCTACTTGAATAGTGTGTATTATTTTGATTAGTTTCTATTACGCAAGGTGGCAGTTATCATTAATGACTGGCGATAGGAGGTATCACATTGATTAGACGATACTTTCGAGCAGCATGTATTACCACAATGTACCACCTTCTACTTGAATAGTGTGTATTATTTTGATTAGTTTCTATTACGCAAGGTGGCAGTTATCATTAATGACTGGCGGTAGGAGGTATCACATTGATTAGACGATACTTTCAAGCAGCATGTATTACCACAATGTACCACCTTCTACTTGAATAGTGTGTATTATTTTGATTATTTTCTATTTCGCAAGGTGGCAGTTATCATTAATGACTGGCAGTAGGAGGTATCACATTGATTAGACGATACTTTCGAACAGCATGTACCGCCACAATGTACCACCTTCTACTTGAATAGTGTGTATTATTTTGATTAATTTCCATTACGCAAGGTGGCAGTTATCATTAATGACTGGCGGTAGGAGGTATCACATTGATTAGACGATACTTTCGAGCAGCATGTACCGCCACAATGCACCACCTTCTACTTGAATAGTGTGTATTATTTTGATTAGTTTCTATTACGCAAGGTGGCAGTTATCATTAATGACTGGTGGTAGGAGGTATCACATTGATTCAACGATACTTTCGAGCAGCATGTACCGCCACAATGTACCACCTTCTACTTGAATAGTGTGTATTATTTTGATTAGTTTCTATTACGCAAGGTGGCAGGTATCATTAATTACTGGCGGTAGGAGGTATCACATTGATTAGACGATACTTTCAAGCAGCATGTATTACCACAATGAACCACCTTCTACTTGAATAGTGTGTATTATTTTGATTATTTTCTATTTCGCAAGGTGGCAGTTATCATTAATGACTGGCAGTAGGAGGTATCACATTGATTAGACGATACTTTCAAGCAGCATGTACCGCCACAATGTACCACCTTCTACTTGAATAGTGTGTATTATTTTGATTAGTTTCTATTACGCAAGGTGGCAGTTATCATTAATGACTGGTGGTAGGAGGTATCACATTGATTAGACGATACTTTCGAGCAGCATGTATTACCACAATGTACCACCTTCTACTTGAATAGTGTGTATTATTTTGATTAGTTTCTATTACGCAAGGTGGCAGTTATCATTAATGACTGGCGGTAGGAGGTATCACATTGATTAGACGATACTTTCAAGCAGCATGTATTACCACAATGTACCACCTTCTACTTGAATAGTGTGTATTATTTTGATTATTTTCTATTTCGCAAGGTGGCAGTTATCATTAATGACTGGCAGTAGGAGGTATCACATTGATTAGACGATACTTTCGAACAGCATGTACCGCCACAATGTACCACCTTCTACTTGAATAGTGTGTATTACTTTGATTAGTTTCCATTACGCAAGGTGGCAGTTATCATTAATGACTGGCGGTAGGAGGTATCACATTGATTAGACGATACTTTCGAGCAGCATGTACCGCCACAATGCACCACCTTCTACTTGAATAGTGTGTATTATTTTGATTAGTTTCTATTACGCAAGGTGGCAGTTATCATTAATGACTGGTGGTAGGAGGTATCACATTGATTCAACGATACTTTCGAGCAGCATGTACCGCCACAATGTACCACCTTCTACTTGAATAGTGTGTATTATTTTGATTAGTTTCTATTACGCAAGGTGGCAGGTATCATTAATTACTGGCGGTAGGAGGTATCACATTGATTAGACGATACTTTCAAGCAGCATGTATTACCACAATGTACCACCTTCTACTTGAATAGTGTGTATTATTTTGATTATTTTCTATTTCGCAAGGTGGCAGTTATCATTAATGACTGGCAGTAGGAGGTATCACATTGATTAGACGATACTTTCGAACAGCATGTACCGCCACAATGTACCACCTTCTACTTGAATAGTGTGTATTATTTTGATTAGTTTCCATTACGCAAGGTGGCAGTTATCATTAATGACTGGCGGTAGGAGGTATCACATTGATTAGACGATACTTTCGAGCAGCATGTACCGCCACAATGCACCACCTTCTACTTGAATAGTGTGTATTATTTTGATTAGTTTCTATTACGCAAGGTGGCAGGTATCATTAATTACTGGCGGTAGGAGGTATCACATTAATTAGTTAGTTAGACGATACTTTCGAGCAGCATGTATTACCACAATGTACCACCTTCTACTTGAATAGTGTGTATTATTTTGATTAGTTTCTATTACGCAAGGTGGCGGTTATCATTAATGACTGGCAGTAGGAGGTATCACATTGATTAGTTAGTTAGACGATACTTTCGAGCAGCATGTATTACCACAATGTACCACCTTCTACTTGAATAGTGTGTATTATTTTGATTAGTTTCTATTACGCAAGGTGGCGGTTATCATTAATGACTGGCAGTAGGAGGTATCACATTGATTAGACGATACTTTCGAGCAGCATGTATTACCACAATGTACCACCTTCTACTTGAATAGTGTGTATTATTTTGATTAGTTTCTATTACGCAAGGTGGCAGTTATCATTAATGACTGGCAGTAGGAGGTATCACATTGATTAGACGATACTTTCGAACAACATGTACCGCCACAATGTACCACCTTCTACTTAAATAGTGTGTATTATTTTGATTAGTTTCTATTACGCAAGGTGGCAGTTATCATTAATGACTGGCGATAGGAGGTATCACATTGATTAGACGATACTTTCGAGCAGCATGTACCGCCACAATGTACCACCTTCTACTTAAATAGTGTGTATTATTTTGATTAGTTTCTATTACGCAAGGTGGCAGTTATCATTAATGACTGGCGGTAGGAGGTATCACATTGATTAGACGATACTTTCGAGAAGCATGTATTACCACAATGTACCACCTTCTGCTTAAATATTGTGTATTATTTTGATTAGTTTCTATTACGCAAGGTGGCAGTTATCATTAATGACTGGCGGTAGGAGGTATCACATTGATTAGACGATACTTTCGAGCAGCATGTATTACCACAATGTACCACCTTCTACTTGAATAGTGTGTATTACTTTGATTAGTTTCTATTACGCAAGGTGGCAGTTATCATTAATGACTGGCGGTAGGAGGTATCACATTGATTAGACGATACTTTGGAGCAGCATGTATTACCACAATGTACTACCTTCTACTTGAATAGTGTGTATTACTTTGATTAGTTTCTATTACACAAGGTGGCAGTTATCATTAATGACTGGAAGTAGGAGGTATCACATTGATTAGACGATACTTTCGAGCAGCATGTACCGCCACAATGTACCACCTTCTACTTAAATAGTGTGTATTATTTTGATTAGTTTCTATTACGCAAGGTGGCAGTTATCATTAATGACTGGCAGTAGGAGGTATCACATTGATTAGACGATACTTTCGAGCAGCATGTATTACCACAATGTACCACCTTCTACTTGAATAGTGTGTATTACTTTGATTAGTTTCTATTACGCAAGGTGGCAGTTATCATTAATGACTGGCAGTAGGAGGTATCACATTGATTAGACGATACTTTCGAGCAGCATGTACCGCCACAATGTACCACCTTCTACTTAAATAGTGTGTATTATTTTGATTAGTTTCTATTACGCAAGGTGGCAGTTATCATTAATGACTGGCGATAGGAGGTATCACATTGATTAGACGATACTTTCGAGCAGCATGTATTACCACAATGTACCACCTTCTACTTGAATAGTGTGTATTATTTTGATTAGTTTCTATTACGCAAGGTGGCAGTTATCATTAATGACTGGTGGTAGGAGGTATCACATTGATTCAACGATACTTTCGAGCAGCATGTACCGCCACAATGTACCACCTTCTACTTGAATAGTGTGTATTATTTTGATTAGTTTCTATTACGCAAGGTGGCGGTTATCATTAATGACTGGCGGTAGGAGGTATCACATTGATTAGTTAGTTAGACGATACTTTCGAGCAGCATGTATTACCACAATGTACCACCTTCTACTTGAATAGTGTGTATTATTTTGATTAGTTTCTATTACGCAAGGTGGCGGTTATCATTAATGACTGGCAGTAGGAGGTATCACATTGATTAGACGATACTTTCGAGCAGCATGTATTACCACAATGTACCACCTTCTACTTGAATAGTGTGTATTATTTTGATTAGTTTCTATTACGCAAGGTGGCAGTTATCATTAATGACTGGCGGTAGGAGGTATCACATTGATTAGACGATACTTTCGAGCAGCATGTATTACCACAATGTACCACCTTCTACTTGAATAGTGTGTATTATTTTGATTAGTTTCTATTACGCAAGGTGGCAGTTATCATTAATGACTGGCAGTAGGAGGTATCACATTGATTAGACGATACTTTCGAACAACATGTACCGCCACAATGTACCACCTTCTACTTAAATAGTGTGTATTATTTTGATTAGTTTCTATTACGCAAGGTGGCAGTTATCATTAATGACTGGCGATAGGAGGTATCACATTGATTAGACGATACTTTCGAGCAGCATGTACCGCCACAATGTACCACCTTCTACTTAAATAGTGTGTATTATTTTGATTAGTTTCTATTACGCAAGGTGGCAGTTATCATTAATGACTGGCGGTAGGAGGTATCAGATTGATTAGACGATACTTTCGAGAAGCATGTATTACCACAATGTACCACCTTCTGCTTAAATATTGTGTATTATTTTGATTAGTTTCTATTACGCAAGGTGGCAGTTATCATTAATGACTGGCGGTAGGAGGTATCACATTGATTAGACGATACTTTCGAGCAGCATGTATTACCACAATGTACCACCTTCTACTTGAATAGTGTGTATTACTTTGATTAGTTTCTATTACGCAAGGTGGCAGTTATCATTAATGACTGGCGGTAGGAGGTATCACATTGATTAGACGATACTTTGGAGCAGCATGTATTACCACAATGTACCACCTTCTACTTGAATAGTGTGTATTACTTTGATTAGTTTCTATTACACAAGGTGGCAGTTATCATTAATGACTGGAAGTAGGAGGTATCACATTGATTAGACGATACTTTCGAGCAGCATGTACCGCCACAATGTACCACCTTCTACTTAAATAGTGTGTATTATTTTGATTAGTTTCTATTACGCAAGGTGGCAGTTATCATTAATGACTGGCAGTAGGAGGTATCACATTGATTAGACGATACTTTCGAGCAGCATGTATTACCACAATGTACCACCTTCTACTTGAATAGTGTGTATTACTTTGATTAGTTTCTATTACGCAAGGTGGCAGTTATCATTAATGACTGGCAGTAGGAGGTATCACATTGATTAGACGATACTTTCGAGCAGCATGTACCGCCACAATGTACCACCTTCTACTTAAATAGTGTGTATTATTTTGATTAGTTTCTATTACGCAAGGTGGCAGTTATCATTAATGACTGGCGATAGGAGGTATCACATTGATTAGACGATACTTTCGAGCAGCATGTATTACCACAATGTACCACCTTCTACTTGAATAGTGTGTATTATTTTGATTAGTTTCTATTACGCAAGGTGGCAGTTATCATTAATGACTGGTGGTAGGAGGTATCACATTGATTCAACGATACTTTCGAGCAGCATGTACCGCCACAATGTACCACCTTCTACTTGAATAGTGTGTATTATTTTGATTAGTTTCTATTACGCAAGGTGGCAGTTATCATTAATGACTGGCGGTAGGAGGTATCACATTAATTAGTTAGTTAGACGATACTTTCGAGCAGCATGTATTACCACAATGTACCACCTTCTACTTGAATAGTGTGTATTATTTTGATTAGTTTCTATTACGCAAGGTGGCGGTTATCATTAATGACTGGCAGTAGGAGGTATCACATTGATTAGACGATACTTTCGAGCAGCATGTATTACCACAATGTACCACCTTCTACTTGAATAGTGTGTATTATTTTGATTAGTTTCTATTACGCAAGGTGGCAGTTATCATTAATGACTGGCGGTAGGAGGTATCACATTGATTAGACGATACTTTCGAGCAGCATGTATTACCACAATGTACCACCTTCTACTTGAATAGTGTGTATTATTTTGATTAGTTTCTATTACGCAAGGTGGCAGTTATCATTAATGACTGGCAGTAGGAGGTATCACATTGATTAGACGATACTTTCGAACAACATGTACCGCCACAATGTACCACCTTCTACTTAAATAGTGTGTATTATTTTGATTAGTTTCTATTACGCAAGGTGGCAGTTATCATTAATGACTGGCGATAGGAGGTATCACATTGATTAGACGATACTTTCGAGCAGCATGTACCGCCACAATGTACCACCTTCTACTTAAATAGTGTGTATTATTTTGATTAGTTTCTATTACGCAAGGTGGCAGTTATCATTAATGACTGGCGGTAGGAGGTATCACATTGATTAGACGATACTTTCGAGAAGCATGTATTACCACAATGTACCACCTTCTACTTGAATAGTGTGTATTACTTTGATTAGTTTCTATTACGCAAGGTGGCAGTTATCATTAATGACTGGCGGTAGGAGGTATCACATTGATTAGACGATACTTTGGAGCAGCATGTATTACCACAATGTACCACCTTCTACTTGAATAGTGTGTATTACTTTGATTAGTTTCTATTACGCAAGGTGGCAGTTATCATTAATGACTGGCAGTAGGAGGTATCACATTGATTAGACGATACTTTCGAGCAGCATGTACCGCCACAATGTACCACCTTCTACTTAAATAGTGTGTATTATTTTGATTAGTTTCTATTACGCAAGGTGGCAGTTATCATTAATGACTGGCAGTAGGAGGTATCACATTGATTAGACGATACTTTCGAGCAGCATGTACCGCCACAATGTACCACCTTCTACTTGAATAGTGTGTATTCTTTTGATTAGTTTCTATTACGCAAGGTGGCAGTTATCATTAATGACTGGTGGTAGGAGGTATCACATTGATTAGACGATACTTTCGAGCAGCATGAAGACTTCAACACATCAGACTCTCCAGGTAAAGAAGTAAGTAGTAAGTAGTTGGAGAAGACTTCTACACATCAGACTCTCCAGGTAAGTAAGTAAGTAGTAAGTAGTTGGAGAAGACTTCAACACATCAGACTCTCCAGGTAAAGAAGTAAGTAGTAAGTAGTTGGAGAAGACTTCAACACATCAGACTCTCCAGGTAAAGAAGTAAGTAGTAAGTAGTTGGAGAAGACTACAACACATCAGACTCTCCAGGTAAGTAAGTAAGTAGTAAGTAGTAAGTAGTTGGAGAAGACTTCTACACATCAGACTCTCCAGGTAAAGAAGTAAGTAGTAAGGAGTTGGAGAAGACTTCTACACATCAGACTCTCCAGGTAAAGAAGTAAGTAGTAAGTAGTTGGAGAAGACTTCAACACATCAGACTCTCCAGGTAAAGAAGTAAGTAGTAAGTAGTTGGAGAAGACTACAACACATCAGACTCTCCAGGTAAAGAAGTAAGTAGTAAGTAGTTGGAGAAGACTACAACACAACAGACTCTCCAGGTAAAGAAGTAAGTAGTAAGTAGTTGGAGAAGACTACAACACATCAGACTCTCCAGGTAAGTAAGTAAGTAGTAAGTAGTAAGTAGTTGGAGAAGACTTCTACACATCAGACTCTCCAGGTAAAGAAGTAAGTAGTAAGGAGTTGGAGAAGACTTCTACACATCAGACTCTCCAGGTAAAGAAGTAAGTAGTAAGTAGTTGGAGAAGACTTCAACACATCAGACTCTCCAGGTAAAGAAGTAAGTAGTAAGTAGTTGGAGAAGACTACAACACAACAGACTCTCCAGGTAAAGAAGTAAGTAGTAAGTAGTTGGAGAAGACTACAACACATCAGACTCTCCAGGTAAGTAAGTAAGTAGTAAGTAGTAAGTAGTTGGAGAAGACTTCTACACATCAGACTCTCCAGGTAAAGAAGTAAGTAGTAAGGAGTTGGAGAAGACTTCTACACATCAGACTCTCCAGGTAAAGAAGTAAGTAGTAAGTAGTTGGAGAAGACTTCAACACATCAGACTCTCCAGGTAAAGAAGTAAGTAGTAAGTAGTTGGAGAAGACTACAACACATCAGACTCTCCAGGTAAAGAAGTAAGTAGTAAGTAGTTGGAGAAGACTACAACACAACAGACTCTCCAGGTAAAGAAGTAAGTAGTAAGTAGTTGGAGAAGACTACAACACATCAGACTCTCCAGGTAAGTAAGTAAGTAGTAAGTAGTAAGTAGTTGGAGAAGACTTCTACACATCAGACTCTCCAGGTAAAGAAGTAAGTAGTAAGGAGTTGGAGAAGACTTCTACACATCAGACTCTCCAGGTAAAGAAGTAAGTAGTAAGTAGTTGGAGAAGACTTCAACACATCAGACTCTCCAGGTAAAGAAGTAAGTAGTAAGTAGTTGGAGAAGACTACAACACAACAGACTCTCCAGGTAAAGAAGTAAGTAGTAAGTAGTTGGAGAAGACTACAACACATCAGACTCTCCAGGTAAGTAAGTAAGTAGTAAGTAGTAAGTAGTTGGAGAAGACTTCTACACATCAGACTCTCCAGGTAAAGAAGTAAGTAGTAAGGAGTTGGAGAAGACTTCTACACATCAGACTCTCCAGGTAAAGAAGTAAGTAGTAAGTAGTTGGAGAAGACTTCAACACATCAGACTCTCCAGGTAAAGAAGTAAGTAGTAAGTAGTTGGAGAAGACTACAACACATCAGACTCTCCAGGTAAAGAAGTAAGTAGTAAGTAGTTGGAGAAGACTTCAACACATCAGACTCTCCAGGTAAAGAAGTAAGTAGTAAGTAGTTGGAGAAGACTTCAACACATCAGACTCTCAAAAAAAAAAGACAGAAAGAAAGAAAAAAACCAGACTCTCTTTTAAAGTATTTATAAATAATGTAGAGCCAACAAAACAGCATTTTAGGCGCTCATCAGAAGGTGTTTGAAGATGAAGATGCACAACTTCTCTGGATCATCAGCGTCCTCTACATTGTTAACTAGCAGTCTACACTGTTAACTAGCAGGGCATATTGTTAACTAGCAGTCTACACTGTTAACTAGCAGGGCATATTGTTAAATAGCAGGGCACATTGTTAACTAGCCAGGTATGTTGTTAACTAGCAGGGCACATTGTTAAATAGCAAGGTACGTTGTTAACTAGCAGGGCACATTGTTAACTAGCACGGTATGTTGTTAACTAGCAGGGCATATTGTTAACTAGCAGGACACACGCTGGAGGCCTCAATCACCTCATCTGGATCAATGAAAGAACTATTCAAGTCCATTCACTGTTGGCAGGACTTTGGTAAACACATGCATATTGGTGCGAATATAAGTCCACTACCAATATAAGTCAACTCCCAATATAAGACAACCCCAATATAAGACAACCCCCAATATAAGGCGACTCCAATATAAGACAACCCCCAATGTAAGACGACCACCAATATAAGACAACCCCCAATATAAGACAAACCCCAATATAAGACGACTCCAATATAAGACAACCCCCAATGTAAGACGACCACCAATATAAGACGACCCCCAATATAAGACGACCACCAATATAAGACGACCACCAATATAAGACAACCCCCAATATAAGACGACCCCAATATAAGACAACCCCCAATATAAGACGACCCCAATATAAGACAACCCCAATATAAGACCAACCCCAATATAAGGCGACTCCAATATAAGACAACCCCCAATGTAAGACGACCCCAATATAAGACAACCCCAATATAAGACAACCCCCAATATAAGACGACCCCAATATAAGACAACCCCAATATAAGACAAACCCCAATATAAGGCGACTCCAATATAAGACAACCCCCAATGTAAGACGACCACCAATATAAGACAACCCCCAATATAAGACAAACCCCAATATAAGACGACTCCAATATAAGACAACCCCCAATGTAAGACGACCACCCATATAAGACGACCCCCAATATAAGACGACCACCAATATAAGACGACCACCAATATAAGACAACCCCCAATAGAAGACGACCCCCAATATAAGACGACCCCAATATAAGACAACCCCCAATATAAGACGACCCCCAAAATAAGACGACCACCAATATAAGACAACCCCCAATATAAGACGACTCCAATATAAGACAACCCCCAATGTAAGACGACCACCAATATAAGACAACCCCCAATATAAGACGACCACCAATATAAGACGACCCCCAATATAAGACGACCACCAATATAAGACGACCACCAATATAAGACAACCCCCAATAGAAGACGACCCCCAATATAAGACGACCCCAATATAAGACAACCCCCAATATAAGACGACCCCCAAAATAAGACGACCACCAATATAAGACAACCCCCAATATAAGACGACTCCAATATAAGACAACCCCCAATGTAAGACGACCACCAATATAAGACAACCCCCAATATAAGACGACCACCAATATAAGACGACCACCAATATAAGACAACCCCCAATAGAAGACGACCCCAATATAAGACGACCCCAATATAAGACAACCCCCAATATAAGACAACCCCCAATATAAGACAACCCCCAATATAAGACGCCCCCCAAAATAAGACGACCACCAATATAAGACAACCACCTATATAAGACAACCCCAAAATAAGACAACCCCCAATATAAGACGACCATTAATATAAGACCAGCCCTCTTTTCATATTGTTTGATGACTATTCAAGTCCATTCACTGTTGGCAGGACATTGGTAAACACATGCATATTGGCGCAAATATAAGACGACTGCTTGAGAAATGTTGTTCTTAAACAATTTGCTCAGGCATTTGTTGACAAAGTGGTGACCCTCGCCCCGTCCTTGTTTGTGAATGACTGAGCAGTTCATGGAAGCTGCTTTTATACCCAATCATGGCACCCACCTGTTCCCAATTAGCCTGCACACCTGTGGGATGTTCCAAATAAGTCTTTGATGAGCATTCCTCAACTTCCTCACTCTTTTTTGCCACTTGTGCCAGCTTTTTTGAAACATGTTGCAGGCCTCAAATTCCAAATGAGCTAATATTTGCAAAACATAAATCTTAGTATCTTGTCTTTGCAGTCTATTCAATTAAATATAAGTTGAGAAGGATTTGTTGTATTCTCTTTTTATTTACCATTTACACAACCTGACAACTTGACTGTGAACATGAGCTTTTGGAAGGTCTGCAAAGACTAAAAAGAAGTGTTTCCCTCACAAAGAAATTGTTAGACTGCAGTCACCAACATGACAACAATTCAAACACATCCAACTAGTCTGCACCACACTGGATCCAACACATCCAACTAGTCTGCACCACACTGGATCCAACACATCCAACTAGTCTGCACCACACTGGATCCAACACATCCAACTAGTCTGCACCACACTGGATCCAACACATCCAACTAGTCTGCACCACACTGGATCCAACACATCCAACTAGTCTGCACCACACTGGATCCAACACATCCAACTAGTCTGCACCACACTGGATCCAACACATCCAACTAGTCTGCACCACACTGGATCCAACACATCCAACTAGTCTGCACCACACTGGATCCAACACATCCAACTAGTCTGCACCACACTGGATCCAACACATCCAACTAGTCTGCACCACACTGGATCCAACACATCCATAACATGTCTACTGACAGATATAAGTTAGAGGTATACACTACTTTGCATAAAGAATGTCAACAGCGGAGGATGCATGTGCATGTACGAGCCAGTCTGCCCCACAACAAGAGGACAGAGAAAAAGAAGGAACTTTTGGCAACAACTGAATGAAAATGTTGAAAAACATGGAGGCAAATTCCAAAGGAATGAAGGATCCCAGCAGGCACAAGACATTGAAACCAGATTTAGAACTTAGTCAGTCCTGACACTGAGCAAGTCCAACATAACGTTACATACTGCATGCTCCTCTATTTATGTATGTACTGCATGCTCCTCTATTCATGTATGTACTGCATGCTCCTCTATTCATGTATGTACTGCATGCTCCTCTATTCATGTATGTACTGCATGCTCCTCTATTCATGTATGTACTGCATGCTTCTCTATTCATGTGTACTGCATGCTCCTCTATTCATGTGTACTGCATGCTCCTCTATTCATGTATGTACTGCATGCTCCTCTATTCATGTATGTACTGCATGCTCCTCTATTCATGTATGTACTGCATGCTCCTCTATTCATGTGTACTGCATGCTCCTCTATTCATGTATGTGCTGCATGCGCCTCTATTCATGTATGTACTGCATGCGCCTCTATTCATGTATGTACTGCATGCACCTCTATTCATGTATGTACTGCATGCTCCTCTATTCATGTATGTACTGCATGCTCCTCTATTCATGTGTACTGCATGCTTCTCTATTCATGCATGTACTGCATGCGCCTCTATTCATGTATGTACTGCATGCTCCTCTATTCATGTATGTACTGCATGCGCCTCTATTCATGTATGTACTGCATGCTCCTCTATTCATGTATGTACTGCATGCGCCTCTATTCATGTGTACTGCATGCTCCTCTATTCATGTATGTACTGCATGCTCCTCTATTCATGTGTACTGCATGCTCCTCTATTCATGTATGTACTGCATGCGCCTCTATTCATGTATGTACTGCATGCTCCTCTATTCATGCATGTACTGCATGCGCCTCTATTCATGTATATACTGCATGCTCCTCTATTCATGTATGTACTGCATGCACCTCTATTCATGTATGTACTGCATGCGCCTCTATTCATGTATGTACTGCATGCGCCTCTATTCATGTATGTACTGCATGCTCCTCTATTCATGCATGTACTGCATGCTTCTCTATTCATGTATATACTGCATGCTCCTCTATTCATGCATGTACTGCATGCTCCTCTATTCATGTATGTACTGCATGCTCCTCTATTCATGTATGTACTGCATGCTCCTCTATTCATGTATGTACTGCATGTTCCTCTATTCATGTATGTACTGCATGCTCCTCTATTCATGCATGTACTGCATGCTCCTCTATTCATGTATGTACTGCATGCTCCTCTATTCATGTATGTACTGCATGCTCCTCTATTCATGTATGTACTGCATGCTCCTCTATTCATGTGTACTGCATGCTTCTCTATTCATGCATGTACTGCATGCTCCTCTATTCATGTATGTACTGCATGCTCCTCTATTCATGTGTGTACTGCATGCTCCTCTATTCATGTGTGTACTGCATGCTCCTCTATTCATGTGTGTACTGCATGCTCCTCTAATCATGTGTACTGCATGCTCCTCTATTCATGCATGTACTGCATGCTCCTCTATTCATGTATGTACTGCATGCTCCTCTATTCATGTATATACTGCATGCTCCTCTATTCATGTATGTACTGCATGCTCCTCTATTCATGTGTACTGCATGTTCCTCTATTCATGTATGTACTGCATGCTCCTCTATTCCTGCATGTACTGCATGCTCCTCTATTCATGTATGTACTGCATGCTCCTCTATTCATGTGTACTGCATGTTCCTCTATTCATGTATGTACTGCATGCTCCTCTATTCCTGCATGTACTGCATGCTCCTCTATTCATGTATGTACTGCATGCTCCTCTATTCATGTATGTACTGCATGCTCCTCTATTCCTGCATGTACTGCATGCTTCTCTATTCATGTGTACTGCATGCTCCTCTATTCATGTATGTACTGCATACTCCTCTATTCATGTATGTACTGCATGCTCCTCTATTCATGCATGTACTGCATGCTCCTCTATTCATGTATGTACTGCATGCTCCTCTATTCATGCATGTACTGCATGCTCCTCTATTCATGTGTACTGCATGCTCCTCTATTCATGTATGTACTGCATGCTCCTCTATTCATGCATGTACTGCATGCTCCTCTATTCATGTATGTACTGCATGCTCCTCTATTCATGTATGTACTGCATGCTCCTCTATTCATGTATGTACTGCATGCTCCTCTATTCATGTATGTACTGCATGCTCCTCTATTCATGCATGTACTGCATGCACCTCTATTCATGTATGTACTGCATGCTCCTCTATTCATGTATGTACTGCATGCGCCTCTATTCATGTATGTACTGCATGCACCTCTATTCATGTATGTACTGCATGCTCCTCTATTCATGTATGTACTGCATGCTCCTCTATTCATGTATGTACTGCATGCTCCTCTATTCATGTGTACTGCATGTTCCTCTATTCATGTATGTACTGCATGCTCCTCTATTCCTGCATGTACTGCATGCTCCTCTATTCCTGCATGTACTACATGCTCCTCTATTCATGTATGTACTGCATGCTCCTCTATTCATGTATGTACTGCATGCTCCTCTATTCCTGCATGTACTGCATGCTTCTCTATTCATGTGTACTGCATGCTCCTCTATTCATGTATGTACTGCATGCTCCTCTATTCATGCATGTACTGCATGCTCCTCTATTCATGTATGTACTGCATGCTCCTCTATTCATGCATGTACTGCATGCTCCTCTATTCATGTGTACTGCATGCTCCTCTATTCATGTATGTACTGCATGCTCCTCTATTCATGCATGTACTGCATGCTCCTCTATTCATGTATGTACTGCATGCTCCTCTATTCATGTATGTACTGCATGTTCCTCTATTCATGTATGTACTGCATGCTCCTCTATTCCTGCATGTACTGCATGCTTCTCTATTCATGTGTACTGCATGCTCCTCTATTCATGTATGTACTGCATGCTCCTCTATTCATGTATGTACTGCATGCTCCTCTATTCATGTGTGTACTGCATGCGCCTCTATTCATGTATGTACTGCATGCTCCTCTATTCATGTATGTACTGCATGCTCCTCTATTCATGTATGTACTGCATGCTCCTCTATTCATGTATGTACTGCATGCTCCTCTATTCATGTATGTGCTGCATGCTCCTCTATTCATGTATGTACTGCATGCTCCTCTATTCATGTATGTACTGCATGCTCCTCTATTCATGCATGTACTGCATGCTTCTCTATTCATGTGTACTGCATGCTCCTCTATTCATGTATGTACTGCATGCTTCTCTATTCATGTGTACTGCATGCTCCTCTATTCATGTGTACTGCATGCTCCTCATGTCCTGTCAAGACAGTAAAATGTTGTCGCTGCAGGAGAAGATGAGAAAGAAAAGTTGCAGCATCAGCAGACTTCTACATCTTCTATGTGTTTATTTCCTACATGTCCTTATATGGCCAAGGACGGAAGAAAGACGTCAAGTAAAATGTTGTCGCTGCACGAGAAGATGAAAGAAAAGTTGCAGCATCAGCAGAAAAGCAGCTTTGAGGTGCAGAGCGAGAAGAAGCAACAAGGAGCATCCATCATCCAGCATCTCTCATCCAGCATCCAGCATCCAGCATCCATCAGCAGTCTTACCTTCTTGCAGCTGCGGAGCAGAAGCTTCGGACTCTCCCCGGACGTGGTGGCCCCTCAGCGGCCGCGAGAGATCCGCGAAGGCTGGAGGACGAAGAGCGTCGTCCGCCGCGGTGTCACGTGACCACACTGGAGCGCGTCGTCCTTTCCGGGAGAGAGAAGACAGGAGTTTCCCGGGAAAGATGCGTCATGAGCCGGGAAAAGAGAGTGAGAGCGCGCGGAGGTTGGCGTCTTCTCCGCGTGCGTGTGTGCGTGCGCGCGCTCGTGTGTGTGTGTGCGCGCGTCTCCAGCTGGGAGATTTACAACTTCAAGCCCCGCCCACACTGGATGTGAGACAGGCAGCAGCCTGATCAATAATCAATAATAGAAGTTGTACTCACACCTGTGGTGAGCAAAGATATACACTTTACAAAGATATACTTCATGTTTATGTTGAAGATATACTTCATGTTTATGTTGAAGATATACTTCATGTTTATGTTGAAGATGTACTTCATGTTTATGTTGAAGATATACTTCATGTTTATGTTGAAGATATACTTCATGTTTATGTTGAAGATATACTTCATGTTTATGTTGAAGATATACTTCATGTTTATGTTGAAGATATACTTCATGTTTATGTTGAAGATATACTTCATGTTTATGTTGAAGATATACGTCATGTTTATGTTGAAGATATACTTCATGTTTATGTTGAAGATATACTTCATGTTTATGTTGAAGATGTACTTCATGTTTATGTTGAAGATATACTTCATGTTTATGTTGAAGATATACTTCATGTTTATGTTGAAGATATACTTCATGTTTATGTTGAAGATATACTTCATGTTTATGTTGAAGATATACTTCATGTTTATGTTGAAGATGTACTTCATGTTTATGTTGAAGATATACTTCATGTTTATGTTGAAGATGTACTTCATGTTTATGTTGAAGATATACTTCATGTTTATGTTGAAGATATACTTCATGTTTCCACAACTTTCATGGATGGTCAACACATGTAGGGAAGGCCAGGGTGGTAGAGTCCTCCCTGAGGGGCGCCTCATGGACGATGGGGGGAAAAAAGAAGTATTTGTGATCACTTGCGTATCAACATAGTCCTTAAACCCAGGTGCTCAGACCAAGTCCTGGGATCTGATCCCAAAACTCAGGTCATGAGGATGTGAGATGATCAGACCAGGATGTACAAAGTGTGGCCCCGGGGCCATTTAGTGCCCACAGATCTATTTATATCCACCTGCTGCCATTTTAAATATATATTACACAAGTAATCAAAAGGTGGAATAAAAGAGCAAACAAGTGTAATGTAGCCATCAATTGTTGTCATTTTCACTGATAAACACAAAGTTGTCATGTAAGTATTTATTTTACTTTGAAACACTCATTATCATGTAATATTTTACTTTGAAACACTCATTATCATGTATTATTTCACTTTGAAACACTCATTATCATGTATTATTTTACTTTGAAACACTCATTATCATGTATTATTTTACTTTGAAACACTCATTATCATGTATTATTTTACTTTGAAACACTCATTATCATGTATTATTTTACTTTGAAACACTCATTATCATGTATTATTTTACTTTGAAACACTCATTATCATGTATTATTTTACTTTGAAACACTCATTGCTCAAACTTCTTCCACCAAGTAGAACCTCAGAACACTTCAAGTACCACCATTATAGTAGTGTAGTAGACCTAAGTATTCATTAAGTACCACCATGGTGACATTATAGTACTGTAGTAGACCTAAGTATTCATTAAGTACCACCATGGTGACATTATAGTAGTGTAGTAGACGTAAGTATTCATTAAGTACCACCATGGTGACATTATAGTACTGTAGTAGACCTAAGTATTCATTAAGTACCACCATGGTGACATTATAGTACTGTAGTAGACCTAAGTATTCATTAAGTACCACCATGGTGACATTATAGTACTGTAGTAGACCTAAGTATTCATTAAGTACCACCATGGTGACATTATAGTAGTGTAGTAGACGTAAGTATTCATTAAGTACCACCATGGTGACATTATAGTACTGTAGTAGACCTAAGTATTCATTAAGTACCACCATGGTGACATTATAGTAGTGTAGTAGACCTAAGTATTCATTAAGTACCACCATGGTGACATTATAGTACTGTAGTAGACCTAAGTATTCATTAAGTACCACCATGGTGACATTATAGTACTGTAGTAGACCTAAGTATTCATTAAGTACCACCATAATGACATTATAGTAGTGTAGTAGACCTAAGTATTCATTAAGTACCACCATGGTGACATTATAGTACTGTAGTAGACCTAAGTATTCATTAAGTACCACCATGGTGACATTATAGTAGTGTAGTAGACCTAAGTATTCATTAAGTACCACCACGGTGACATTATAGTACTGTAGTAGACCTAAGTATTCATTAAGTACCACCATGGTGACATTATAGTACTGTAGTAGACCTAAGTATTCATTAAGTACCACCATGGTGACATTATAGTAGTGTAGTAGACCTAAGTATTCATTAAGTACCACCATGGTGACATTATAGTAGTGTAGTAGACCTAAGTATTCATTAAGTACCACCATAATGACATTATAGTAGTGTAGTAGACCTAAGTATTCATTAAGTACCACCATGGTGACATTATAGTACTGTAGTAGACCTAAGTATTCATTAAGTACCACCATAATGACAACATTAAATACAGTAGTGTAGTAGACCTAAGTATTCATTAAGTACCACCATAATGACAACATTAAATACAGTAGTGTAGTAGACCTAAGTATTCATTAAGTACCACCATAATGACAACATTAAATACAGTAGTGTAGTAGACCTAAGTATTCATTAAGTACCACCATAATGACGACATTAAATACAGTAGTGTAGTAGACCTAAGTATTCATTAAGTACCACCATAATGACAACATTAAATACAGTAGTGTAGTAGACCTAAGTATTCATTAAGTACCACCATAATGACAACATTAAATACAGTAGTGTAGTAGACCTAAGTATTCATTAAGTACCACCATAATGACGACATTAAATACAGTAGTGTAGTAGACCTAAGTATTCATTAAGTACCACCATAATGACAACATTAAATACAGTAGTGTAGTAGACCTAAGTATTCATTAAGTACCACCATAATGACAACATTAAATACAGTAGTGTAGTAGACCTAAGTATTCATTAAGTACCACCATAATGACGACATTAAATACAGTAGTGTAGTAGACCTAAGTATTCATTAAGTACCACCATAATGACAACATTAAATACAGTAGTGTAGTAGACCTAAGTATTCATTAAGTACCACCATAATGACAACATTAAATACAGTAGTGTAGTAGACCTAAGTATTTATTAAGTACCACCATAATGACAACATTAAATACAGTAGTGTAGTAGACCTAAGTATTCATTAAGTACCACCATAATGACAACATTAAATACAGTAGTGTAGTAGACCTAAGTATTTATTAAGTACCACCATAATGACAACATTAAATACAGTAGTGTAGTAGACCTAAGTATTCATTAAGTACCACCATAATGACGACATTAAATACAGTAGTGTAGTAGACCTAAGTATTCATTAAGTACCACCATAATGACAACATTAAATACAGTAGTGTAGTAGACCTAAGTATTCATTAAGTACCACCATAATGACAACATTAAATACAGTAGTGTAGTAGACCTAAGTATTCATTAAGTACCACCATAATGACAACATTAAATACAGTAGTGTAGTAGACCTAAGTATTCAGTAAGTACCACCATAATGACAACATTAAATACAGTAGTGTAGTAGACCTAAGTATTCATTAAGTACCACCATAATGACAACATTAAATACAGTAGTGTAGTAGACCTAAGTATTCATTAAGTACCACCATAATGACAACATTAAATACAGTAGTGTAGTAGACCTAAGTATTCATTAAGTACCACCATAATGACAACATTAAATACAGTAGTGTAGTAGACCTAAGTATTCATTAAGTACCACCATAATGACAACATTAAATACAGTAGTGTAGTAGACCTAAGTATTCATTAAGTACCACAATGATGACATTATAGTAGTGTAGTAGACCTAAGTATTCATTAAGTACCACCATAATGACAACATTAAAATACAGTAGTGTAGTAGACCTAAGTATTTATTGAAAAAAGGCAGAGGTTTTATTGAAGAATTATATTTCATATGTTTGGCCACTGTGACATTACACAGTTTGAACAGTAACACTGTGTTGGAATATTCAGTTATAAAGTGATTGATGAGGATATGAGAGCGTAGTAATAAAACTCCATGAAGATGTTTATGTTGCATCCCTCACACATTTAGTCGGACTTGTTCAAGTTCCATTGCTGCAGACATAATAATGTATCAATGTCTTTAAGAATGACTGACATATTTAAGAATGATTGACATATTTAAGAATGACTGACATATTTAAGAATGACTGACATATTTAAGAATGATTGACATATTTAAGAATGACTGACATATTTAAGAATGATTGACATATTTAAGAATGACTGACATATTTAAGAATGACTGACATATTTAAGAATGATTGACATATTTAAGAATGACTGACATATTTAAGAATGACTGACATATTTAAGAATGTTTGACATATTTAAGAATGACTGACATATTTAAGAATGATTGACATATTTAAGAATGACTGACATATTTAAGAATGACTGACATATTTAAGCTCCAATGACTTCACATCAAATATTACACTGTCAACCTTTTTGGGGGTGAAATATTGCATATGTTGCCTTTTTACCATTAAATAAAGTGTGGACAAAAAGGGCACAAAGAAAACTACAGAAGTTCAAGCATTGAATTTATGTGTAACACTTAATGACTGACAGCCTTGTGGGACCCCAGCACCTGGTACTGATTGGTGGGACCTGGGACTGATTGGTGGGACCCCAGCACCTGGGACTGATTGGTGGGACCTGGGACTGATTGGTGGGACCCCAGCACCTGGGACTGACTGGTGGGACCCCAGCACCTGGGACTGACTGGTGGGACCCCAGCACCTGGGACTGACTGGTGGAACCCCAGCACCTGGGACTGACTGGTGGGACCCCAGCACCTGGGACTGATTGGTGGGACCCCAGCACCTGGGACTGATTGGTGGGACCCCAGCACCTGGGACTGATTGGTGGGACCCCAGGACCTGGGACTGATTGGTGGGACCCCAGGACCTGGGACTGATTGGTGGGACCCCAGCACCTGGGACTGATTGGTGGGACCCCAGGACCTGGGACTGATTGGTGGGACCCCAGCACCTGGGACTGATTGGTGGGACCCCAGCACCTGGGACTGATTGGTGGGACCCCAGGACCTGGGACTGATTGGTGGGACCCCAGCACCTGGGACTGATTGGTGGGACCCCAGCACCTGGGACTGATTGGTGGGACCCCAGGACCTGGGACTGAGGGAACTTTACAATATGTATTGTACTGCTTTCAAAATGAAAAGTATGAAAATGCTTGCACTTGTCTTTGAGTCCCTCAGTGGAACAGCCAATGTTTGAGTTGCTTTCAAATCGTGAGAAGCAGAAATATTTGACATAACATTTACTTCCAGGAAGATGTGCAGATTATTATTATTAAGCCCTAAAATTGGTGATTAATTTTCAAGTTTTTTTTTCTAAATGTGAGCTTCCCAAAAGCTTTTTTTCCCCCATTGTTTTCCTCTTTTAAAAGTAAAACATAAATAGCTAACATTTAAGTCATTTTCACGTGCATTGTTTCATGAATAAAAGCCCAAACAGAATACATTTCAAGGGACATTTGCTTATCACTATAATTATTATTATTATTATGGCAGCAACATTGACTTTCATGCATTATTACTTATCACTATTATTATTATTATTATGGCAGCAACATTGACTTTCATGCATTATTACTTATCACTATTATTATTATTATGGCAGCAACATTGACTTTCATGCATTATTACTTATCACTATTATTATTATGGCAGCAACATTGACTTTCATGCATTATTACTTATCACTATTATTATTATGGCAGCAACATTGACTTTCATGCATTATTACTTATCACTATTATTATTATGGCAGCAACATTGACTTTCATGTATTATTACTTATCACTATTATTATTATTATTATGGCAGCAACATTGACTTTCATGCATTATTACTTATCACTATTATTATTATGGCAGCAACATTGACTTTCATGCATTTTTACTTATCACTATTATGGCAGCAACATTGACTTTCATGCATTATTACTTATCACTATTATTATTATGGCAGCAACATTGACTTTCATGCATTATTACTTATCACTATTATTATTATTATTATGGCAGCAACATTGACTTTCATGCATTATTACTTATCACTATTATTATTATGGCAGCAACATTGACTTTCATGCATTATTACTTATCACTATTATTATTATGGCAGCAACATTGACTTTCATGCATTATTACTTATCACTATTATTATTATGGCAGCAACATTGACTTTCATGCATTATTACTTATCACTATTATTATTATTATTATGGCAGCAACATTGACTTTCATGCATTATTACTTATCACTATTATTATTATGGCAGCAACATTGACTTTCATGCATTATTACTTATCACTATTATTATTATGGCAGCAACATTGACTTTCATGCATTATTACGTATCACTATTATTATTATAATTATGGCAGCAACATTGACTTTCATGCATTATTACTTATCACTATTATTATTATGGCAGCAACATTGACTTTCATGCATTATTACGTATCACTATTATTATTATAATTATGGCAGCAACATTGACTTTCATGCATTATTACTTATCACTATTATTATTATGGCAGAAACATTGACTTTCATGCATTATTACTTATCACTATTATTATTATGGCAGCAACATTGACTTTCATGCATTATTACTTATCACTATTATTATTATTATTATGGCAGCAACATTGACTTTCATGCATTATTACTTATCACTATTATTATTATGGCAGCAACATTGACTTTCATGCATTATTACTTATCACTATTATTATTATGGCAGCAACATTGACTTTCAGGCATTATTACTTATCACTATTATTATTATGGCAGCAACATTGACTTTCATGCATTATTACTTATCACTATTATTATGGCGGCAACATTGACTTTCATGCATTATTACTTATCACTATTATTATTATGGCAGCAACATTGACTTTCATGCATTATTACTTATCACTATTATTATGGCAGCAACATTGACTTTCAGGCATTATTACTTATCACTATTATTATTATGGCAGCAACATTGACTTTCATGCATTATTACTTATCACTATTATTATTATTATTATGGCAGCAACATTGACTTTCAGGCATTATTACTTATCACTATTATTATTATGGCAGCAACATTGACTTTCATGCATTATTACTTATCACTATTATTATGGCAGCAACATTGACTTTCAGGCATTATTACTTATCACTATTATTATTATGGCAGCAACATTGACTTTCATGCATTATTACTTATCACTATTATTATTATTATTATGGCAGCAACATTGACTTTCAGGCATTATTACTTATCACTATTATTATTATGGCAGCAACATTGACTTTCATGCATTATTACTTATCACTATTATTATTATGGCAGCAACATTGACTTTCATGCATTATTACTTATCACTATTATTATTATTATTATGGCAGCAACATTGACTTTCATGCATTATTACTTATCACTATTATTATTATGGCAGCAACATTGACTTTCATGCATTATTACTTATCACTATTATTATTATGGCAGCAACATTGACTTTCATGCATTACTACTTATCACTATTATTATTATTATTATGGCAGCAACATTGACTTTCATGCATTATTTCTGACATTTCACATTGAAAAGAAAAACACAGTGAAGGTCACAGAGGGAAAATGTCAGCTTCTCACAAACTGCTGTAAAAACATTTTCCTTCCACTTTAAATGGGTCAATCTTTTAAAACTACTTCTACCTAAAATAAACAGAGCACATTTTATTTATATTTTGAGGCTGTAAGCCAAGGGTGTCCAAACTTTGGTCCGCGGTCCAAATGCAGCCCGCTGACATCTGCACTGTGGCCCACATGAGTTAGTGCCCACTCATTTTGAAAGACTGCATTTCATTCTGACATTTTGTCGCCATCAAGTGGACAATGCAAGTATTTCCAGTCAATGACCTTTAATTACATTTTGGATGGAACCAATCGCAGCACTTACTTATCCCACTCATTGCAAACAACCTTCCCTAGTCATGGTGCAAAACAAAAACAAAAATCCAACCAACAGACATGGGCACACACAACACAACCTGCTCACTGAACTTAGCACGTACAAAAGCAGGGAAGTTGCCACGTTGTGTAAATGGTCAATAAAAAGAGAATACAACAAATCCTTTTCAACTTATATTCAATTGAATAGACTGCAAAGACAAGATATTTCATGTTCACACTGAGAAATGTGTTATTTTTTGCAAATAATCATGAACTTAGAATTGAATGGCAGCAACACATTGCAAAAAAGGCATTTTTACCAGTGTGTTACATGGCCTTTCCTTTGAACAACACTCAGTAAAGGTTTGGGAACTGAGGAGACACATTTTTGAAGTGCAATTCTTTCCCATTCTTGCTTGATGTACAGCTTAAGTTGTTCAACAGTCTCCCTTCTCATATTTTAGCCTGCACACATTTTCAATGTCTGGACTACAGGCAGGCCAGTCTAGTACCCGCACTCTTTTACTACGCTGTTGTAACACCTGGCTTGGCATTGTCTTGCTGAAATAAGCAGGGGCGTCCAGGATAACGTTGCTTGTAACCTGTATGTACCTTTCAGCATTAATGGTGCCTTCACAGATGTGTAAGTTACCCATGTCTTGGCCACTAATACACCCCCATACCATCACACATGCTGACTTTTACACTTTCACCCTAGAACAGTCCAGATGGTTCTTTTCCTCTTTGGTCCACAGTTTCCAAAAACAATTTGAAATGTGGACTCGTCAGACCCCAGAACACTTTTCCACTTTGCATCAGTCCATCTTAGATGAGCTCGGGCCCAGCGAAGCGTTTCTGGGTGTTGTTGATAAATGGCTTTGGCTTTGCATAGTAAGAGTTTTAACTTGCACTTGATGTACAGCTTAAGTTGTACAGTTTAAGTTGTTCCTGAGCCAATGTGGTGATATCCTTTACACACTGATGTCGCTTTTTGATGCAGTAGCGCCTGAGGGATCCAAGGTGCGTAATATCATGGCTTACGTGCAGTGATTTCTCCACATTCTCTGAACCTTTTGATGATATTACGGAGCGTAGATGGTGAAATCCCTCAATTCCTTGCAATAGCTGCTTGAGAAATGTTGTTCTTCAACAATTTGCTCAGGCATTTTTGACAAAGTGGTGACCCTCGCCCCGTCCTCAACTTTCTCACTCTTTTTTGCCACTTGTGCCAGCTTTTTTGAAACATGTTGCAGGCATCAAATTCCAAATGAGCTAATATTTGCAAAACATATATCTTAGTATCTTGTCTTTGCAGTCTATTCAATTGAATATAAGTTGAAAAGGATTTGCAAATCATTGTATTCTCTTTTTATTTAACGTGACTGTTATGATTACCAAGGGGATGTGACGGCTCAGACACCAGAGGGCAGTATGTTCAATAATTTATTATATACATAATCAATATATATATAATATAATAATAAACAATACATCTAAAACTATAGAATGGAGTGTGTGACCAAAATACAAGAGTGTGTGGTGTAAGACTATGTGTGTAGATATCTGAAGTGTGTTACCTAGTGTAGTTGAGAAAGTAGTCAAGTCCAAAGAGGGCAGGGCAAAAGGGGTCCAAGATCCGCAAAGTGTCCGTGGGGCAGAGAGAGAGACGTCAGTGTCCGGGGGCGAGCGAGGAGTCTGGAAACGAGGGAGGCTGTCGAGATCCAGGGCAACGGAAGGGAAACACTGCGGAAACACGGGAGAACAAACAAGGATGTCAGACACGAGGGGAAAGCGCAGAGAGAGAGAGAGAGAGAGAAAGAGCATAAGCCTTACGGTATCCAAAGGGTAAACTAAGTTCCCGCGTGCATCCTTGGGTCCCCTGGTCCTTTATACAGCTCGCCCTCATCAGTCCCAGGTGTGCAGATTGCAATTGTGTGCAGGCTTGTCGCTGCGTGGGCGTGTCCGGGTGAGCAGTCAAGAGGAGGAACTGTGACACTCAGTTGCAGGAGGGAAGCGGGTTCGAATCCGCGCCGTGACAGTGACAATTTCACTGCTTTCGGGGTTTCTACTATAAACAATGTCCGTGCACCATAAAAAAAATGACTCCCATTTAAATCCATTTCAAAGCATGATGGGAAAAATGCATAACACTCTCCACACTTATCCATGTTTGGCGCATTTTAGCTGCTTGATGTTTCTGATTGATTACAAAACTTTCAATCAATCAATCAATCAATGTTTATTTATATAGCCCTAAATCACAAGTGTCTCAAAGGGCTGTACAAGCCACAACGACAGGTTATCAAGGAAGCAAACAAGGAAGGAGCCAAGCTTTTACATACTCTTAATATCCAACTATATATATTATGTACATTTATATATACACACACACATATATAAATATATATAAGTATATATATATATATATATATATATATATAATATGTATATATATATATATATATATATATATATATATATATATATATATATATATATATATATATATATATATATATATATATATATATATATATATATATATATATATATATATATATGTATGTGTGGGGAAAAAAATCACAAGACTATTTCATCTCTACAGGCCTGTTTCATGAGGGGTTTTCCTCAATCCTCCTGAGGATTGAGGAAAACCCCTCATGAAACAGGCCTGTAGAGATGAAATAGTCTTGTGATTTTTTTCCCCACACATACATATTACGCTCTACCACGGTATCAAGCACTATTTTTTTGGATAATCTAATTAAGACATATATATATATATATATATATATATATATATATATATATATATATATATATATATATATATATATATATATATATACACATACATACATACAACAAGGCTTTCTGCTATTGACCAAATATTTTTAGCCCAATGCAACCCCCAAGTCAAAAAATTGGACAGCCCTGCTTTAAACCCTCTAAAAGGCCAGTATGTTTATTCAACTGTTGTTGTTTTTTAAATCAGGTGAAAACCATCTGATGTAAAAACACTTTACAGTCACATCATTACATTTGTACAAAAGAGTGAACAGGTAGTTCTAGCTCAAGAGTAATTTATGATTTAAAGGGGTGGGATTAAATAAGTGTAAACTTCTTCTTACTCCTTTTCAAATATGTAAAAAAAATAAATAAAAAATAAAGTCCATTGCTCATTTGTTTATTTATTTTTTCGTTTTCTATTCTCCATTGTTTTCATTTTGTTATAAAGCTGTTAAGGCTTTAGCACTATATTGGATCAGGTTTGCTCTTGTTTTTTTGCATATTTTAAATAAAAAATATATCAAATCAAATCATTACACACAGCTATGCTGGCCACAAGAGGTGTAAAACTTTGCTGCGTGCTTTACATGGGAAGAAATAGCACCATCTGGTGGCCAAATAAATAAATCATTAACTGGAAGCCAGTAGTCCCAAATTGAAATCTTAACATCCATCCATCCATCCATTTTCTACCACTTGTCCCTTTCGGGGTCGCTGGAGCCTATCTCAGCTGCATTCGGGCGGAAGGCGGGGTACACCCAGGACAAGTCACCACTTCATCACAGGGCCAACACAGACAGACCATTTAGTGTTGCCAATCAACCTATCCCCAGGTGCATGTCTTTGGAGGTGGGAGGAAGCCGTAAAGACTAGTATTTGTTTTATGTTTGGATGAATGCGGGGTTAAAGCTGGTTTCAATCTGACATATTGAACTAATGTGTTGATTTTCATGTCGTTTTAGGGGAAATGGAAGTATAAAAATTAGGGATGTCCGACAATGGCTTTTTGCCGATATCCGATATTCCGATATTGTCCAACTCTTTAATTACCGATATCAACCGATACCGATATCAACCGATATATACAGTCGTGGAATTAACACATTATTATGTCTAATTTGGACAACCAGGTATGGTGAAGATAAGGTACTTTTGAAAAAAATTTATAAAATAAAATAAGATAAATAAATTAAAAACATTTTCTTGAATAAAAAAGAAAGTACAACAATATAAAAACAGTTACATAGAAACTAGTAATGAATGAAAATGAGTAACATTAACTGTTAAAGGTTAGTATTAGGGATACTAGTTAAAGGTTAGTACTAGGGATACTAGATAACCGATAAATGCGTTAAAATGTAATATCGGAAATTATCTGTATCGTTTTTTTTATTATCTGTATCGTTTTTTAAAAAAAAATTTTTTATTAAATCAACATAAAAAACACAAGATACACTTACAATTAGTGCACCAACCCAAAAAACCTCCCTCCCCCATTTACACTCATTCACACAAAAGGGTTGTTTCTTTCTGTTATTAATATTCTGCTTCCTACATTATATATCAATATATATCAATACAGTCTGCAAGGGATACAGTCCGTAAGCACACATGATTGTGCGTGCTGCTGCTCCACTAATAGTACTAACCTTTAACAGTTAATTTTACTCATTTTCATTCATTACTAGTTTCTATGTAACTGTTTTTATATTGTTTTACTTTCTTTTTTTATTCAAGAAAATGTTTTTAATTTAGTTATCTTATTTTATTATTATTTTTAAAAAGTACCTTATCTTCACCATACCTGGTTGTCCAAATTAGGCATAATAATGTGTTAATTCCATGACTGCATATATCGGTTGATATCGGTATCGGTTGATATCGGTATCGGTAATTAAAGAGTTGTACAATATCGGAATATCGGATATCGGCAAAAAGCCATTATCGGACATCCCTAGTTAGTACTATTAGTGGATCAGCAGCACGCACAATCATGTGTGCTTACGGACTGTATCCCTTGCAGACTGTATTGATATATATTGATATATAATGTAGGATCCAGAATATTAATAACAGAAAGAAACAACCCTTTTGTGTGAATGAGGAGGGAGGTTTTTTGGGTTGGTGCATTAATTGTAAGTGTATATTGTGTTTTTTATGTTGATTTAATTAAAAAAAAAAAAAATTAAAAAAAAAAAAAAAAACGATACCGATAATAAAAAAAAACGATACCGATAATTTCCGATGTTATATTTTAACGCATTTATCGGCCGATGTTATCGGACATCCCTAATAAAAATGTTTATAAAGGAAGATTGTTTGACAAATGACACCTACAGTCAAGGCAAGAAGAAATATTGGCATGTTGAGAAGTGGAGTGCCATATAAAGTGTCTTCTTCATCCTTCCTGTCAAGAAGCACAAGGTTATCATTTCTGCAGATGCCAGCTGGATTTTATTGGCATGGAAAGTGTTTGTTCCCAACAACAAGAGTTGGACAACACTTGAAACACTGCAGTCAATGAATGGACTAGAATAAAAAGAACAAATAATTTATGTCCGTAAAAAGATACTCAGAAGCTTACTTGCAGAAGCATCTGATGAGATATGTACAAGTCCTTTCTAAAAGAAAAGTCTATCCTTGCTGCTGCTGTGACAGAGCAGTCTTGTCCTGGCTGATGTTGGTGAGAGTAAAGTGTCGCAGGCCGTGGTAACCCTGCATGTACAGGTACTCCTGGTACCAGCTCCATGGACTGGGACGCTGCAACACACACACACACCTGCGGTCATATCTGTCACGGCACATTTAATATGAGCCCTCTTACCTTTAAGGAAGTGAGATCCATGACTTTTCTCTCAGGCCAACACTGATAAAGAGAGAGAGGATTCATTTCACACTAAATCTCACTGCTGGATGCTGTGGTTAGTGTGTGTGTGTATTATTAAACATGTCTCATGCTGCTGACATCCATAATAAAGAAGCTCACTTTGCTATGAATATACCTTGTATGAAAGCTACATGAACACTGCTTTCCACAGGTGTGTCGGCACACACTGGAAGTGCACTAAATATACTCCCTCCCAGTCTTCTTCTCTCTGGAAGTGCACAAAATATACTCCCTCCCAGTCTTCTTCTCTCTGGAAGTGCACTAAATATACTCCCTCCCAGTCTTCTTGTCTCTGGAAGTGCACAAAATATACTCCCTCCAAGTCTTCTTCTCTCTGGAAGTGCACTAAATATACTCCCTCCCAGTCTTCTTCTCTCTGGAAGTGCACTAAATATACTCCCTCCAAGTCTTCTACTCTCTGGAAGTGCACAAAATATACTCCCTCCCAGTCTTCTACTCTCTGGAAGTGCACAAAATATACTCCCTCCCAGTCTTCTTGTCTCTGGAAGTGCACAAAATATACTCCCTCCCAGTCTTCTTCTCTCTGGAAGTGCACTAAATATACTCCCTCCCAGTCTTCTTCTCTCTGGAAGTGCACTAAATATACTCCCTCCCAGTCTTCTTCTCTCTGGAAGTGCACTAAATATACTCCCTCCAAGTCTTCTACTCTCTGGAAGTGCACAAAATATACTCCCTCCCAGTCTTCTACTCTCTGGAAGTGCACAAAATATACTCCCTCCCAGTCTTCTTGTCTCTGGAAGTGCACTAAATATACTCCCTCTCAGTCTTCTTCTCTCTGGAAGTGCACTAAATATACTCCCTCCAAGTCTTCTACTCTCTGGAAGTGCACAAAATATACTCCCTCCCAGTCTTCTACTCTCTGGAAGTGCACAAAATATACTCCCTCCCAGTCTTCTTGTCTCTGGAAGTGCACAAAATATACCCCCTCCAAGTCTTCTTCTCTCTGGAAGTGCACTAAATATACTCCCTCCCAGTCTTCTTCTCTCTGGAAGTGCACTAAATATACTCCCTCCCAGTCTTCTTCTCTTTGGAAGTGCACTAAATATACTACCTCCCAGTCTTCTTCTCTCCGGAAGTGCACTAAATATACTCCCTCCCAGTCTTCTTCTCTTTGGAAGTGCACTAAATATACTCCCTCCAAGTCTTCTACTCTCTGGAAGTGCACAAAATATACTCCGTCCAAGTCTTCTACTCTCTGGAAGTGCACTAAATATACTCCCTCCCAGTCTTCTTCTCTCTGGAAGTGCACAAAATATACTCCCTCCCAGTCTTCTTCTCTTTGGAAGTGCACTAAATATACTCCCTCCCAGTCTTCTTCTCTCCGGAAGTGCACTAAATATACTCCCTCCCAGTCTTCTTCTCTCTGAAAGTGCACTAAATATACTCCCTCCAAGTCTTCTACTCTCTGGAAGTGCACAAAATATACTCCCTCCAAGTCTTCTACTCTCTGGAAGTGCACTAAATATACTCCCTCCCAGTCTTCTTCTCTCTGGAAGTGCACTAAATATACTCCCTCCCAGTCTTCTTCTCTTTGGAAGTGCTCTAAATATACTCCCTCCCAGTCTTCTTCTCTCTGGTAGTGCACTAAATATACTCCCTCCCAGTCTTCTTCTCTCTGGAAGTGCACTAAATATACTCCCTCCAAGTCTTCTACTCTCTGGAAGTGCACAAAATGGCACACAAGAGCTGTAGGTTGTTGACAGTCTGAAGTTGCATAGAAGGATGGAACAAACATGGAAGTATTTTATATTTTCACTATTAAGTGCTCAACTTCCGCTTAAACCCTTTCGCTCTGTAAAATTGTCAATTAATAAATTCATGGATGTCAAACTTAGACTTAGACAAACTTTATTGATCCACAAGGGAAATTGTGGATAAATAACTGTTAGTTTATTTTGTTGACCACTGACCAAATAAATACTAAACTAAAGTAAAAGTATTTTCTTGCAGACAATGGGTAACACACGTTGCCACGCAAAAGGATACCCACAAAATTAAGGAACATAGATGACCTGTCGAGAAGGAAAATAGCCAAAGTTAGTCCAAGACTGGCCCGCAATGGCTTCCATCTTGAATACGCCGGACCAACATTTATTCAAGTTTTGGCTCTTCTTAGACGTACCGCATCTTTCTTTTCTTCCTCTGATTTCCTCTTTTTCTTTCTTTTAGCAGTATGTGCTGGAATATGTGCTGGTATCTCAAGATGGCGGTGGCTGCAGAGGCTTATGGTAGTAATAGAAGTCTAAGTCTCAAGGAAAGCGCAGGTATTGCCATCTTTACTGAAGACAAGTTTGCAGCGTGCTTGCGCTTCACTATATATTGTGTCAGCCAATGAGGAGGCTCCTTTGTGGGCTCCGCTCACCCCTACTTTCTCTAAAACCTGAGATTGGGTCTAGAGGTTTTTGACCACCAGGAAGACAAGTTATTTTGTCTTCCGGGGTTTTATTTACTAAAATACTTCATTGTAATGCACAGATGTATGATTTTTTTTCAGAAATGTTAAGATATAGCCTACTGTATGATGCTAATAGGATTGTTTTATTAAACAAATATATAACTTAGGTAGCCCAGCTTTAACCGGATTGATAAACTGATCCGGAAAGCCGGCCAAACTATTGGCACGCAGTTGGAGGCGTTTGTGTCAGTGAGGGACAGGAGGACACTGGACAAACTGCTGGCCATCATGGACAATCCTGCCCACCCACTCCACATGACAATTAAGGGACAGCGGAGTTCATACTAAAAACAGGCTCCTTCAACTTCCTTCCCGCCCTGTGCCATTCAAGAACTCCTTCATTCCACACTCCATCCAGCTGTATAATCACTCGCCATACAGCAATAGATGACATCTGCCTATTACCGGACACCTGGGGCCGTACTTATCAAGCTTCATAGAATTACTCCTAAGAAGTCTGCTAAGAGTTGACTTAAGAGTAAATAAATTCTTCGCTGAAAGCTGCACTTAAAAGTTAGTTATCAAGCGTCTTACTCACACTTTCAGCGAAGTGTAGGACTGAATCTTAAGTGTCACACTCAGAGCTGAATTACGACATTACTATGTGCCGTAAACGGAATTTTAGGTGACGTCATTTCTGTGTCCATAGAAATGACCAATCACGGAAGGGAATCCGTTGTCTAAGAATAAAGAAAAATCTTGGAAATATTTAAGTGGACAATGGGAGTGTATATTTTGACAATAAACTACAAAATAATACAAAACAAACTAGTCCCCGCCGGCACTCACGCTACCGCTCCCTCTCTTCTATCGCCCACACACTCACTGACGTCACTCACCTCACGGCCACACACATACGCTACTGTCATAACATTTTCTTTCCAATTCATTAATTAGGCAACTAATTTGAAACTGGTGTGGGTGGCTCTATATATACTAGCCCACTGCAATCGAAAAGTATTAAATATGTGACAAAAATAATATCCGCTCTGTCTAAACGATACCGTTTGATCAGCTGCTCGTCATCAAAAAAAACAAAAACATTGTTCCGTTCCCTGAATGTTCGCGCACGTCTCTCTCGCCTCAGTGCCATCCCCTGCTGGCAACTCCTAACCACTTAAGACACCTCTGAAGGTCTCTTAAATATCGTGGAGAGTAGGAGTGATTCTTAGACTTAAGAACATTGATAAAAAGCTTTTATTCTTAAGTTTGAGAGTAGGACTAAATTTCGCAAATTCTCAGGACTTAAGTGTAAAATGGAAGCTTGATAAGTACGGCCCCTGACATGTTAGCTACTTCTCTTTGTTTTTAATGTCTATTTTCTATTTCCTGCTGGATCTACTCTCTATTTTATGCTGCTGCTGTCACTTATACTGTATATACTGTAATATTGTACATGGTCATTGGTATATATTGTATATGTTATAGACATAATATAATATATCTGTATATATATTATTCTGTACACATATTCTGTATATATGTTAGATTTTTTATCGCTATATTAGTCTATTTATACCTGATTTGTCCTTTCCATCCTTACACTTTCCATCATTGTAACTGAGCTACTGTGTTGAACAATTTCCCTTGTGGATCATTAAAGTTTGTCTAAGTCTAAGTTTAATACTGACATACAGTGTAGAGGGACCTCAGTTTTCATATGCTCCCGCGTCACGTAGCTTGTGTGCCCTCTGACGGCCTCTTGTTTGGTCTAAGGGTTGTATTCACGTCTGCCTCCCTCATGAAATATGTGGGCCTTGAAGTGGTGGGCCAGGGAGTGTCTGCTGTCACAGCGTTCTGGGCGGCATTTTGCCTTTCTCAAAGAAAAATGTGCTTTGCTTGCGTTCTTTTCGGCTGATGGAACCGTTAGAAACACCAAGATAATAAAAGTTGCTTCAGAGTTCCTGGAGAGGTGATCAAGAAGGGCGAAAGAAAAAATGGGGAGAAAAGCAAGGGAGCAGATGGAGTATGCAGTGTTTACTTCCTTAAAGGTTTGTTTAATGTACTTTTAACATTTACTTTTTCCTTTTTAACTTCATCTTGATATTATTTGTATTTTATCTTGTTTCAGAGTTCTTATAAAACTCATTTTTGCTTCGAGTGTTTTGTAAAGTGCAAAACTTAAAAGAGTTAAGCTTTTACCAAAGGCAGCAATCAGGAATGAATCTTTCAGCACATACACAACATTAAGATCTATAGTTATATGTTGATACACAATCATAAATGAATCTTTCAGCACATACACAACATTAAGATCTATAGTTATATGTTGATACACAATCATAAATGAATCTTTCAGCACATACACAACATTAAGATCTATAGTTATATGTTGATACACAATCATAAATGAATCTTTCAGCACATATACAATGTTAAGATCTATAGTTATATTTTCACAAAGACTGCTCATAAGTGGTGCATGCAACAGCAACAACAATAACAACAACAACAAACATGGCTGTAGACGTGAAGTTAAATCATGAACTACAACCTTACCCTTACAAAAACCATACATATTTATCCAGGAGACTCTTGATACCAATGTCCTTGACCCAGACACACAAAAAGAAGTTGTAGACCCCCATGCTTTTACAACTTTCATCTGTTTAGTGGTGTAGAATGACGTCTGGAGCACCAGATAGTTTCATATTTCTGTGAACTTCACCGACGTGTCATTTTTGATATCACTTGACTAATCTTTTTTTGATTAAAGTATAGGGGTATATGTTAAAGTTAAAGTACCACTGATAGTCACACACACACTATGTGTGGTGAAATTACTCTCTGCATTTGACCCATCCCCTTGATCACCCCCTGGGAGGTGAGGGGAGCAGTGAGCAGCAGCGGTGGCCGCGCTTGGGAATCATTTTGGTGATTTAACCCCCAATTCCAACCCTTGATGCTGAGTGCCAAGCAGGGAGGTAATGGCTCCCATTTTTATAGTCTTTGGTATGACTCGGCCGGGGTTTGAACTCACAACCTACCCATCTCAGGGCGGACACTCTAACCACTAGGCCACTGAGCAGGTTTTATTGCATAGTTAGATTTTTTTGCTCGTATTTGCTTTTTGAAGGTAGAACTAAACCCTTTCCGTACTCTGAGAGTTTACATGCTGCTTGCAGTAAAACAACCTGGCCGCCACGGTTTTTCACTTCTGGGAGGAAGTCGGAATACAAGCATCAGATGTTTATTTTTTATAGTAGTCTCTCTTGAAAATACTTAGTGCAGGGGTGCCAAAAGTGGAGCCTGGGGGCCAAATTTGCCCCGCCAAGCCATTTCGTTTAGCTTACCAAATGGTGGTTAAACAAATTTAATACATATTTAGCCTGGCAAAAACTGATGAGCAAAACAAGCTAAAAGAATAAATTAGTAAGCTAACAATAACATGCTTACAGTTCGCATTAGTGAAATACCAAAATATAAACTACCAAATACCATTTGAATTATCTAAAAAAGATAGCATGCTAATGTTATTAGCAAGCTAAAATGCTAACTGTAATATGCGTGAAGTACAAAAATATATTACTCTGATGTGTGTAACGTTAGCATGCAGCAAGTACCAAAATATGACTGAGGTGTGTATAAACCTACAAAATTAGCTTAAAAAAAAGAAAAAAAGAAGAAGCTTATGTCATATGTTAAATAACAGCAAAATTGGCACAAAAAAATGTTAGCATGCTAACATTAAAATGGTGACGCGGGCTGTTTAAAAATGAGCTAGACTTTGGACACCCCTGGTCTAAAGGCTTCACTCATGCTGCTGCTCTACGTTTCAAATGCTGTATTTGGACTCATTTCACTTTATTTTGTGCGCCCCTGAAATACTTTCCTATTGTCACTTGTCTGCAAGTATATTTTACTCAGGCGTCACCAGCTGCTTTGGGTACGTGTACGGGTACGCACGCACACACACACACACCTTGATGTGGAAGTCGACAGCGTAGTTGATGAAGGCCGGATGATGGACGAGGTCGAAGCTGTTCCAGTACTGGGGAACTTTGCTCCTCAGCAACAGCTCCTGGTCCAGCTGCACGCCCGTGCCTCCTGGGAACATATTGGAGTTCCACAGGCAGTTGACCGTGTCCACCACATAGTTGTTGAACTCGCGAAAGGTGTGGCGGCTGATGTGATAGGGCTGTTGTGGAGAGCGACACAAAGAGCAGCTACTGTTTGTTGTGTCCATGTATTCCTGCTTCTTCTATTTCCATTACATGGCTCCTTGTCCAGCATAAGGAGGTTTAAGGGGCCACAGTAGTGGTCAACATACATTGTAAGAGTCATGACAAAGACCAAAGAAATGAGCATACTAATGCATGATTGTGCTTGTGATGCAGTGAGTGATAGTTGGCGTTACCGCTGTGAGTGTCTCTTGACTTTTAGCCGACTTCAGGTTCACCTTGTACCTGATGAGAAAAACACAAACACTGCATGATGGAGGTTCTTAAGACTTGTCATTCCCCCCTATTGAACTTGGGCAAACTGGCAGCCACAATGCTCAAACTGATGATGAAAAAGGGAAGGGAGGGAGGGCTCCACTTCTGATCATAAATGATACATGAGCATGTACACGTGCACTACATCAGGCTGTACCTGTGCATGATGTAGGCCAGTCGGTCCACGCTGACTGGGTCGGTGGCTAGCAGAGCCGGGTAGAAAACCCCGGGTGGCGGCATCACGATGAGCGGGAGTCCGTACTTCAGGAACATGTCACACACCTGGAGGAGAAGGTTCAATACATACAATTTAAAAGAGTCCTTCACACTACCTTAAACAGTACAATAGCATCTTCAAATGTGACTAACATGAAATAGTTTTTCAGTACTAAAGCTCAAAGTAGATATCTTTACATGGATGTGGAGTGAAAATTACGTTTGTAGCGACATCCAGGGATCACAATAATTCAGTAGGTTAAGCTCATGACGCAGTAAATTGAATAATGTGGACACGTTTGTTACTGGTTACTTTCTAATACACTTATGCCTTAGTATCTGGAAGTAATATGCAATTAATCAATTTTAAACTCCTTTTATTTGTTTTTAAATGTCTAAACAACCTCGCGCCAACATATCTCTCCGACCTCCTTCAGCCTTACTGCCCCACCCGATCCCTAAGATCAGCCGATCAGCTGCTACTGACGGTCCCGGACACAAGGCTGAAGCTTAGAGGTGACAGAGCTTTCGCCGCTGCTGCTCCCAAGCTCTGGAACGACCTACCTCTTAGTGTTACACAAGCCTCCTCTCTTCCTGTTTTTAAATCTCTCTTAAAAACATACTTTTATTCCATGGCTTTTAACACTGAGTGATACCCATCCTGCAATGGCGCCCCATAATACACCTGCTGTGAACCTGTTTTTATATTTTATTTATTTATTTTTTATCGTGTTCTGTTGTGTTTGCTCGGTTCTCGTATTATTTTTAACCTGCCATTGTACAGCACTTTGGCTACCCCTGTGGTAAATTTTAATTGTGCTTTATAAATAAACTTGATTTGATTTGATTTGATTTATAATTATTTGATCATTCATAATGTTTTAGACTGCAATATTGTTCAATTAAGGACACTTACTACTAGGGCTAGGTATCGGTACTCGATACCTTTCAGGTATCGCCCGAAACAACCCAATACCAAGTAGTATCGAAACTGCGTCTGTCAAAGGATACCTGCAATCGGTTCTTTTTGTACCCAGATCAAGAAAAAATGACTGTTTCTATGGTCTTGCTCGCAGCCAATCACTGCAAGCGTTCTTCGATTCACGTGGTTGGTCCACCACCGCAACAAAATTCATTCCCAGATGCCGGCAGCAAAACGGTCAAAGGTATGTTTGCACTACACGCCTGTGGCGCCGGGTACAAATAAATGCATACAATGCGGCAAGATGATTTTGTGGAATACTAGCAATATGATTAAAGACCTCATCAAGCACGGAGCAAACTTAAGGGTGGAGAACTGTACTGTGTTTAAAAAAGCCGGCTTCTACATCGTCGTCATCTCAACAGGACACTGCTCAACCGTCGATAAGTTCAGGTCATATATAAATGCTTACTATGTTAACAGTACTCATCCTTTGTGTGTTAAAACATGTATTGTCAAGTAAATCGTTTTGGGCATGTCCTAGGCATGTGAGCTAACGCTAGCTTAGCTTGCTCGCTAATTTTACTGAATTAGCAAATTAGCGCCCTGCTCAGTCACATCTGTTAATGTTTTGTTCAGTGGTTAGGTTACTGGTTTTAGCTTCTTTAGCAGCTTAATTACTTATGTACTATTGCATTCTGTTCACAAGATCAATATCGAATGAAGTACTCAGTTGATATCAGTAACGTATTAAGGGTACTGGTATTGAACATTTTTAACCGATACCCAGCCCTACTTACTACGTACGTCTAGCTTGTGTGCTTAGCTTTGAACAATTTCCCTTGTGGATCATTAAAGTTTGTCTAAGTGTGTTGTGTAGCTGCAAGCTTGGAGTAACCTATAGCTGCCACTGTTTACCTTTGAAATACAAGAAAAAACTGTGCTTATTGGCTTTTAACTGGCTAGTGTACTTGGCACAAGTGAACGCACCACAGGACTGCTTGTATTACAGTGGAATTTTAGATATAATCCCATACTAATTTGTACTTGCCGATGTCGGGTTGATATCAATATTGGATTGATACTGCATACTTTATTTTCTTCACACTCAAATTAACAATTGAGTTGTAATTTACACTGTTTGTATTCAGTCCTGTTACTCCAACACATTAGCTCCTGTGAAAAATGTATAAAATAAGTAATTCATAAATCACATGGTCCACAGAGAGCTGCATCATTCACATCTTCTACAGGCCATGGAAAGGACAAAAGTCATTATTTTTCTGCAGGGTTCAAATCTCAGCACAGTGCTGTTACTTTCTGATGTTGTTTGTTTGGATTAAAACCAAACTTTGTGTCAAAGTGCCAGTAGCGTGAATGCATGTGGCTGTGGTACTCAAAGTACCTTGTAAAATAAAGTATGGGCCAATACACATTTGGAGTAGTTCAATACGTGCATTATCACATTCTAAGTTGGAAGGAAAGAAGACAAGCAAATGGCAACCATTTGGTGAAATGGCCCAGTTATTGTCTTGTATCCAATTTATTTTGAATGATGCCTGCAAAAAGATGGTTGATGCAAAAGGTCATGCTCGTAAATATTCATCAAGTGCTCTCTACAAGTCCATATTGTCCTCGTCATTATTGCTCACAAAGTAAAAACAAGACAAAAGTCGGGGACTGACTTTTCCTCACTGGGTGTGCCAGTTTGCAGTTTCCATACATACATTTCCAGCATCCTCATTAGGGTGACTATACTAGTTCACCTTGAAAGGTAGGTAGCAGACTGGTTACAGGCACAACTAGACTATCTCTGGACATAGTCGTCTCCAAATAACCTAGCATGCATGTTTTTGGACTACTACACCACCGTGCTTGACTTTTTTTTCCTCTCTGAGGCTGAACGCATTTGTCATTGAGACTGCTCTCTGCTGTCAAAGCAGAAGAAAAGAAAAGAGCACATGTTTGCATCAAGTGATGCTCTGGCTTTACCGTCTCATAGAAGTCCAGGATGAAGTTGAGCAGGAGGGAGTGACAGCTCTCGACCTGCAGGCCCACGGTCGCCAGGCGGCCCACAAAGTGCACCAGTTCCTTCACCGAGTCCTTGTAGCCAGACAGACTCATGTGTCTGGAATTGAGGTCGCACACAAAGCACTTGATTTTAGGAAGAGCACAACAGTTGGAAGGAGGGACTCTAAAACCACTACTGCTTTACAGCGGACAGCTTGGACAAAAAGCTGTTGAAAACCCAAAGCATCAAATCTGCAGGTTGAAAAGTACTCCAAGCCAGGGGTGTCCAAAATATGGCCCGTGGGCCAAGTGCGCTTCACCGGGGTCTTCAGTTTGGCCCGCGAGACGTCATGCGTTTACTAAGGAATCTAGCGAGTGTTTTACAATTTATTTACAGTATCTGATTAGTGCAAATATCACGCCATTTTGTGGACAACGTGAGTAAATTAGGTCAATGACCATGAATTGTGATTTTGAAGTGAGAACAGCACATCATTTACTTCTTTGACCCAATCCAAACAACCTTCCCTAGTCATGGTGCAAAAAAAAAAAAAAAAAGCAACCAACACAAATGTTCACGCCTAACACGACCTGCTCACTGAACTTTGTGGATATTATAAAAACTGCCCAAGCACCATAAAAAATTCTAAATTACACCCATGTAAATTATACTGCATGATGGGAAACCATGTTTGAAGCATTTTAGCTGCTTGATATTTCTGATTGATTACAAAACTTTAAAGAAGTCGTCAAAGAAGTAAAGGTAGGAGTCAAATTTTCCCATACTTTTAATATCAAATTATATTAATTATTAATCATATAACCATTATATTATACATATATAAAAACATGCAGTCAGCTTTAGGCCCCCAACCAAATGTTTTAGCCCAAGGCACCCGCCAATTCAAGAGGTTTGGACACCCCTGCTGTAAAGCCGACACCAGGGTTGTCTGAACAAGTGCTAACAGAAAACGAGCTGCAGGTCAAAAATGGCCCTTAGGTCACAATTTGGTCACCCCTGTTCTCCACTGCATTATTGACACCATCTTTGTACATCTAAACATGTTTTTGTATTGTTTTTCCATTCATGCAGCCATCCATTTTCTACTGCTTGTCCCTCATTTGTAACATATTGCTAAATATATGTAAAGATATAATTACATGAAGGTGTGGCTGTTGAGACTGATGTCCAAGTCGTCCTCCAGAACGTACACCGAGTGCCAAGTCAGCCACTTTGTCAGCATACTGTTTAGACATTCCAACATCCCACACTGCACACACACACACACACACACACACACACACACACACACACACACACACACACACACACACACACACACACACACACATTATGAGTGCTATTCAATGGGGCTGTAACATCCAGGAGTATACAAAAACAAAAAAGGCTTACCTTGAAAAATATTGAGGACGTGAAGTAGAGCTGCATGAGGGGCTCAAAGAGAAGCCGCTTGATATCTGAAGAAGACGACATTGAAATATGGTTGACATTGTGCAGAATGATTTGTTCAACAATGCAGCACATGCACACCCACAATCTTTCTTTTCGCACTTTAGCCACGAAACATTGATTTAACTTAGTGGTTTTAGATTTGCTTTCTAGCGATCACCACCTGGTGGTGAGTTGGCTGTGATGGTGGGGGAGGATGCCGGACACACCTGGCAGGCCCAAACGCATTGTGAGGGTTTGCTGGGAACGTCTGGCAGAGTCTCCTGTCAGAGAGTTTCAATTCCCACCTCCGGAAGAACTTTGAACATGTCACGAGGGAGGTGCTGGACATTGAGTCCGAGAGAACCATGTTCCGCACCTATATTATCGAGGCAGCTGATTGGAGCTGTGGCCGCAAGGTAGTTGGTGCCTGTCGTGGCGGTAATCCTAGAACCCGTTGGTGGACACCGGCGGTGAGGGATGCCGTCAAGCTGAAGAAGGAGTCCTATCGGGTTCTTTTGGCTCATAGGACTCCTGAGGCAGCGGACAGGTACCGACAGGCCAAGCGGTGTGCGGCTTCAGCGGTCGCGGAGGCAAAAACTCTGACATGAGAGGAGTTCGGGGAAGCCATGGAAAACGATTTCCGGACGGCTTCGAAGCGATTCTGGACCACCATCTGTGGTGGCTGTCTTGGTTGACAAGACTCTGCAGCATTGTGTGGACATCGGGGGCGGTACCTCTGGATTGGCAGACCGGGGTGGTGGTTCCTCTCTTTAAAAAGGGGAACCGGAGGGTGTGTTCACTCCTCAGCCTTCCCGGTAAGGTCTATTCAGGTGTACTGGAGAGGAGGCTACGCCGGATAGTCGAACCTCGGATTCAGGAGGAACAGTGTGGTTTTCGTCCTGGTCGTGGAACTGTGGACCAGCTCTATACTCTCGGCAGGGTCCTTGAGGGTGCATGAGAGTTTGCCCAACCAGTCTACATGTGCTTTGTGGACTTGGAGAAGGCATTCGACCGTGTCCCTCGGGAAGTCCTGTGGGGAGTGCTCAGAGAGTATGGGGTATTGGACTGTCTGATTGTGGCGGTCCGCTCCCTGTATGATCAGTGTCAGAGCTTGGTCCGCATTGCCGGCAGTAAGTCGGACACGTTTCCAGTGAGGGTTGGACTCCGCCAAGGCTGCCCTTTGTCACCCATTCTGTTCAGAACTTTTATGGACAGAATTTCTAGGCGCAGTCAGGGCGTTGAGGGGATCTGGTTTGGTGGCTGCAGGATTAGGTCTCTGCTTTTTGCAGATGATGTGGTCCTGATGGCTTCATCTGGCCAGGATCTTCAGCTCTCACTGGATCGGTTCGCAGCCGAGTGTGAAGCGACTGGGATGAGAATCAGCACCTCCAAGTCCGAGTTCATGGTTCTCGCCCAGAAAAGGGTGGAGTGCCATCTCCAGGTTGCGGAGGAGACCCTGCCCCAAGTGGAGGAGGTTCAAGTACCTCGGAGTCTTGTTCACGAGTGAGGGAAGAGTGGATCGTGAGATCGACAGGCGGATCGGTGCGGCGTCTTCAGTAATGCGGACGCTGTATCGATCCGTTGTGGTGAAGAAGGAGCTGAGCCGGAAGACAAAGCTCTCAATTTACCGGTCGATCTACGTTCCCATCCTCACCTATGGTCATGAGCTTTGGGTTATGACCGAAAGGACAAGATCACGGGTACAAGCGGCCGAAATGAGTTTCCTCCGCCGGGTGGCGGGGCTCTCCCTTAGAGATAGGGTGAGAAGCTCTGCCATCCGAGGTGAGCTCAAAGTAAAGCCGCTGCTCCTCCACATCGAGAGGAGCCAGATGAGGTGGTTCGGGCATCTGGTCAGGATGCCAACCGAACGCCTCCCTAGGGAGGTGTTTAGGGCACGTCCGACCGGTAGGAGGCCACGGGGAAGACCCAGGACACGTTGGGAAGACTATGTCTCCCGGCTGGCCTGGGAACGCCTAGGGATCCCCCGGGAAGAGCTGGATGAAAGTGGCTGGGGAGAGGGAAGTCTGGGCTTCCCTGCTTAGGCTGCTGCCCCCGCGACCCGACCTCGGATAAGCGGAAGAAGATGGATGGATGGATGGTTTTAGATTTGACTTATTTTTTACACACACCGTATGGATACAATTTAAGTATGTAAATAAACATTTACAAAATCTTCCTGTATAAATAACTTATTTGACAACGTATATGTCTGCGGCTTATAGTCCGGTGCTGCTAATATAAGGAAAATGATTTTTTCTTCTGTAATTTATTGGAATATTTTTTACACTTAATGACGGCTAAAGGTTAAAATGTTAGAGCCAAAACCTACTGATGCTCGGGACCACAGGAATGTTGCTCAGCAGGCCGAAGATCTGTGACCGCAGCAGGCATCCGTCCCAAACATTGAGGAATTTGTAGAGAAAAGCCTCAGAGCTAGAAAACCCTTCCTGGGGGAGACATCATGACTGGCCATTAAATGAACGTGTCAAAAGGAAGAGGACAGGAAGTGCATGGAAGAAGAGGCTCACCTGGAGAAATTGTTGTGCCGACAGCAGCTTGTTCAAAAACTGCAGAGCCTCGTCTGAATTTTGCGGCGCTCCTACGTCTCGACAAAACAAAAATTCTGCGAGACGGAGAGCAAAAGGTGTAAAATTGAAAACGCCACCATCAAGCGCGTGTTCGCTCTCTGAGCTGCACGCCAACTCAAGTCGTGGGTTCAGCTGCAGGTGAGCTGAACAGCAACCCTACCTTCTTGGAGAGCGCAGCCCAGCCAGAAGTTGAGGCGGAGGAGGGCCAACTCTTCCTGCACGCAGTCCAGGTAGTGCAGAGCCAGGCTGGAGGTCAGCAGAGAGCCCATCTGAGAGGGCAGCTGTTGGGGGGTAAATATCAGCAAGACACGGTGTGACCAATGACCAACCAGAGAGTCTAAAACAGGGGTCACCAACGCGGTGCCCGCGGGCACCAGGTAGCCCGTAAGGACCAGATGAGTAGCCCGCTGGCCTGTTCTAAAACTGGCTCAAATAGCAGCACTTTACCAGTGAACTGCCTCTATTTTTTAAATTGTATTTATTTACTAGCAAGCTGGTCTCGCTTTGCCCAACATTTTTAATTCTAAGAGAGACAAAACTCAAATAGAATTTGAAAATCCAAGAAACTATTTTAAAGACTTGGTCTTCACTTGTTTAAATAAATTCATTATAATTTTTTTTTACTTTGCTTCTTATAACTTTCAGAAAGACAATTTTAGAGAAAAAATACAACCTTAAAAATTATTTTAGGTTTTTTAAACACATATACCTTTTTACCTTTTAAATTCCTTCCTCTTCTTTCCTGACAATTTAAATCAATGTTCAAGTAAATGTATTTTTTTATTGTAAAGAATAATAAATACATTTTAATTTAATTCTTCATTTTAGCTTCTGTTTTTTCGACAAAGAATATTTGTGAAATATTTCTTCAAACTTATTATGATTAAAATTCAAAAAAATTATTCTGTCAAATCTAGAAAATCTGTAAAATCAAATTTAAATCTTATTTCAAAGTCTTTTGAATTTCTTTTAAAAAATTTATTCTGGAATATCTAGAAGAAATAATGATTTGTCTTTGTTAGAAATATAGCTTGGTCCAATTTGTTATATATTCTAACAAAGTGTAGATTGGATTTTAACCTATTTAAAATTCTAAAATTAATCTTAATCAGAAAAAATTACTAATGATGTTCCATAAATTCTTTTTTTAATTTTCTCAAAAAGATTCGAAATAGCTAGTCTTTCTCTTCTTTTTTTCGGTTGAATTTTGAATTTTAAAGAGTCGAAATTGAAGATAAACTATGTTTCAAAATATAATTGTCATTTTTTTCGTGTTTTCTCCTCTTTTAAACCGTTCAATTAAGTGTAAATATCATTAATTATTAATAATAACATAGAGTTAAAGGTAAATTGAGCAAATTGGCTATTTCTGGCAATTTATTTAAGCGTGTATCAAACTGGTAGCCCTTCGCATTAATCACTACCCAAGAAGTAGCTCTTGGTTTCAAAAAGGTTGGTGACCCCTGGTCTAAAATAATCTTAATATATATACAGAAGACCATGACAAATAATGCTTGAAAAGTGAAATATCACACTGCAAACACCAACACCTGATTAACATCACTTTGCTGCTACTTCAATAATCCTAATAACTCCAGCGCTAGGCTAGGACATTTCTCCCATCACGCCAGATCATTTAAACAGCTCTTTAAAATGTATGAACAGCTGCTCCGGTACCAGCACTTTGTGAGCATAAGAATTAGGAAGTAAACGACAATGACGGGGGAAAGACAGCCGGCCAATTGGCTCTCCGATGGCGTCGTTAAGGCACCATGAGGGAATCCATCAGTGGTCTCTTGTGAGTGCTTTTATGCCAGCGTGACTGATCTGGAGTGGCTGTATGCACATTCAACCCTATCACCACAGGTCATGCCGGTGAAAAGGCGGGATTGATGTTTCATGATATTTTAGAGAGTGCCCACCATAACAAATGACGTCTACCTCTGCCCCTTTAAGGGACTTCACAATTCATTTCTCACACTCCCCTGAAGAACAACCGCGCAATTTATGTCCATAAAAACACTGGTTGATACTTACTTGTAATAAACAAATTACAAGTCTCTGCTGTATCTCACCTTTTTTGTAAGGGGCACTGGAAGTTGGCAGACCCGTCAGCGATCCTGTTCTGTCTCCCTGTAATGTTTGATCCTGTTCTGTCTCCCTGTAATGTTTGTCTGATTTTGAATAGGATTGTGCTAAAAATTTTAATTTCCCCTCGGGGATTAATAGAGTATTTCTGATTCTGAGTAGGGGAAACAAGAAGTTGGCAGAACACAACAATGGAGGCAGAGCACCACCTTGTGGTTATGAGCAGGTATTGCACATAGTTAAAGGTTCAAGTAAAAGATAGCCCTGAAAGCAAAATGTACTATTTAAGGATGTTTTAACGGTAATATTTGCCCCTAGAGCCTGTTTATGAGGAACAAACGTGAGAAAAATCTACTTTTTGAAATGAAAGGCATTGAAAAGATCGCTTTTGATGGATGTTTGGGTGTTCTGACAAGCTGTGCATCCACATTAAGTTGGGCTACCTGGCGCTATTGTAAGGAATTGATTGATTGATTGATTGAGACTTTTATTAGTAGGTTGCACAGTTAAGTACATATTACGTACAATTGACCACTAAATGGTAACACCCGAATAAGTTTTTCAACTTGTTTAAGTCGGCGTCCACTTAAATTGATTCATGATACAGATATATACTATCATATATACTATCATCATAATACAGTCATCACACAAGATAATCACATTGAATTATTTACATTATTTACAATCAGGGGTGTGGAGGGGGTGGGGGGTAGGATATGGACAGCAAGTAGTGGACATAGAGAGAGAGAGAGAGAAGAGAGAGAGAGAGAGAGAGAGAGAGAGAGAGAGAGAGAGAGAGAGAGAGAGATCAGAAGGCATAAGAAAAAGAATCTGCATTTGATTGTTTACATTTGATTATTAGCAATTAGCAATCCGGGGAGGGTGCTAGTTTAGGGTTGTAGCTGCCTGGAGGTGAACTTTTATTGCGGTTTTGAAGGAGGATAGAGATGCCCTTTCTTTTACACCTGTTGGGAGCGCATTCCACATTGATGTGGCATAGAAAGAGAATGAGTTAAGACCTTTGTTAGTTCGGAATCTGGGTTTAACGTGGTTAGTGGAGCTCCCCCTGGTGTTGTGGTTATGGCGGTCATTTACGTTAAGGAAGTAGTTTGACATGTACTTCGGTATCAGGGAGGTGTAGCGGATTTTATAGACTAGGCTCAGTGCAAGTTGTTTAACTCTGTCCTCCACCTTGAGCCAGCCCACTTTAGAGAAGTGGGTAATCATAGTTTTAAATGTTTTACGTCCAACTGCGCAACCATTTTGAAGGAATCTTTCAGGTGAGTAAACTCTTTAGAGTAAATAAGGCTATTAGGGATGCAAAATTGTATTATGTAAAATAAATAAAATATATTTTTAAAAATTTCATATCACTATTATTGTGACTAAAATTATCCCACTTACAATTACTTTTGTGGTAATGTTGAATGTGCTCAAAAAGTACACAAAACAATAATATAAATCTTACCGTATTTTTCGGACTATAAGTCGCTCCAGAGTACCGGCCGAAAATGCATAATAAAGAAGGAAAAAAACATATATAAGTCGCATTTTTTGGGGAATTGTATTTGATAAAAGCCAACAGCAAGAATAGACATTTGAAAGGCAATTTAAAATGTCTAAAGAATAGTGAACAACAGGCTGAATAAGTGTACGTTATATGAGGCATAAATAACCAACTGAGAACGTGCCTGGTATGTTAACGTAACATATTATGGTAAGAGTCATTCAAATAACTATAACATATAGAACATGCTATACGTTTACCAAACAATCTGTCACTCCTAATCGCTAAATCCCATGAAATCTTATACGTCTAGTCTCTTACGTGAATGAGCAGAATAATATTATTTGATATTTTACGCTAATAATTTCACACATAAATCGCTCCTGAGTATGAGTCGCACCCCCGGCCAAACTATGAAAAAAACTGCGACTTATAGTCCGAAAAATACGGTAATAAAGTCAGATACAAATAAGGCAACAAGAGAAGTATCCCACACTTCTTTTGTGAAGTGAATCTGGACAGCAAATATGGGCATCTACATCCACTATATGATTGGACAGGACAAAAACAAAAGTACTTATACACACTATCATCATTTGACTGAGTCATTTCTTTTAAATAACTAAAATAGACACATGGTCAGAAAACCCACTATTTTGCATGTTCTATGTTTGTTATGTTTCACTAATAGTGTTCCTAGTATTTAATTTGGTTAGATAGCTAAGCTTTTATTGATTTAAATATTGCTTTGTACTGTAGCACTTTAAGATTTTATTTCTAATTATCTTATATTTCTGGCGGATGTTGTGGCGTCCTACTCTGTTCAGCGGTCCTTGAACGCACCATAAAAACACAGCTGTCTCGTATTCTTCTGAGTATAGAATGATGACTTTGTTGTAAAAGAGCACAGATTGCAGGTTCAATCGTATAGCTTCATTGCTCAGACAGTAATGTGTGTATGTAAGTTTAAAGGCCTACTGAAAGCCACTACTAGCGACCACGCAGTCTGATAGTTTATATATCAATGATGAAATCTTAACATTGCAACACATGCCAATACGGCCGGGTTAACTTATAAAGTGACATTTTAAAATTCCCGGGAAATATCCGGCTGAAACATCGCGGTATGATGACGTATGCGCGTGACGAAGTCCGAGTAACGGAAGTTATGGTACCCCGTAGAATCCTATACAAAAAGCTCTGTTTTCATTTCATAATTCCACAGTATTCTGGACATCTTTTGCAATTTTTTTAATGAACAATGAAGGCTGCAAAGAAGACAGTTGTAGGTGGGATCAGTGTATTAGCAGCGGACTACAGCAACACAACCAGGAGGACTTTGTTGGAGCGCAAGCCGCGCTAGCCGCCGACTTCACCTCGACTTCCTACGTCTCCGGGCCGCCAAACGCATCGGGTGAAGTCCTTCGTCCTTCTGCCGATCGCTGGAACGCAGGTGAGCACGGGTGTTGATGAGCAAATGAGGGCTGGCTGGCGTAGGTGGAGAGCTAATGTTTTTAGCATAGCTCTGTGCAGTCCGGTTGCTAAGTTAGCTTCAATGGCGTCGTTAGCACAGCATTGTTAACCTTCGCCAGCCTGGAAAGCATTAACCGTGTATTTACATGTCCACGGTTTAATAGTATTGTTGATTTTCTATCTATACTTCCAGTCAGGGGTTTATTTCTATATGCAGTTAAAGCAAGATGCTATCACGTTAGCTCGTAGCTAAAGCATTTCGCCGATGTATTGTCGTGGAGATAAAAGGCACTGAATGTCCATTTCGCGTTCTCGACTCTCATTTTCAAGAGGATATAGTATCCCAGGTGGTTTAAAATACAAATCTGTGATCTACAATAGAAAAAGGAGAGTGTGGAATCCAATGAGCCAGCTTGTACCTAAGTTACGGTCAGAGCGAAAAAAGATACGTCCATCGCTGCCTCTCAAGTCATTCACTGTAACGTTCCTCATCTACGAATCTTTCATCATCGCTCAAATTAATCGGGTAATCATCACTTTCTCGGTCCGAATCTCTCTCGCTCCATTGTAAACAACGGGGAATTGTGAGGAATACTAGCTCCTGTGACGTCACGCTACTTCCGGTACAGGCAAGGCATTTTTTTATCAGCGAGCAAAAGTTGCGAACTTTATCGTCGATTTTCTCTACTAAATCCTTTCAGCAAAAATATGGCAATATCGCGAAATGATCAAGTATGACACATAGAATGGATCTGCTATTCCCGTTTAAATTTAAAAAAATCATTTCAGTAGGCCTTTAAATTGGGGTGTGTTGTTTCTTCATTTGGGAAGACGTTAATTTCTCTTGTTTTCATGTTAGCATTTAAGCTAGCGAGCTGACACCAGTCAGTCCGTGAGTTTATCAAAGAGCAAATATCTATCACGGTTTTCAGTTTTTTTTCTTAAAAAAGGTCATTCTAACCGTGGAGTTTTACAGCAGTCATCATTACCGTGAATTATACATAATACTGTTTATTTGTACATTCCCAAAAGACTATATTAGCATATTTTTGTCATTTATACATGTTGTACAATAGAACAGAGGTGTCCAAACAACGGCCCTATTTGGCCAGTGAGATGTCATCTTACCCACAGGGAGATTGCTTTCATTTTGACAGTCTGACAATTTTGAAGTTGTCATCTTGCGGACAACATGGGTAATACAGGTCAATGTGCTTTAATTATACTCAGTCCTTCTGAAATAGTGGGGGGGTGTGGTTAGGGTTGGGTATCGAGTATCGATTGGAACCGGGACTAACTTTCCGATTCTCCCGGAATCGTTCAAAAGTTTAAATTTCGATTCCTAGTTTCGATACCCAGTCCGCCGACCGGGAAAAAAAAAAAAGTCCGCCGACCGGAAGAAGAAGCCGCTGAACACCAACGAAGAAGCGCCCACCGCCGGAAGTGTTAGCATAGCCGAGCCTTTGTAGCCGAGCGAGTCAGTCAAGCATGGATAGCGGGCGTCGGCGGTCGAAAGTGTGGCTTTATTTTACTAAAAAAAATGAAATATCGGCGAAATATAACACGTGCGACAGGACTGTTGCGTGCTTAGGAGGGTGCACGTCGAACATGATGAAGCATCTCCGAGTTCATGAAGTACAAATATATGCATGTCCCGTCTTTGACGCGCTGCGCCGACCGTCCTCCTCCTGCTGTCAGATCTCGCTTTCTCCTATTTATGCGTTCAAGCTTCTTCCACACCCAGCGAACGTGTATTTTCCACAGCAGGAGACACTATCTGTCCAGAACGCTCACGCATCCTGCCTGAGAAGGCGGATATGGTCATTTTCCTAAACAAGAACTGTCTCTGATTTTATACTGTACCTGCTGCTAATCAGGACTGGGTTTTGCAAGTTGTTTCTTATTGTTTATTTGCTTTTCTGCACCAGGTTAGCCCATCATTGGGAGCACGGTAACATGTTTAAGTACCTGCAGCATCATACACTTGTGTGTGTAAATGTGTTTTCATGAGGTTTCCTGCAGCATCATACACTTATGTGTGTAAATGTGTTTTCATGAGGTTTCCTGCAGCATCATACACTTATGTGTGTAAATGTGTTTTCATGAGGTTTCCTGCAGCATCATACACTTATGTGTGTAAATGTGTTTTCATGAGGTTTCCTGCAGCATCATACACTTATGTGTGTAAATGTGTTTTCATGAGGTTTCCTGCAGCATCATACACTTGTGTGTGTAAATGTGTTTTCATGAGGTTTCCTGCAGCATCATACACTTATGTGTGTAAATGTGTTTTCATGAGGTTTTCAAAAATAAAGCTCTCTTGAGGAAAGTGTACCCCTGTGAAAATGTATTTATAATATTTATATTCAAGTTCATAGATTTGATATTTATATTCTAGTTGAAAACCCCTGTGAGGAATTTATAGTAAAGTTCATAAAAAGTTAATAGAATTAAAATTGATGGAGAATGTCAGACTATTTCATTCAGAAAGACTGCATGTAGGTTAGCTAGCTCATTTAAAATATCCAAAACTTTTTTCCGACCCTGCCTCTTAAAAGAATCATAATCGAGAATTGTCAGGAATCGGAATCGAAACAAAGAATCGGAATCGTTCGAATTCAAACGATACCCAACCCTAGGTGTGGTGTGACGCCAGGGTGTGACCTCGGGGAACATGTTTTTATGCCGTAGCAGAATATAATGCAGTTCGCTGTAACCACAATGAAAGACGAGTGTGTTGTTTCCTTTTATATTAATAAACTTACAATGTTATGCAGAGGTATATGTATAGTTAGAACAATTTTATTTAAAAATTGTACTATTTATAGTCATGGTGGAGAAAGCGGGGAAGCAAACTATTTTCTTATTACGCAACAAAAAATATTTGAGAAGCACTGTCGTTAAGGAAGGTATGCGCAAAATTACTTATATGACCCAATGCAAACAACCTTCCCTAGTCATGGTGCAAAAAAAAACAAAAAACAGACATGGTCACACATAACCTGCGCTCTGAACTTTGTGAACATTATAAAAAACGCAGATGCAACAAAATTACACCCATTAAATCCATTACAAAGCAAGATGGGAAAAATGCAAAACACTACCAACATATCCACGTTTTAGCTGCTTGATTACAAAACACATGTAAATATATATTTACACACACACACACACACACACACACACACACACACACACACACACACACACACACACACACACACACACACACACACATATATATATATACACACATATATATGTGTGTGTATGTACTGTGTGTATGTATGTATTCATATTGAACCGTTCGATACAATGGTCTCGGTTGGGTATATCAACTTCTGCTGATACGCCCTCTGCTGAAAGCTCAGTGGGTCTGCACTCGACAATGCATCCAAAGTTGTGCCGCCCACATTCATTCAGACCAAAACAAGCTGCAAGTTCTGACCCACCCCTAGCTAGATGAGCCCTATTTACGGTTGACAGCTTTGACAAAAAAAGAGGCTTTGCTACAAATGTTTAAAAAATGAGCCGTTGGATTACCTCTATGTGGTGAATATTCTCCAAAAGCTGCTGAAAGGAGCGGACATGCACCAGGGGGACCAACTTCCTGCCAGAGGCCGACCACTCTGTCTGAGAGTCCTTCTGGGGTGCACAACTTAGCGCAGGTATTTCCAGGTGGCAATGTTTCTGAAAGCACCATTGAAAGGATGAGGATCAAACACTTCTTGCTGTAAATGAAATACTTCTTGACATGACAGCTTCCATACAACTTTCATCATCTTCATTAGGGTTGGACAATTCAAAACATTTCAATTTCCATTATGGCTTCTCAGGATCATAAAGATGTTATAATTGAAGAAAACGATTACCGTATTTTTCCGAGTATAAGTCGCACCGGCCGAAAATGCATAATAAAGAAGGAAATAAACATATATAAGTCGCACTGGAGTGAGTATAAGTCGCATTTTTGGGGGAAATGTATTTGATAAAAGCCAACAGCAAGAATAGACATTTGAAAGGCAATTTAAAATGTCTAAAGAATAGTGAACAACAGGCTGAATAAGTGTACGTTATATGAGGCATAAATAACCAACTGAGAACGTGCCTGGTATGTTAACGTAACATATTATGGTAAGAGTCATTCAAATAACTATAACATATAGAACATGCTATACGTTTACCAAACAATCTGTCACTCCTAATCGCTAAATCCCATGAAATCTTATACGTCTAGTCCAGGGGTCACCAACGCGGTGCCCGCGGGCACCAGGTAGCCCGTAAGGACCAGATGAGTAGCCCGCCGGCCTGTTCTAAAAATAGCTCAAATAGCAGCACTTACCTGTGAGCTGCCTCTATTTTTTAAATTGTATTTATTTACTAGCAAGCTGGTCTCGCTTTGCCCGACATTTTTAATTCTAAGAGAGACAAAACTCAAATAGAATTTGAAAATCCAAGAAAATATTTTAAAGACTTGGTCTTCACTTGTTTAAATAAATTCATTAATTTTTTTACTTTGCTTCTTATAACTTTCAGAAAGACAATTTTAGAGAAAAAATACAACCTTAAAAATGATTTTAGGATTTTTAAACACATATACCTTTTTACCTTTTAAATTCCTTCCTCTTCTTTCCTGACAATTTAAATCAATGTTCAAGTATTTTTTTTTTTTTATTGTAAAGAATAATAAAAACATTTTAATTAAATTCTTCATTTTAGCTTCTGTTTTTTCGACGAAGAATATTTGTGAAATATTTCTTCAAACTTATTATGATTAAAATTCCAAAAAAATTATTCTGGCAAATCTAGAAAATCTGTAGAATCAAATTTAAATCTTATTTCAAAGTCTTTTGAATTTCTTTTAAAATGTTTGTTCTGGAAAATCTAGAAGAAATAATGATTTGTCTTTGTTAGAAATATAGCTTGGTCCAATTTGTTATATATTCTAACAAAGTGTAGATTGGATTTTAACCTATTTAAAACATGTCATCAAAATTTTAAAATTAATCTTAATCAGGAAAAATTACTAATGATGTTCCATAAATTATTTTTTTAAGTTTTTCTCTTCTTTTTTTCGGTTGAATTTTGAATTTTAAAGAGTCGAAATTGAAGATAAACTATGTTTCAAAATTTAATTGTCATTTTTTTCGTGTTTTCTCCTCTTTTAAACCGTTCAATTAAGTGTAAATATCATTAATTATTAATAACATAGAGTTAAAGGTAAATTGAGCAAAGTGGCTATTTCTGGCAATTTATTTAAGTGTGTATCAATCAAACTGGTAGCCCTTCGCATTAATCAGTACCCAAAAAGTAGCTCTTGGTTTCAAAAAGGTTGGTGACCCCTGGTCTAGTCTCTTACGTGAATGAGCTAAATAATATTATTTGATACTTTACGCTAATGTGTTAATCATTTCACACATAAGTCGCTCCTGAGTATAAGTCGCACCAAACTATTAAAAAAAATTGCGACTTATAGTCCGAAAAATACGGTAATGGGAATGCAAAAACCGGAGCTTGTAACAGTAAAACGGATGAGTGATCGTTTCAGTTGAAACAAGACCACGTCTCCTAAAAGTTTGGGATCTCATCATGGTTACCACTTTTTATTTGACACAGCTCTAGTATGCCTCATCAATAACCACTAAACTCAACCAAAAAGTAAGGCATATGATTTCTGCATTCTCGTAATCACGGATGGAATAGCAGAATAGCCAATAAAACGGAATCCGCTGATAAACCGCAGAATATCAGGGAAAGAGACATGGATGTGGGTGAAATAGTATCATTGAACATTTGTTTGGGGAAATAATGTGTCCAGGACCGCTGAAACATACATGATGTTGTGAACTACATCGATGTAGAAACAGCGGTCGCAACATGAGAGGCTCACCCTCTTTTCTTTTAACAGCCTCAAGTTGACTCCTTACTCGTCAAGCTCAGAACAGCAGCACACTTCCCCCCTTCACAACAACATTGTGTGCACAACATCCAAAATAAGACTTTCAAAAAAGTGCAATTAACAAGCATAATGTACTTAAAACACTCATTAATGCATTTTCAAAATCAATATGCTTTCACCTAAAATACTGGTCAAAATTGTCTACAGATGTATTGCACCAATACGTGAGGATTTTGACATTTATTAAATTATATTTATGACATACAAAACCACAAACTCTACAGAGGTAAAATAAGTCAAAAGGTAAAAAGTGAAATTAAAAAATGTGATGGTTTTTTTCCTATTTTATATTGCTATTGTTACTCTACTTAATTATTATTATTTTACTTGTTGTTTATTCATTATTAATTTACATCCATTTAAAGTTGAGTTTTTGTTATGCAGTAAATACTAATCTTTTCAACTTGATAAATAATCATGTTATTAATGATGATTTCAATATCAGTCAAAACAATTGTAAAACAATGTTACAAAAAAGATCAGTTAGAATAATACATAATGTTGGATATAGAGAACATACAAACCCTTTATTTATTAAGTCAAAAATATTAAAGTTTGGTGATTTGGTAAAATTGCAAACAGCTAAAATGATGTACAAAGCAATCTATAACCTGCTACCAAAGAATGTACAACATTTCTTCTCAACTAAAGAGGAGAAATATAACCTTAGAGGAAAAAATAATTCAAAACATTTATATGCACGTACAACACTTAAAACTTTTAGCATAACAATATGTGGAATTAAATTATGGAATGGATTAAGTAAAGAAGTTAAAAATTGTACTGACATGATCCAGTTTAAGAGGTTGTTTAAATTAATAGTGCTTACAAAGTACAAAGAAGAAGAATTATGAGAAAAACTTCCAACCTTATTGAAAATATTCTTCATCTCAGTATGTTAATAATGACTGAATTAATTAATTACATATTACAAACTGTTGTATATACTAATTCATAGATGTTATTTTATTATATAAAAAGGTCAGTAAATGATTTTATATAATTGTAAACGCTTTGAAGTGGGAAAGGGGTAGGATTAAATAAGCTTTGCTTCTTCCTACTCCTTTTCGGGCATGATGTAAATGAAATGATATGAAATTGTGTGATGTATTATGATGTAAATGTGTTCATGTTCGAAATAAACTAAAAGAAAGAAAGAAAGAAACATTTTTGCCATAAACATCCAGCCCCAATTTTCATTACCCTTTTTCTTGAGATGGTCTGATCCTTAATTGTGGGTGTCAGACCGTTGCCGGGGGCAACTAGCGTGCCGCTCCTCTTCTGGACAAAAGTCAGCGCAGATTTCCATGGCAAGGCGTGATTCCTGAAGCCACCCTGGAAATGACCACAGCAAGGACATACACTTGACTTTGTCTGTGCAAGTCACATAACTACGAGCTAAACCTGCACAATATAAACGGTTAGGGTTATCAAAAAATGGTGACCAAGAACTACAAAAAAAAACAATTTTCTGCCATTTTTTGCTACAGGAGAGGATGAATATCTCCGGGGGACAACATGGAGGGGCTGTGAAAGACCTATGGTGTTAGTGTTTCTAGCAATGCTTGAACAATACACAAGTCTGCAGCTAGGTGGCAGCAATATCTAAATGAATCAACAGGCTGACCAGGAAACATGAGAAAGAATATATACATGCATTGAATAAACTGCTGATTTGCCATTCCACTGATTTTATTTCCGATCTGATACCAAGTAAAATTCAGGCGGCTATCAGCAATACCGATCCTTTGTGCAAATACACCTAACGTGCCTGCTAAAAGCTTTAAAAGTTGTGTATTTTCAAATGATATATTTGTCGAAAAAAACAAACATTAAAAATCTAAGAAAAAAAGTAGAAATATTTTTTAAAAATTAATATTAAGGAACTGAAGTGAATTATATTTATATAGCGCTTTTCTCTAGTGAGTCAAAGCACTTTTACATAGTGAAACCCAATATCTAAGTTACATTTAAACCAGTGTAATAATAATCATTTTAGTCACCTATAACACAAAGTTTGGGTGATATTATTATTTTTTTAAATATCAAAATGGAACCCCCATACTAGACTTTTTAGTGTACGGCCCTTGGTGGAAAACATTTAGACACTCCTGGGGCCGTACTTATCAAGCTTCTTAGAGTGCCATTTTACACATAAGTCCTGAGAATTTGCGAAATTTAGTCCTACTCTCAAACTTAAGAATAAAAGCTTTTTATCAACGTTCTTAAGTCTAAGAATCACTCCTACTCTCCACGATATTTAAGAGACCTTCAGAGGTGTCTTAAGTGGTTAGGAGTTGCCAGCAGGGGATGGCACTGAGGCGAGAGAGACGTGCGCCAACGTTCAGGGAACGGAACAATGTTTTGTTTTTTTTTGATGACGAGCAGCTGATCAAACGGTATCTTTCAGACAGAGCGGATATTATTTTTGTCACAGATTTAATACTTTTCGATTCCTTGTTGATTTCTGCATGTGTCTGCAGTGGGCTAGTATATATAGAGCCACCCACACCAGTTTCAAATTAGTTGCCTAATTAATGAATTGGGAAGAAAATGTTATGACAGTAGCGTATGTGTGTGGCCGTGAGGTGAGTGACGTCAGTGAGTGTGTGGGCGATAGAAGAGAGGGAGCGGTAGCGTGAGTGCCGGCGGGGACTAGTTTGTTTTGTATTATTTTGTAGTTTATTGTCAAAATATACACTCCCATTGTCCACTTAAATATTTCCAAGATATTTCTTTATTCTTAGACAACTGATTCCCTTCCGTGATTGGTCATTTCTATGGACACAGAAATGACGTCACCTAAAATTCCGTTTACGGCACATAGTAATGTCGTAATTCAGCTCTGAGTGTGACACTTAAGATTCAGTCCTACACTTCGCTGAAAGTGTGAGTAAGACGCTTGATAACTAACTTTTAAGTGCAGCTTTCAGCGAAGAATTTATTTACTCTTAAGTCAACTCTTAGCAGACTTCTTAGGAGTAATTCTAAGAAGCTTGATAAGTACGGCCCCTGATCTACAATATTAAATGCTTTCAAAATAAAAATAAAATGTACCTAAATTATAAACTAAGTTTAGCTAGGTAATTAGAAAATAAAATACTAACCTATGAATTAAAACATCAAAACCATAATATACATTGTTAAATGTGAAACTAAACATTAATACTGTATTTTTATACAGGCAGATTTTTTTTACAAACATGGTTATGCAGTTAAACAGCCATATTATTATTGTATGGGGAAAACTCAAGCAAAAATGTAAGAAAAAGACAGTACAAAAATCGGTTTGTAATGAAAAAAGGCTAATATAATACACAATATCAGTTTGAAGCATTTTTAAATGCCTACTTTGACTTCTCAGTATGCGGCCCTTGGTGGAAAAAGTTTGGACCAAAGTATCAAAACTATGGATATTTTGATTTGAGAAACGATATTAGAGCATAACTATCTGATCGATATTTCAGTATTGATCCGCACATCACTACAATAAGCTCTTAATGTGAGGCAACAACTAGCTTAATTTACACAGACACAAAAATATTATCAGGTAATCAATAGCATTTCATTAATATGTCCGATTGTGCCTAATGAAATGCAAATCTATGCCACCCTAACACCAAATGAGTTTAATATGTACAAACCCTCATTCTGGATGGAATGGAGAGCGTCACCAGCTCAGGACAAAAGACTTTGTAAAGAGAGAGCAGGTGTAAGAGGAAGGGCTGTCTTCCCTGCCAAAACAAAACAACATGATCTTCTAAGAGCGCCACACACACAGCAACAACACAGAGGGATAATATATACACTTACTAGTTTGGACTGCAGCTCCAGTAGCTTTCGGACTCGATATACGCGCACTACAAACCAAAGCAAAAAGTCAGTAGAGCTTAAAAGAAAGAGCTGACAATAACTCACCGCTTTGCTTTGTGGTCAGGAGGTACAAGAGGTGGCAGATGAAGGGGCACTGAAACAACATGAGGACACTTAGTCACTGGGCAGTTATTGGCGGGCCAACACAGAAGTGGCAGGACACGTACCAGACTTTCATCCGTCACAAAGTTGAAGATGAAGCCATAGACGGCTCTCAGTTGATCCTTTGCATCCATCATGTCGAAAATGGTCAACACCCACTTGATGAAAAAAACCTGAAAAATGCAGCCCAGCCTATTAAAACCTTCCTGCATCGTGACCTGTTGCTGTGATTTATTCAACTGCAGAGAGTATTCGGCCTCTATTAGGGCCTTTGTACAAGTGTCTGCTTTTCTTCTAATAATATCATTGTATTCTTAGAGATTATTTATTACCTCCAGAAATAACAGTCAGTAATCAAATAATACAACAGTAGAAAATAATGACGTATTAATAAAGACTATTTATTAGGGGTGTAACAGTACGTGTATTTGTATTGAACCGTTTCGGTACGGGGGTTTCGGTTCGGTTCGGTTCGGAGGTGTACTGAACGAGTTTCCACACGGACATATTAAGTAGCGTACCGCACGTTGTGTAAACAATGCACACCAAGGCACAACACACGTCATGCTAGCAACGACCGGGCTAGGACAACATGTAAAAGCCAGAGCTGGAAGACCCTCCTGCCTCGTTAAGATCTCCCGTTTGGGAACACTTTGGCTGCGCGGTGCGATACAACAATGGAGGACGGAGGTTTGCCGACATTGTTCAGCAGCTGCTTCTGACAACACGTCAAACATGCTAACCCGTTTGAAGCGTCACCACCGCATTCAAGCAGCCTCTCCTCGGCCAGTCAGGCAGGTGTTATGAGAGTAGCGTATGTGTGTGTGTGGCCCTTTAATATGTGACAGCATGTGAGGTGAGTGTGTGGGCGAGAGAGGTGATGGAGCGGTAGCTAAGTGCGGGGAGTGGCTAGTGTTTTGTTGGATTGGCTGTGTGCAAGACCTCAATAAAGCCACGATTTGCAACTAATCGCCGGACTCGTCATTTACCCTGGAGTCCAGGGGCCGTACTTATCAAGCTTCTTAGAGTGCCATTTTACACTTAAGTCCTGAGAATTTGCGAAATTTAGTCCTACTCTCAAACTTAAGAATAAAAGCTTTTTATCAACGTTCTTAAGTCTAAGAATCACTCCTACTCTCCACGATATTTAAGAGACCTTCAGAGGTGTCTTAAGTGGTTAGGAGTTGCCAGCAGGGGATGGCACTGAGGCGAGAGAGACGTGCGCGAACATTCAGGGAGCGGAACGATGTTCTGGATTTGTTTGATGACGAGCAGATCAAACGGTATCGTTTAGACAGAGCGGGTATTATTTTTGTCACAGATTTAATACTTTTCGATTCCATGTTGATTTCTGCATGTGGCTGCAGTGGGCTAGTATATATAGAGCCACCCACAACAGTTTCAAATTAGTTGCCTAATTAATGAATTGGAAAGAAAATGTTATGACAGTAGCGTATGTGTGTGGCCGTGAGGTGATCGGGTGACGTCAGTGAGTGTGTGGGCGACAGAAGAGAGGGAGCGGTAGCGTGAGTGCCGGCGGGGACTAGTTTGTTTTGTATTATTTTGTAGTTTATTGTCAAAATATACACTCCCATTGTCCACTTAAATATTTTCAAGATATTTCTTTATTCTTAGACAACGGATTCCCTTTCATGATTGGTCATTTCTATGGACACAGAAATGACGTCACCTAAAATTCCATTTACGGCACATAGTAATGTCGTAATTCAGCTCTGAGTGTGACACTTAAGATTCAGTCCTACACTTCGCTGAAAGTGTGAGTAAGACGCTTGATAACCAACTTTTAAGTGCAGCTTTCAGCGAAGAATTTATTTACTCTTAAGTCAACTCTTAGCAGACTTCTTAGGAGTAATTCTGAGAAGCTTGATAAGTACGGCCCCAGAGCTGTGGAGACCCACTGCCGGGTAGAGTGAAAGGTGTTGCCCCCGAAAATACATCGGCCCTGGAGGAGTGTCTCCCCTGCGCTCCTCGACTACGGTCTGGGAGCCGGAAGCAGGAAAGGTGCAACACAGGGCTAAAGCAATAACAAATGTTTTTATAGCAGCAGATTTAAGACCATATTGCATTAACAACTAGATTTTGAGCCACTTCTATGGTGGAAGAACAATGAGCCCATATATCCTCTTACTGCCAAGTTAGCCAGGCTGGGGGGGGGAGAAGTTAATCTGAGGCTGAGTTGACTTGAAACTGTTTAATGTTGCACTTTTTATATGTAGAAGAAAAGTTTTGTCATTTTATTTAATCTGAGCAACAACTTGAGGCAGTTTAATGTTGATTAACGTGGACCCCGACTTAAACAAGTTGAAAAACTTATTGGGGTGTTACCATTTAATGGTCGATTGTACGGAATATGTACTGTACTGTGCAATCTACTAATAAAAGTCTCAATCAATCAATCAAAAAAAGCACTTTATATGTAGAAGGGTTTTGTTAGGAAACCATTCTGAGCCTTATATTATTTAGTTTTTATTTTATATACAGTATGTTGACCACATTAACCCTGGCAATGGACCCTGTGTGTATATATACACTACCGTTCAAAAGTTTGGGGTCACATTGAAATGTCCTTATTTTGGAAGGAAAAGCACTGTACTTTTCAATGAAGATAACTTTAAACTAGTCTTAACTTTAAAGAAATACACTCTATACATTGCTAATGTGGTAAATGACTATTCTAGCTGCAAATGTCTGGTTTTTGGTGCAATATCTACATAGGTGTATAGAGGCCCATTTCCAGCAACTATCACTCCAGTGTTCTAATGGCACAATGTGTTTGCTCATTGGCTCAGAAGGCTAATTGATGATTAGAAAACCCTTGTGCAATCATGTTCACACATCTGAAAACAGTTTAGCTCGTTACAGAAGCTACAAAACTGACCTTCCTTTGAGCAGATTGAGTTTCTGGAGCATCACATTTGTGGGGTCAATTAAACGCTCAAAATGGCCAGAAAAAGAGAACTTTCATCTGAAACTCGACAGTCTATTCTTGTTCTTAGAAATGAAGGCTAGTCCACAAAATTGTTTGGGTGAACCCAAACTTTTGAACGGTAGTGTATGTTATGCCATTGTTTACAAATTTGGTAAATAAAAAAAACAAAAAATGTATATTTTGTTGTTTTTTTACTGTACAGAAAATGAACCGAACCGTGACCTCTAAACCGAGGTACGTACCGAACCGAAATCTTTGTGTACCGTTTCACCCCTACTAATTATTGATCGATCTGGTGAAGGAAAATGTTACTCATGTACCCAAGAAAACATCATATCAAATTATTTGACATGCATTCAAAGAAGTCAGAAAAGTTTGGCAACTTTCTCCTAAAGCCACGCCCCATGGGGTAATATACTTCCTGTGTTGTGACCTCTGTTTACATCAGTTATGTCTAGGGATGATGTTTGATAAGGAATTATCGAGTTCGAGCCTATTATCGAATCCTTTTATCGAACCGATTCCTTATCGATTCTCTTATCGAGTCCAGATAGGTTGTTGTATATGGGAAAATACACACAATATTTGGTTTAACAAAAGCTCACTTTTATTATATAATAAAAAATAAAATCTAAGAAATAAATAAATATTGACTGTTACCCACCTAAAAAAATAAAATAAAATAAATAAATATTGACTGTTGTTACCCAAAGTATATTAAGTGGGATTTTTCATAAAAACAAATATATACAGTAACACAAAAACAAGCTGTCTCTGTGATCACTATAGGTGTATAAATAATAATATAGTGTTAAATAAAATCAGTCCCTTCGGTTAAAAACTGAAAATAATACAGCTCTCCAAAAAGTGCACTTCTGCTGCTATTTGACATAACTGTTTGTTATGATGCTTTGACATTTTTGCACTTTATTTCTTTATTGAAAGAAAATTCTATGAAGAGAAAAGTTGTTTGCAAATGTGGTTACAATGGTAATAAATGAAAAGTTAAAGCTAAAAAAAGAAATACACTTTATTGAGTTAACATTATTTCTTTATAGGGGGAAAAATGTTATGAGCTAGAGAATATAACAACTACACTACCCAGCATGCAACGGGAGTTACGAGCATACGCGGTAGCCCCGAAAAGTGTTGCATGTTGCCACGCTGTGAAAGTAAACGTCAAGAACTCAGCCAACACGCCTCGTCTGCATTATTTATAATTAGACAGACAACACATCTACAGTGTGATTTTGTTTTGTTTACAAGGAAAGAAAAACAAAAGTTAAAAAAGGGAGATATGTTGTATATATGTGTATGTGCTGCGGTTGTTTTAAGAACGTTGCGACAGCTGCCGTAAAGGAGGTGCGTTGCTAGCCTGGTTGCTATGTTTCCGGTTGGTCGTAAAAGTGTTCGTCATGTGTTTTACCCTGCTAATATCTCTCAGTAAAGTTATTCGATGGATTATAGCTTTTGTTTTGAACTTTATTACACCTTGGAGCGCTTTTTCCCGTCCATTGTTTTCCTGCTTTCGCTATCTGCGCCTAATGACTGAGCTACATGACGTCATTTCTTGTGATGTCCCACGGAGCATTTCTGGTCGGGACGGGATTCGAATAAAGAATCAACTCTTTTCCTTTACTATAGTGGTCTCGATAACGGGTACCGGTTCTCAAAAAGGGATTCGAGTCTGAGGACTCGGTTCTTTTCTTATCAAACAACCGGGAAAACCGGTTTCGAGTGTCATCCCTAGTTATGTCAAGAATATACCTTCTCAATACTCTACAACTACAGTGTCATCACCCAAATATGATTAGCAGCAATGTAGAAAGCCGTCAACATTGTGGCTCAGAGAGCGACAAGTAAGCTAGCTAGATGATGCTAACTAACTAGCATGCTTGTTTCGGCGCCCTGTCCTGCACTTCCCCACGACGCCATGATGTCACCTTATCGATGGGGAAAATGCATCTTTAGACAATATGATTTGCCTGAGAGGCTAGGAGACCCCGAGAGTAACACATGGTAGAACATGTATTAGAAAGCACAGATTTAAAAAAAATAATAATAATAAAAACACATTTTTATGTTTAACTTGGGATTTCCTGCAGGCCGGATTTTGGATGTGGGCGGGCCGTAGTTTGGGGACCTCTGCTTTAGATCTTTGTTATGGCATATAAATCCATCCACATGTCACAATGACACAATTGAGGATTTGAGACTACGGTAAATCTACAGGATGATCAGCACTTCATTATAGAGCAAAGTCAAGTGGAAAGATGTTTACTTTCACTAGCATGTCTCTCCATAGGGGCGTATAACGTGTAACAAAGTTGTCATTTCCGTGCGGGTTGTGCCAAAAGTAACGTACCAGAATAATGCCCATTTTGTACACTGCTGCTGGAATTTTAATTTTCCTGAGGGAACTCTCCTGAAGGAATCAATAAAATACTATCTATCTATCTATTTGTAGCGAGTGAGGAGGACTGAAACACACGGAATAGTGGAGCCTCTGGGATTAAATAACTGACCCTTTTAAGCACAATTATGTTTAACAATTCTTAACAGATTAAAACATTTTTATGAAAAAAAATCTGCCCTGTTTAGCTCCTTTACTAAATGTTGGGGTAGAATGTCATCGAACAAAACCAGTTTTCTTTGAAGTAATAAAGACATTAATCAGAGCTGTTTATGTATTTTACGGAATAATGTAGTTCATCATGAAAGGCACCCAATGGTAGGGATGATACTCGAAACCGGTTTTCCCGGTTGTTTGATAAGAAAAGAACCGAGTCCTCGGACTCGAATCCCCTTTTGAGAACCGGTACCCGTTATCGAGACCACTATAGTAAAGGAAAAGAGTTGATTCTTTATTCGAATCCCGTCCCGACCAGAAATGCGCCGTGGGACATCACAAGAAATGACGTCACGTAGCTCAGTCATTAGGCGCAGATAGCGAAAGCAGGAAAACAATGGACAGGAAAAAGCGCTCCAAGGTGTAATAAAGTTCAAAACAAAAGCTATAATCCATCGAATAACTTTACTGAGAGATTTTAGCAGGGTAAAACACATGACCAACACTTTTACGACCAACCGGAAACATAGCAACCAGGCTAGCAACGCACCTCCTTTACGGCAGCTGTCGGAACGTTCTTAAAACAACCGCAGCACATACATATACAGTGGGGCAAAAAAGTATTTAGTCAGCCACCAATTGTGTAAGTTCTCCCACTTAAAATGATGACAGAGGTCTGTAATTTTCATCATAGGTACACTTCAACTGTGAGAGACAGAATGTGGAAAAAAAATCCAGGAATTCACATTGTAGGATTTTTAAATAATTTATTTGTAAATGATGGTGGAAAATAAGTATTTGGTCGATAACAAAAATTCAACTCAATACTTTGTAATATAACATTTGTTGGCAATAACAGAGGTCAAAGGATTACTATAGGTCTTTACCAGGTTTGCACACACAGTAGCTGGTATTTTGGCCCATTCCTCCATGCAGATCTTCTCGAGAGCAGTGATGTTTTGGGGCTGTCGCCGAGCAACACAGACTTTCAACTCCCTCCACAGATTTTCTATGGGGTTGAGGTCTGGAGACTGGCTAGGCCACTCCACAGGACTTTCAAATGCTTCTTACGGAGCCACTCCTTCGTTGCCCGGGCGGTGTGTTTGGGATCATTGTCATGCTGGAAGACCCAGCCACGTTTCATCTTCAATGCTCTCACTGATGGAAGGAGGTTTTGGCTCAAAATCTCACGATACATGGCCCCATTCATTCTTTCCTTAACACGGATCAGTCGTCCCGTCCCCTTAGCAGAAAAACAGCCCCAAAGCATGATGTTTCCACCCCCATGCTTCACAGTACGTATGGTGTTCTTGGGATGCAACTCAGTATTCTTCTTCCTCCGAACACGACGAGTTGAGTTTATACCAAAAAGTTCTATTTTGGTTTCATCTGACCACATGACATTCTCCCAATCCTCTGCTGTATCATCCATGTGCTCTCTGGCAAACTTCAGACGGGCCTGGACATGCACTGGCTTAAGCAGGGGGACACGTCTGGCACTGCAGGATTTGATTCCCTGTCGGCGTAGTGTGTTACTGATGGTAACCTTTGTTACTTTGGTCCCAGCTCTTTGCAGGTCATTCACCAGGTCCCCCCGTGTGGTTCTGGGATTTTTGCTCACCGTTCTCATGATCATTTTGACCCCACGGGATGAGATCTTGCGTGGAGCCCCAGATCGAGGGAGATTATCAGTGGTCTTGTATGTCTTCCATTTTCTGATAATTGCTCCCACAGTTGATTTTTTCACACCAAGCTGCTTGCCTATTGTAGATTCACTCTTCCCAGTCTGGTGCAGGTCTACAATTCTTTTCCTGGTGTCCTTCGACAGCTCTTTGGTCTTGGCCATAGTGGAGTTTGGAGTCTGACTGTTTGAGGCTGTAGACAGGTGTCTTTTATACAGATAACAATTTCAAACTGGTGCCATTAATACAGGTAACAAGTGGAGGACAGAAGAGCTTCTTAAAGAAGAAGTTACAGGTCTGTGAGAGCCAGAGATCTTCCTTGTTTGAAGTGACCAAATACTTATTTTCCACCATAATTTAAAAATAAATTATTTAAAATTCCTACAATGTGAATTCCTGGATTTTTTTTTCACATTCTGTCTCTCACAGTTGAAGTGTACCTATGATGAAAATTACAGACATCTGTCATCATTTTAAGTGGGAGAACTTGCACAGTCGGTGGCTGACTAAATACTTTTTTGCCCCACTGTATATACAACACATCTCCCTTTTTTAACTTTTGTTTTTCTTTCCTTGTAAACAAAACAAAATCACACTGTAGATGTGTTGTGGGTCTAATTATAAATAATGCAGACGAGGCGTGTTGGCTGAGTTCTTGACGTTTACTTTCACAGCGTGGCAACATGCAACACTTTTCGGGGCTACCGTGCATGCTCGTAACTCCCGTTGCATGCTGGGTAGTGTAGTTGTTATATTCTCTCGCTCATAAAATTTTTCCCCCTATAAAGAAATAATGTTAACTCAATAAAGTGTATTTCTTTTTTTAGCTTTAACTTTTCATTTTTTAGCATTGTAACCACATTTGCAAACAACTTTTCTCTTCATAGAATTTTCTTTCAATAAAGAAATAAAGTGCAAAAATGTCAAAGCATCATAACAAACAGTTATGTCAAATAGCAGCAGAAGTGCACTTTTTGGAGAGCTGTATTATTTTCAGTTTTGTGCCCAAGGGACTGATTTTATTTAACACTATATTATTATTTATACACCTATAGTGATCACAGAGACAGCTTGTTTTTGTGTTACTGTATATATTTGTTTCTCTGAAAAATCCCACTTAATATACTTTGGGTAACAACAGTCAATATTTATTTATTTTATTTTATTTTTTTAGGTGGGTAACAGTCAATATTGATTTATTTATTAGATTTTATTTTTTTATTATATAATAAAAGTGAGCTTTTGTTAAACCAAATATTGTGTGTTTTTTTCCAAATACAACAACCTATCTGGACTCGATAAGAGAATCGATAAGGAATCGGTTCGATAAGAGGATTCGATAATAGGCTCGAACTCGATAATTCCTTATCAAACATCATCCCTACCCAATGGTATTAAAAAAGTATTGATTTTGAATCGAGAATTGTTTGGAATGGAGAATGGATTCTGAATGGAATCGTTACCCCAAGAATCAAATGGAGTCATGTGGTGCTCAAAGATTCACAGCCCTAACAGTTAATAGTAAAACCGGTCAATTGTACCATCCCTAATAGAGGCAAGCTTTCATTAGATCAAATGCAGCGCACAATGAAATGTCTTGCACTCACCTGCGAACTTGTGGCTATTTTAGAGACACCCAGCCAAGCTATGGCTCGGACAACGGCCTCCTGAGGCACCACCGTAGCAGGGATCAGACACTTGAGCACCCGGGAGCGCATACTCGACCCTACACAACGCAAAGAGAGGATGAGATTGTTGTTGAACAGAGTTCTCCAATCACAACATTGCCCTACACAACTTACGCATTCGAGGGCTCATGGCAAACTCCAGCATCACGGAGATGGCATCCGGGGAGAGGCCTTCAGAGAACGCCACCTTCTCCACCAACACCAGGTTCCTCTTGATGTGATCGTTTCCAATCCAAGGAGTCCCTGCTTCCACTAGATGAAGGATCACAGTAGTTTTAATACAATATTAGAATCACATAGTTTTCATCCCTTTTCACTAAAATTCATAAATGGAAAATAGGATACAAGTATATGTATTTGTGTGTTATATAAATGCAGCCAAAATAAGTTGTTAGACACGTTACTGCATGTGACTGAAGTGTTGATACCAACCAAACCTTATCTTGGGTGATGACTGTATTATGATGACAGTATATATCTGTATCATGAATCAATTTAAGTGGACCCCGACTTAAACAAGTTGAAAAACTTATTGAGGTGTTACCATTTAGTGGTCAATCGTACGGAATATGTACTTCACTGTGCAATCTACTAATAAAAGTTTCAATCAATCAATCAGTGTGTATACAGTATGTGAGAAGATAGTGAGTCTATTATGTTTACAGCCATAAAGATGAGATTCATCCTCATAAAGTACTTATGGGTGATATCCTTTTACAACTGATAGTATAAAACAGAGACTGTATTATAAGTATACTACTTAGAAAGGTCCACTCTTGGCTTGTCTACAATATATTATTTCTATCTTGGATTATGTGTGTTCCTTGTTGGGCTGTTATGGCAACAGGTCTGGGGCCGTACTTATCAAGCTTCTTAGAGTGCCATTTTACACTTAAGTCCTGAGAATTTGCGAAATTTAGTCTTACTCTCAAACTTAAGAATACAAGCTTTTTATCAACGTTCTTAAGTATAAGAATCACTCCTACTCTCTACGATATTTAAGAGACCTTCAGTGGTGTCTTAAGTGGTTAGGAGTTGCCAGCAGGGGATGGCACTGAGGCGAGAGAGACGTGCGCGAACGTTAAGGGAACGGAACAATGTTGTTGTTTTTTTATGACGAGCAGCTGATCAAACGGTATCGTTTAGACAGAGCGGATATTATTTTTGTCACAGATTTAATACTTTTTGATTCCTTGTTGATTTCTGCATGTGTCTGCAGTGGGCTAGTATATATAGAGCCACCCACATCAGTTTCAAATTAGTTGCCTAATTAATGAATTGGAAAGAAAATGTTATGACAGTAGCGTATGTGTGTGGCCGTGAGGTGAGTGACGTCAGTGAGTGTGTGGGCGATAGAAGAGAGGGAGCGGTAGCGTGAGTGCCGGCAGGGACTAGTTTGTTTTGTATTATTTTGTAGTTTATTGTCAAAATATACACTCCCATTGTCCACTTAAATATTTCCAAGATATTTCTTTATTCTTAGACAACGGATTCCCTTCCGTGATTGGTCATTTCTATGGACACAGAAATGACGTCACCTAAAATTCCGTTTACGGCACATAGTAATGTCGTAATTCAGCTCTGAGTGTGACACTTAAGATTCAGTCCTACACTTCGCTGAAAGTGTGAGTAAGACGCTTGATAACTAACTTTTAAGTGCAGCTTTCAGCGAAGAATTTATTTACTCTTAAGTCAACTCTTAGCAGACTTCTTAGGAGTAATTCTGAGAAGCTTGATAAGTACGGCCCCTGATATATAGATTGATTTTGTGGGGAAAATGGAACAACAGCAGTCATAGTTTAGTTGGCCATATTCTCTTCATATACCACTCTGGTCTGATCCACAGCAGTGGAAATGTCTCGGTCATAAAGTACTCAGACTGACATAACCCATCCATCCATTTTCTACCGCTTGTCCCTCTTGGGGTCGTGGGGGATGCTGGAGCCTAACATAACAAATAACAAAATAACATTTCAAATAAATGGGATACTGTTTCATGCATGGGGGAGTTTTTTTTCTTATTGTAATTAACACTAGAACCTTTTAACATGTCAATATTTGAATGTACTGCACACCCTAAAGGTGATGTAAATACAGGTTGTGCACCGTGTTATTAATATGTTGCATGTGTAAGAAATTAACTATTTTTCTTTTCAGATATATGGTTTGTGCAACTATAAACCATTTAGCCTAATAGCAGTTCCAAAAGATGAACACCACGGAGCCACAAACAATGACAAACACATCACACTTCTTGCAGGAAAGGAAAATGAGCAGTAAAACACTTTATTTATGACTTTTCCACTTTCCCTAGGGATGATACTCGAAACCGGTTTTCCCGGTTGTTCGATAAGAAAAGAACCGAGTCCTCGGACTCGAATCCCTTTTTGAGAACCGGTACCCGTTATCGAGACCACTATAGTAAAAAACAACAATAAAGAGCCTAAATGGATTAATCTGCTTTGGAACTTTATTAGGCGTCTTGGATTGTTTGTTAGCTGTCTGCCTGTGTGTGTTGTTAGTATGTTCCAATAGCAGCAGAAGTGCACTTTTTGGAGAGCTGTATTAATTTCAGTTTTGTGCCCAAAGGACTGATTTTATTTAACACTATATTATTATTTATACACCTATAGTGATCACAGAGACAGGTTGTTTTTGTGTTACTGTATATATTTGTTTTTCTGAAAAATCCCACTTAATATACTTTGGGTAACAGTCAATATTTATTTATTTTATTTTTTTAGGGGGGTAACAGTCAATATTTATTTATTTTATTTTTTTCTTATAAAATAAAAGTGAGCTTTTGTTAAACCAAATATTGTGTTTTTTTCCATATACAACAACCTATCTGGATTCGATAAGAGAATCGATAAGGAATCGGTTCGATAAGAGGATTCGATAATAGGCTCGAACTCGATAATTTCTTATCAAACATCATCCCTAACTTTCCCCCTCAATTCTTTCCCATCTGGACAAGGAAGGCGGGGTACACCCTGGACAAGGAAGGCGGGGTAGACCCTGGACGAGGAAGGCGGGGTAGACCCTGGACAAGGAAGGCGGGGTACACCCTGGACAAGGAAGGCGGGGTAGACCCTGGACAAGGAAGGCTGGGTAGACCCTGGACAAGGAAGGCGGTGTACACCCTGGACAAGGAAGGTGGGGTACACCCTGGACAAGGAAGGCGGGGTAGACCCTGGACAAGGTGCATGTCTTTGGAGGTGGGAGGATCCCAGTGGATCTTAAATCTGCATTCAAATGTGTGACCCTAAACTGCTTCACAACACTGAGTTTACTGGCATTCTGTGTTCGAACTCCGTCAAGCAGATATGAACACGGTGACCAAGATGATGATGTAAACAAGAAGATCCATCCATCCATCCATTTTCAACCGCTTGTCCCTTTTGGGGACGCGGGGGGAATAAAATAATAACATGATGATGTAAACAAGAAGATAATAAATGAAAATAACATAACATAACATGATGATGTAAACAGGAAGATATTAAATGAAAATAACATAACATGATGATGTAAACAAGCTAGCTAGCAACTAGCCGCGCGTGACGTCATCGCCCAAGGTTTGGTGTTTTCACAAAGCGGAGGGACATTTAAAGAGCGTAAACTACACTAAAAAGTGTAGTTTGAAAGCAGTGTGATGTTAAGTGTGTAAAAAGGTACCGTCAGAGAAATACTTGAGAGCCGCAACGAGCGGGGGCTCGGCTTCATTCTTCCGTCTTTCTCTCTCCGCCACTCTCAAACTTCTGCCGCCGCTCCGGTTGCTCACAGACTGGTCGTCAGAGGACGTTGTGTTCGAATCCAACAACTCCGGCAAATGTTGTGTAGTTTCCATGTCTACATTGCAACAAAAATATGAAATGTGCGCAAAAGAAGGCTAGCTTCGTCCTCGCCTTTTTTCATTCAAAACTCCAGTCTTTGGCGCGACCGTTTGTTCTGCGCATGCGTAGTAGGGGCTATTCGCATACCGTGGTGCATCGTGGGTAATGTAGTGCGTAAAGACTCCATACGTGCCAAGAAGTTGCCTTAAACAGCGTGTTATGATTGTGTTTTGTCAATATCAGAGGAAAACATAGGTTTATTTTTTATCATAATGTATTTTAGATAAACGACAGGTTTTGACAGTGGTTTATATGGAGAAGCAAACCATCCTAAAGAGTGTTAATTAGGATGACATATTCACAGAGTCTAATGCAAAAGTACAAATTATTTAACGACCCTTGCCTCTGTATCATCTCCGATCCAATACAGAGTAAAGTCCAGGATGGTATCAAATCAAATCAAATCAAATCAACTTTATTTATAAAGCACATTTAAAATTTACCACAGGGGTAGCCAAAGTGCTGTACAATGGGCAGGTTGAAAATAATACGAGAAACCGAGCAAACACAACACAACACAAACAGAACACGATAAAAAATAAATAAATAAAATATAAAAACATAAAAACAGGTTCACAGCAGGTGTATTATGGGGCGCCATTGCAGGATGGATATCACTCAGTGTTAAAAGCCATGGAATAAAAGTATGCGATACCGATCCGATATTTGTCCAACAAAATCCAAACAGTTGTCTGTGTTCAAATAAGTAATATGTAAGAAAAAATGTAAGAAAAAAGCAACAACAACAAAAATCAGTATGGAATGAGAAAAAGCTGAAATGTTCTAAAAATAGTAATATACTTTGTTATTATACAAAGTTATGTCTTTAAGTATGTATATGTGTTTTTAGCATTTCTTTTTTTAAATAAAAAAATATCAATACGGCCCCTGCAGTCTTTGACTTTTCAGTATGAAGCCTATGTTGGAAAAATTTAGGACACCCCTGAACTAAAGTATCAAAAGTATGGATATCTTCATTTCAGAATGTATATTAGCACATAAAGATCTGGTATCGGCGGTGTGGATATTTCAGTATGTATCCACGCATAAAGATCTGGTATCGGCGGTGTGGATATTTCAGTATGTGTCCACACATAAAGATCTGGTGTCGGCCGTGTGGATATTTCAGTATGTGTCCACACATACTGATCTGGTATCGGCGGTGCGGATATTTCAGTATGTGTCCACACATAAAGATCTGGTATCGGCGGTGTGGATATTTCAGTATGTGTCCACACATAAAGATCTGGTATCGGCGGTGCGGATATTTCAGTATGTGTCCACACAAAAAGATCTGGCGTCGGCCGTGTGGATATTTCAGTATGTGTCCACACATAAAGATCTGGTATCGTTGGTGTGGATATTTCAGTATGTATCCACACATAAAGATCTGGTATCGGCAGTGTGGATATTTCAGTATGTATCCACACGTAAAGATCTGGTATCGGCGGTGTGGATATTTCAGTATGTGTCCACACATAAAGATCTGGTATCGGCGGTGTGGATATTTCAGTATGTATCCACACATAAAGATTTGGTATCGGCGGTGTGGAAATTTCAGTATGTATCCACACATAAAGATCTGGTATCGGCGGTGTGGAAATTTCAGTATGTGTCCACACATAAAGATCTGGTATCGGCGGTGTGGATATTTCAGTATGTGTCCACACATACTGATCTGGTATCGGCGGTGCGGATATTTCAGTATGTGTCCACACATAAAGATCTGGTATCGGCCGTGTGGATATTTCAGTATGTGTCCACACATAAAGATCTGGTATCGGCGGTGTGGATATTTCAGTATGTGTCCACACATAAAGATGTGGTATCGGTGGTGTGGATATTTCAGTATGTATCCACTAACTGAAAAGCCTTCATTTAGATTGGTGGTTTTGGCCTCAGGCCAAAGTGTCAGAATTGATTCATCATAAAGAATGAATTCATAATAAAGTGTATTTACAGAAGAAAATAGTGATTTTTCCCCCTCTCCTCCGTCACGTACTTCAACTCCTGCGTAAAACTAAGACATAGAAAGAGCAAACAAAGAAAGCCAAAGAGTATTCAATCAGGGTTTTTACTTTGAGCATTTACAGAAAAAGAAGAACAGAAGGCTGGTCCTCCAGGGAACCTTGAAGAGACCATCTGAGGACAAAGACATAGTGGAACTATGTTGCACCACATTAGGAGGAGACATAGCAGTGGAACTATGTTGCATCACATTACTAGCATTAGGAGGAGATCACGTTCATGCACAATTCTGCAAACACTCAAAAGGAGGGAACATATGTCGTAAAGTAGTCCTGTGGTATTGCATCTGATGATATGTCTGATTTGTCATCATCTTCACTTCGAAACATGCGCTAATTGTTTCACTTTGAAGACTTCAGTCAGCCTTTTGAAGACATTATAAAGTTGAAGACCATTTAGAGCCGAGATGGTTTGGACAATGGAATGAGTGGGCAGGTTGAAGACACTATAAAGTTGAAGACCATTTAGAACCGAGATGGTTTGGACAATGAAATGAGTGGGCAGGTTGAAGACATTATAAAGTTGAAGACCATTTAGAGCCGAGATGGTTTGGACAATGGAATGAGTGGGCAGGTTGAAGACACTATAAAGTTGAAGACCATTTAGAACCGAGATGGTTTGGACAATGGAATGAGTGGGCAGGTTGAAGACACTATACCTTTGAAGACCATTTAGAGCCGAGATGGTTTGGACAATGGAATGAGTGGGCAGGTTGAAGACATTATAAAGTTGAAGACCATTTAGAGCCGAGATGGTTTGGACAATGGAATGAGTGGGCAGGTTGAAGACATTATAAAGTTGAAGACCATTTAGAGCCGAGATGGTTTGGACAATGGAATGAGTGGGCAGGTTGAAGACATTATAAATTTGAAGACCATTTAGAGCTGAGATGGTTTGGACAATGGAATGAGTGGGCAGGTTGAAGACACTATAAAGTTGAAGACCATTTAGAGGCGAGATGGTTTGGACAATGGAATGAGTGGGCAGGTTGAAGACACTATAAAATTGAAGACCATTTAGAGGCGAGATGGTTTGGACAATGGAATAAGTGGGCAGGTTGAAGACACTATACATTTGAAGACCATTTAGAACCTAGATGGTTTGGACAATGGAATGAGTGGGCAGGTTGAAGACACTATAAAGTTGAAGACCATTTAGAGCCGAGATGGTTTGGACAATGGAATGAGTGGACAGGTTGAAGACATTATAAAGTTGAAGACCATTTAGAGCCGAGATGGTTTGGACAATGGAATGAGTGGGCAGGTTGAAGACACTATAAAGTTGAAGACCATTTAGAACCGAGATGGTTTGGACAATGGAATAAGTGGGCAGGTTGAAGACACTATACATTTGAAGACCATTTAGAACCTAGATGGTTTGGACAATGGAATGAGTGGGCAGGTTGAAGACACTATAAAGTTGAAGACCATTTAGAGCCGAGATGGTTTGGACAATGGAATGAGTGGGCAGGTTGAAGACACTATACATTTGAAGACCATTTAGAACCTAGATGGTTTGGACAATGGAATGAATGGGCAGGTTGAAGACACTATAAAGTTGAAGACCATTTAGAACCGAGATGGTTTGGACAATGGAATAAGTGGGCAGGTTGAAGACACTATACATTTGAAGACCATTTAGAACCTAGATGGTTTGGACAATGGAATGAGTGGGCAGGTTGAAGACACTATAAAGTTGAAGACCATTTAGAGGCGAGATGGTTTGGACAATGGAATGAGTGGGCAGGTATGATTGTTGTCAGTCATGTTGAGGACCAGTGGTCACCAGTTCCAAGTTTCCTCCCCTAAGACTGCTTGACTTTGTTCTTCTCCTGGTCGTTGACGTGCTGCTGATGCTGCTGATGCTGCTCCTCCCGGCTCTCCTCCCGCTCCTCGCTTTGGCGAGCGATGAGCAGGCGGCAGGTGAGCAGGATGCCGAAGACCAGGGCGTGGGCGTAGCGCTTGAGGGGGTCGCCCACCAGCTGGTGGAAGAAGAGCACGGCGAGCATGACCAGCAGCAGCAGGAAGTTGGCCACGTCCTTGGGTCTGCCCGGCACCAGGGTGAGAACCACGCCGCAGCCCACCTCCAGGGAGCCCATGATCTTTCGCAGCAGCACGGAGCTGATGCCCATCTTCTTCAGGCCTGGCAGGGCCTTGGCGTAGCTTTTGTACGCCCTTTTCTAAAAAGGAGAGCACGGGAGACCTTTGTCACACATTTGAGCTGTGCATGAAACCACTAAGAAGTCCACATCACTCCAGGTGGGAAACCACTAAGTAGTCCACATCACTCCAGGTGGGAAACCACTAAGTAGTCCACATTCTCCACTTTACCACCTCACCAATCCATTAGGATTCAGGAACTAGGTAAATGTCCTGATACTAATGGTGGGATTGGATCCTACAGATTGTTGCTTGTGTTTAACTGATGGCTGACGAGCCTTAACCATCTTTAGAGCAGCTGCTGTGAAGCCCTTTCTAATTAAAATATGAAAAGGAAACAAATCTTGTGTCCGATTATTCTATAAATGGAACAAATTCATGGTCAGATGACTCACTTACCAAAATAATGGATTGCTGCAGCATGATAGCTTGTTAAATAACAATAAATGACTACATTTGGGATAAATGAGATCAGATATCCTTGTATTTACTAAAGAGAACCTGTTCTGCAAAACTAACTTGTGTTTACCTAATGGTACCTGCTTTCGGGTCTTTGGGTTCTGCATGTGAAATGGAAGCATGGAGGCATGATTTATAAAACAATCTTGACTTCCTTCCACCAATCAAGCTGTTTGGAATTTGCCCCAATTGTGACATCAGCAGATATCTCCTTATATGGTATCGTTTTACCCAGAGTGCTTTGCGACATGTACAATATGGAGGTATTTGGACTTCAAAACTAACAATAAAAACTACAATTCTACTGGTTAATAAAGAGTGTGTGAAGTACAATATGCAGTATTTGGACTTCAAAACTAACAATAAAAGTACAATTCTACTGGTCAATAAAGAGGGTGTGAAGTATAACATGGAGGTATTTGGACTTCAACAATAAAGGTGACACTTTAAAGAGGGTGGCAACGCACTTGAAGTGTTGCTTTAAAACAGGCCTCACCAAATGTGGCGATTAGAATTATCACCTTTGCTTCCAACTTAGGTAAACATTTAAATAATGAACATTGTGATCTGCACTAAGAGTTCTAAAGAGTGACAGGTAATAATGTAGTTGTTACACCTGTCCTGCTGTTCTGCTCCCATGCAGACTGTAGTAGAGGAGCACAGGGCAGACGTTGCCTAAAGGGTGGATGTTTTGGTTGGGGGTAACACACTTCACTTTACCCGTCAATGGGTCTGCTAAGCTCCACTTTCAGGTCAGAATGACAAGGCTGCCGATTTGTGACAATCTGCTTGCTTTATTATTAGTTCTGCAGGACACAACCGGACCCATTCATCACTCTACTGTGCAGTGCAGTGCAGTCCTACCGCTCTCTCTCTGTGCTCGCCCACTCACTCACTGACATCACTCAGACAACACGTTGACATTTTCACAAACACACACACTGTACATGTACACTACTCTCATAACATAGTTAACCAGCTACCCTGTTGTGCACATGTAGGTACATGACACCTAGATACCTAACATGTAGATACATGACATGTAGATATGTGACATGTAGATACATAACATGAAGATACATGACATGTAGATATGTAACATGTAGATACGTAACATGTAGATACGTAACATGTAGATCCATAACATGTAGATACGCAACATGTAGATACGTAACATGTAGATACGTAACATGTAGATACATAACATGTAGATACATAATATGTAGATACGTAATATGTAGATACATAACATGTAGATATGTAACATGTAGATACGTAACATGTAGATACGTAACATGTAGATACGTAACATGTACATCCATAACATGTAGATACGCAATATGTAGATACGTAACATGTAGATACGCAACATGTAAATACATAACATGTAGATACATAATATGTAGATACATAACATGTAGATACATAATATGTAGTGACGACATGAATGAATCATATAAATGTGCTAGTGACGACATGAATGAATCATATAAATGTGCTAGTTACGACATGAATGAATCATATAAATGTGCTAGTGACGACATGAATGAATCATATAAATGTGCTAGTGACGACATGAATGAATCATATAAATGTGTTAGTGACGACATGAATGAATCATATAAATGTGTTAGTGACGACATGAATGAATCATATAAATGTGTTAGTGGCGAGATGAATGAATCATATAAATGTGTTAGTGACGACATGAATGAATAATATAAATGTGTTAGTGACGACATGAATGAATCATATAAATGTGTTAGTGTAGACATGAATGAATCATATAAATGGGCTAGTGACGACATGAATGAATCATATAAATGTGCTAGTGTAGACATGAATGAATCATATAAATGTGCTAGTGACGACATGAATGAATCATATAAATGTGTTAGTGACAACATGAATGAATCATATAAATGTGCTAGTGACGACATGAATGAATCATATAAATGTGATAGTGACGACATGAATGAATCATATAAATGTGCTAGTGACGACATGAATGAATCATATAAATGTGATAGTGACGACATGAATGAATCATATAAATGTGCTAGTTACGACATGAATGAATCATATAAATGTGCTAGTGATGACATGAATGAATCATATAAATGTGCTAGTGACGACATGAATGAATCATATAAATGTGTTAGTGACAACATCAATGAATCATATAAATGTGCAAGTGACGACATGAATGAATCATATAAATGTGTTAGTGACAACATGAATGAATCATATAAATGTGCTAGTGACGACATGAATGAATCATATAAATGTGTTAGTGACAACATGAATGAATCATATAAATGTGCTAGTGACGACATGAATGAATCATATAAATGTGTTAGTGACGACATGAATGAATCATATAAATGTGCTAGTGACGACATGAATGAATCATATAAATGTGCTAGTGACGACATGAATGAATCATATAAATGTGTTAGTGACAACATGAATGAATCATATAAATGTGCTAGTGACAACATGAATGAATCATATAAATGTGTTAGTGACAACATGAATGAATCATATAAATGTGTTAGTGACAACATGAATGAATCATATAAATGTGCTAGTGACGACATGAATGAATCATATAAATGTGTTAGTGACAACATGAATGAATCATATAAATGTGCTAGTGACGACATGAATGAATCATATAAATGTGTTAGTGACAACATGAATGAATCATATACATTCATTGCATTACATTTACACTAATAATACATTCATTACATTACATTTACACTAATAATACATTCACTACATTTACACTAATAATACATTCACTACATTTACACTAATAATACATTCATTACATTACATTTACACTAATAATACATTCATTACATTACATTTACACTAATAATACATTCACTACATTTACACTAATAATACATTCACTACATTTACACTAATAATACATTCATTACATTACATTTACACTAATAATACATTCATTACATTACATTTACACTAATAATACATTCACTACATTTACACTAATAATACATTCACTACATTTACACTAATAATACATTCATTACATTACATTTACACTAATAATACATTCATTGCATTACATTTACACTAATAATACATTCATTACATTACATTTACGCTAATAATACATTCATTACATTACATTTACACTAATAATACATTCATTACATTACATTTACACTAATAATACATTCACTACATTTACACTAATCATACATTCATTACATTACATTTACACTAATAATACATTCATTACATTACATTTACACTAATAATACATTCACTACATTTACACTAATAATACATTCATTACATTACATTTACACTAATAATACATTCACTACATTTACACTAATAATACATTCACTACATTTACACTAATAATACATTCATTACATTACATTTACACTAATAATACATTCATTACATTACATTTACACTAATAATACATTCACTACATTTACACTAATAATACATTCACTACATTTACACTAATAATACATTCATTACATTACATTTACACTAATAATACATTCATTGCATTACATTTACACTAATAATACATTCATTACATTACATTTACGCTAATAATACATTCATTACATTACATTTACACTAATAATACATTCATTACATTACATTTACACTAATAATACATTCACTACATTTACACTAATCATACATTCATTACATTACATTTACACTAATAATACATTCATTACATTACATTTACACTAATAATACATTCACTACATTTACACTAATAATACATTCATTACATTACATTTACACTAATAATACATTCACTACATTTACACTAATAATACATTCATTACATTACATTTACACTAATAATACATTCACTACATTTACACTAATAATACATTCACTACATTTACACTAATAATACATTCATTACATTACATTTACACTAATAATACATTCATTACATTACATTTACACTAATAATACATTCATTACATTACATTTACACTAATAATACATTCACTACATTTACACTAATAATACATTCTCTCAACATCTGCAGCCCAGTATGAGGACATGACATAATAGTGAGATAATAGTGAGATAATAGTGAGATAATAGTGAGATAATAGTGACATAATAGTGAGATAATAGTGAGACAATAGTGATATAATAGTGATATAATAGTGATATAATAGTGATACAATAGTGATACAATGGTGAGATAATAGTGATACAATAGTGATACAATAGTGAGAATGTAAGCGCTTTTTAGCAGCCGCTTGACTATTTAGGTCAGCGTGATGAAGAAGAACAATGGCGGACACACACACACGTACACGTACACGCGCACACACACACACACACACACACACACACACACACACACACACACACACACACACACACACACACGCACACGCACGCACACGTACATGTACACACACACACACACACACTGACCATCTCGCTGTAGGCGTCCTTGCTGAGTCTGGGCGTGAGTTTGATGGTTCCCATGAAGAGGAAGAAGAATCCGAGGGCGAAGGAGAGCGCCATGACGGTGAGCGTCCTCGGCGAGGGCATCTTTGCTAGTGACGATCATGCAAATCAATGGTCTTGCCAAATAGTGATCCTTGCTGCTCAACCTGCTCGCTGATCTTCTTAAAGGGACAGTGTCCACTTTTACATTACACTGCACAACACAGCAGGGGGCCACAACCAGTCAAGAAACATTACATCATTTAGACAATTGACCATCAATTGATCAACGTGGACTTAAACAAGTTCAACAATGTTACCATTTAGTGGTCAATTGTACGGAATATAGAATAGAAAATACTTTATTGATCCCTGGGGGAAATTCAGCACCCCAGTTGGCTCACAATAGACAATAAACACTTTGGTATTTTTTACATGTGAATAACACAAATACAGTCTATTATACAGCATTATTCACATGTGAATAATAGAAATAGTCTATTATACAGCATTATTCACATGTGAATAATATAAATAGTCTATTATACAGCATTATTCACATGTAAATAATATAAATACAGTCTATTATACAGCATTATTCACATGTGAATAATATAAATACAGTCTATTATACAGCATTATTCACATGTGAATAGTAGAAATAGTCTATTATACAGCATTATTCACATGTGAATAATATAAATAGTCTATTATACAGCATTATTCACATGTAAATAATATAAATACAGTCTATTATACAGCATTATTCACATGTGAATAATATAAATACAGTCTATTATACAGCATTATTCACGTGTGAATAATATAAATACAGTCTATTATACAGCATTATTCACATGTCAATAATATAAATACAGTCTATTATACAGCATTATTCACATGTGAATAATATAAATACAGTCTATTATACAACATTATTCACATGTGAATAATATAAATACAGTCTATTATACAGCATTATTCACATGTGAATAATATAAATACAGTCTATTATACAGCATTATTCACATGTGAATAATATAAATACAGTCTATTATACAGCATTATTCACATGTGAATAACATAAATACATGATGCATTTACAGTACATGTACAGTCAAAAGGAACATATGCATTATACAGTCTGATGGCTGTCATATATGTACTGTACTGTACTATGCAATCTACTAATAAAAGTTTCAATCAATCAAAAATAAAGGACTTGCATTTTCTCCAACTTCACTAAGTTTGGCCGGTCCTACTAGACCAGGGGTGTCAAACTTGTTCTCATTGAGGGCCACACACACACCGCAGTCATTAGTTTGGAAAACTAAATCATTCATCAATTGAAATATTTGACTTTTTTTTTGTGACCACTGTTTTTTACAAGAAAATATATGCTGTTATTTTATTATTATTATTTTTACATGTAAATAGAAATACAGTAGCACTGTTTCATTTTATGTTGGCAACTCAGCTGCCAGTTGTTTACCATAATAAAATGTGGTAGCATAAAATCATCAACTGTGGATTTAAAAACAAATAAACTGGCAGCTCAGTCCACAGAATTTTACTGTAAAAAAACAAACATTGGTGGGTTTTTTCTCAACTTACAGTAATATGCTGTAAAAAAAAAAAAAAACTCCTAAATGTTACAGTAAAATCTGTTGGTCTACCATGAATTGATTAACGTGGACCCCGACTTAAACAAGTGGAAAAACTTATTGGGGTGTTACCATTTAGTGGTCAATTGTACGGAATATGTACTGTACTGTGCAATCTACTAATACAAGTCTCAATCAATCAATCAATAGTCAATTGTATAGTGTACAATTTGATGGATAACTAGCTTGGAAGCCATAAGTTAAGCAGATATTGAAGTATTTATTTGGATTTTGACCAACAAAGTTAGCTAATATAATATTTGTTGCAATATTGGACAACATTTTTTTCCCTGTCAAACTAGAAGAAAAAAAAACCCTAATACATTTAGTAAGAAAATAAGAAAGTAAAGAAAGAAAATATAAGCTATTTTATAGACACATATTATTTTGGGGCCATATAAAATGAGGGAGGGTGAGACAGGTGGCAGCAAGACAGTAACATTTCATTTTCATGTTCAATTGTAATATTTGTGTTCATATATTGATCAGTTGTAATATGTGGACACACTGGGAGACAGTTTAGATAAGGGGTCACCAACCTTTTTGAAACCAAGAGCTACTTCTTGGGTACTGATTAATGCGAAGGGCTACCAGTTTGATACACACTTAAATAAATGGCCAGAAATAGCCAATTTGCTCAATTTACCTTTAACTCTATGTTATTATTAGTAATTAATGATGTTTACACTTAATTGAACGGTTTAAAAGAGGAGAAAACACGAAAAAAATGACAATTAAATTTTGAAACATAGTTTATCTTCAATTTCGACTCTTTAAAATTCAAAATTCAACCGAAAAAAAGAAGAGAAAAATTTATGGAACATCATTAGTCATTTTTCCTGATTAAGATTAATTTTAGAATTTTGATGACATGTTTTAAATAGGTTAAAACTTGGACCAAGCTATATTTCTAACAAAGACAAATCATTATTTCTTCTAGATTTTGTAGAACAAAAATTTTAAAAGAAATTCAAAAGACTTTGAAATAAGATTTAAATTTGATTCTACAGATTTTCTAGATTTGCCAGAATAATTTTTTTGAATTTTAATCATAATAAGTTTGAAGAAATATTTCACAAATATTCTTCGTCGAAAAAACAGAAGCTATAATGAAGAATTAAATTGAAATGTATTTATTATTCTTTACAATAATAAAAAATTTTTTTACTTGAACATTGATTTAAATTGTCAGGAAAGAAGAGGAAGGAATTTAAAAGGTAAAAAGGTATATGTGTTTAAAAATCCTAAAATCATTTTTAAGGTTGTATTTTTTTCTCTAAAATTGTCTTTCTGAAAGTTATAAGAAGCAAAGTAAAAAAAAAAAAAGAATTTATTTAAACAAGTGAAGACCAAGTCTTTAAAATATTTTCTTGGATTTTCAAATTCTATTTGAGTTTTGTCTCTCTTAGAATTAAAAATATCGGGCAAAGCGAGACCAGCTTGCTAGTAAATAAATAACATTTAAAAAATAGAGGCAGCTCACTGGTAAGTGCTGCTATTTGAGCTATTTTTAGAACAGGCCAGCGGGCTACTCATCTGGTCCTTGCGGGCTACCTGGTGCCCGCGGGCACCGCGTTGGTGACCCCTGTTTTAGAGTAAACCAGGACTAAAATGTTTAAATTCATATTTTTACTTACATACTTATTTTTGCTCAGATCTCTTGATTAACTGCAGTCCTAAATAAAATAACAAATACATCATCATGTTTCTATATTTGGTTGCAACCCTTTTATTTTGAAAAAAATGCAGAAAAAGAGTTAGCGTCCATACAGGAAATGTTTTACGATCAAGGTGAAGATCAGGCCTGAATCTATTTAAGATCAATAATAACACGCTTTTATTTACAAAGTAGTGTCATGCATTGAAAGACAACTCATTACTAGTAACTAGTAACTAGTAACTAGTAACTATCAGTACATTGAGGAAAAAGGTGGCGAAAAAAGAGCCGATCATACAATTTCAAATGTTGACTTAAGTGCATTGTAAGGATGTGTTGAAATAGTCTCAGAAAAAAAGGGGGGAAATAACAACAAATATGACTTTGTTGATCATGAAATAATAAAATAATACCTTCACTAGTCAGGAACAAACTTCTTCTCCATCATTGTCCCTCAGTCTGACGCTCCTTCAGCGCCAGAATGGCTTTTCTGTACAGATCTGCCAGGGACACATCATATAATACAACTATTCAGTCATCTACTACATCATCATCACATTTGAATACAACTATTCAATCATGTACTACTTTTCTACTACTACGACTGTGTATTTTTGTCCTAAAATGAAGCATTTTGCAGCATAAAAGTGTGTAAATAAATGAGAAATAAGAATATTCCACTAGTGTTGGCCACTAGAGAGGACCAAGCCAATCAGAGCGCACTAGTCAGTATCGTGGCCTGTGATTGGCTGAGCTTTACCACACTGGAGTGTAGGGGTGTTAGTTCACCAGAAATTGCTAATAATGTCAAGAATCATACATGAACATGCTAATAATGTCAAGAATCATACATGAACATGCTAATAATGTCAAGAATCATACATGAACATGCTAATAATGTCAAGAATCATGCATGAACATGCTAATAATGTCAATAATCATGCATGAACATGCTAATAATGTCAAGAATCATACATGAACATGCTAATAATGTCAAGAATCATACATGAACATGCTAATAATGTCAAGAATCATACATGAACATGCTAATATTGTCAATAATCATGCATGAACATGCTAATAATGTCAAGAATCATACATGAACATGCTAATAATGTCAAGAATCATACATGAACATGCTAATAATGTCAAGAATCATGCATGAACATGCTAATAATGTCAAGAATCATGCATGAACATGCTAATAATGTCAAGAATCATACATGAACATGCTAATAATGTCAAGAATCATACATGAACATGCTAATAATGTCAAGAATCATACATGAACATGCTAATAATGTCAAGAATCATACATGAACATGCTAATAATGTCAAGAATCATACATGAACATGCTAATAATGTCAAGAATCATGCATGAACATGCTAATAATGTCAAGAATCATACATGAACATGCTAATAATGTCAAGAATCATACATGAACATGCTAATAATGTCAAGAATCATACATGAACATGCTAATAATGTCAAGAATCATACATGAACATGCTAATAATGTCAAGAATCATACATGAACATGCTAATAATGTCAAGAATCATACATAAACATGCTAATAATGTCAAGAATCATGCATGAACATGCTAATAATGTCAAGAATCATACATGAACATGCTAATAATGTCAAGAATCATACATGAACATGCTAATAATGTCAAGAATCATACATGAACATGCTAATAATGTCAAGAATCATACATGAACATGCTAATAATGTCAAGAATCATGCATGAACATGCTAATAATGTCAAGAATCATACATGAACATGCTAATAATGTCAAGAATCATGCATGAACATGCTAATAATGTCAAGAATCATACATGAACATGCTAATAATGTCAAGAATCATATTCACAAGGTTGAAAAAGGGATTTTATGCTCTGGTTATGAAAAATACTCCATTTATGATGAATAATTCCTTCTTGGCGGAAGTTCAATACCATGGTCTGGAGGCCCGGAACCAATTAACAAAGATAAACGAGGGGCTACTGTATTGTTAAACTGTAAAAAAAAATGAATTGATGAATAAATGACATGTTAATGTTAATAATGTGCTCATATAATATTCAGAATAAAATGAACATTATTAGCATATTAATAAATATTTTCTATTTTTGTATGCCTAAAATCTTTATCCTTTGTTTTATGCAGTGATTGCAATATTATAAAGTATAAAATCATAATGATGTTATGTATAATACTTATATATTAAATATGATATTATAATATCATTTTATGATCAACAATTTAAAAGCAAAAGTATCTACTGAACAAAATCATTTCAATAATAATACAAAAATAGTTAATGAAATAATTAAAGTATTTTTAAAAATTCCAATAAAATGTCTAAGGACAAATTATATTCTGTGCAATCCATCCATTTTCTACCGCTTGTCCCTTTCGGGGTGGTGGGGTGCTGGAGCCTATCCCAGCTGCATTGGTCATTTCTATAAGTAATAATAATAATAAAAACCTCTCCATCCAATAATGAATAAGAATAAAGTAATCATGACATCATGGAAAGTAGGTGAAAGGTGAAAGTGTCAAAGAGCCTCACCAAGTGTAGCAGGAAGGTGGACATGATGACACACCTCTTCTGTGTTGATCTTGTTGGTGCTCCTCTTCTTCACCTTCTTCTTCTTCTTCTTCTTGCTCCTCCTGCCCGGGGCTGCACACACCTCTGTCACACCTGGCTCTCCATCACCTTACCAAGCATGGTCTTACCAAGCATGGTCTTACCAAGCATGGTCTTACCAAGCATGGTCTTACCAAGCATGGTCTTACCAAGCATGGTCTTACCAAGCATGGTCTTACCAAGCATGGTCTTACCAAGCCTGGTCTTAGATGGTGTCCTGCATGGTCTCACCTCTGAGCGGCTTGCCGTCCTCATGCGTCCATTCAGGCACCTCCAGGGTCTCCTCCTTGACTTTGGTCTTGCCTTTAGGTCTGCTCTTGCTACTGGGCGGGAGAAGATGGCCGACATGATCCTCCTCTTCCTCCTCTTCCTCCTGCTCCTTGTCCTTGTCTTCATTAGCTTCAACCAAACTCTTCTTCCTCCTGGCGGCTTTCTTCATCTTCTTCTTCAGCGTCTGCTCCTGTGACAACAATGTCTTCCTATTTCACCGCCCTGACAATCATCACCTTTATTTACCTTTTGCAGCATTTCCCCTTTGCTCCTCTTGGCTTTGTCCTTGGACTTCATGTCCTTGGACTTCATGTCCTTGTCCTTGGTGTCCTTGGACTTCATGTCCTTGGACTTCATGTCACACTGGCTTCCTCGCAGGCTGCACACATGTCAGCATCACTAGCATTACACACACATATACAGTATATACAGTATATACAGTATATATAGCACACACATTTATCAAGCCGCAGGGTTCAAAGTTTAGGGAAAAAGTAGCAGCTTATAGTCCAGCATTTAAATGCAGGCACTGTCATCTTGTATGGTCAGTGTAACCAAAAGAGGTTGCCTACAGCCACAGCTGTTTAAGCCAATGGTTTTGTAACCGTCAGGGTGTTGATATGACAGGAAATGTGTCACGTTGTAACCATCAGGGTGTTGTTGATATGACAGGAAATGTGTCACGTTGTAACCGTCAGGGTGTTGATATGACAGGAAATGTGTCACGTTGTAACCGTCAGGGTGTTGATATGACAGGAAATGTGTCACGTTGTAACCGTCAGGGTGTTGATATGACAGGAAATGTGTCACGTTGTAACCGTCAGGGTGTTGTTATGACAGGAAATGTGTCACGTTGTAACCGTCAGGGTGTTGTTATGACAGGAAATGTGTCACGTTGTAACCGTCAGGGTGTTGATATGACAGGAAATGTGTCACGTTGTAACCGTCAGGGTGTTGATATGACAGGAAATGTGTCACGTTGTAACCGTCAGGGTGTTGATATGACAGGAAATGTGTCACGTTGTAACCGTCAGGGTGTTGATATGACAGGAAATGTGTCACGTTGTAACCGTCAGGGTGTTGATATGACAGGAAATGTGTCACGTTGTAACCGTCAGGGTGTTGTTATGACAGGAAATGTGTCACGTTGTAACCGTCAGGGTGTTGATATGACAGGAAATGTGTCACGTTGTAACCGTCAGGGTGTTGATATGACAGGAAATGTGTCACGTTGTAACCGTCAGGGTGTTGATATGACAGGAAATGTGTCACGTTGTAACCGTCAGGGTGTTGATATGACAGGAAATGTGTCACGTTGTAACCGTCAGGGTGTTGATATGACAGGAAATGTGTCACGTTGTAACCGTCAGGGTGTTGTTATGACAGGAAATGTGTCACGTTGTAACCGTCAGGGTGTTGATATGACAGGAAATGTGTCACGTTGTAACCGTCAGGGTGTTGATATGACAGGAAATGTGTCACGTTGTAACCGTCAGGGTGTTGATATGACAGGAAATGTGTCACGTTGTAACCGTCAGGGTGTTGATATGACAGGAAATGTGTCACGTTGTAACCGTCAGGGTGTTGATATGACAGGAAATGTGTCACGTTGTAACCATCAGGGTGTTGATAAGACAGGAAATGCGTCACGTTGTAACCGTCAGGGTGTTGACATGACAGGAAATGTGTCACGTTGTAACCATCAGGGTGTTGATAAGACAGGAAATGTGTCACGTTGTAACCATCAGGGTGTTGATATGACAGGAAATGTGTCACGTTGTAACCATCAGGGTGTTGATATGACAGGAAATGTGTCACGTTGTAACCATCAGGGTGTTGATATGACAGGAAATGTGTCACGTTGTAACCGTCAGGGTGTTGATATGACAGGAAATGTGTCACGTTGTAACCATCAGGGTGTTGATAAGACAGGAAATGTGTCACGTTGTAACCGTCAGGGTGTTGATATGACAGGAAATGTGTCACGTTGTAACCATCAGGGTGTTGATAAGACAGGAAATGTGTCACGTTGTAACCGTCAGGGTGTTGATATGACAGGAAATGTGTCACGTTGTAACCGTCAGGGTGTTGATATGACAGGAAATGTGTCACATTGTAACCGTCAGGGTGTTGATATGACAGGAAATGTGTCACGTTGTAACCGTCAGGGTGTTGTTATGACAGGAAATGTGTCACGTTGTAACCGTCAGGGTGTTGATATGACAGGAAATGTGTCACGTTGTAACCGTCAGGGTGTTGATATGACAGGAAATGTGTCACGTTGTAACCGTCAGGGTGTTGATATGACAGGAAATGTGTCACGTTGTAACCGTCAGGGTGTTGATATGACAGGAAATGTGTCACGTTGTAACCGTCAGGGTGTTGATATGACAGGAAATGTGTCACGTTGTAACCGTCAGGGTGTTGTTATGACAGGAAATGTGTCACGTTGTAACCGTCAGGGTGTTGATATGACAGGAAATGTGTCACGTTGTAACCGTCAGGGTGTTGATATGACAGGAAATGTGTCACGTTGTAACCGTCAGGGTGTTGATATGACAGGAAATGTGTCACGTTGTAACCGTCAGGGTGTTGATATGACAGGAAATGTGTCACGTTGTAACCGTCAGGGTGTTGATATGACAGGAAATGTGTCACGTTGTAACCGTCAGGGTGTTGATATGACAGGAAATGTGTCACGTTGTAACCGTCAGGGTGTTGTTATGACAGGAAATGTGTCACGTTGTAACCGTCAGGGTGTTGATATGACAGGAAATGTGTCACGTTGTAACCGTCAGGGTGTTGATATGACAGGAAATGTGTCACGTTGTAACCGTCAGGGTGTTGATATGACAGGAAATGTGTCACGTTGTAACCGTCAGGGTGTTGATATGACAGGAAATGTGTCACGTTGTAACCGTCAGGGTGTTGATATGACAGGAAATGTGTCACGTTGTAACCATCAGGGTGTTGATAAGACAGGAAATGCGTCACGTTGTAACCGTCAGGGTGTTGACATGACAGGAAATGTGTCACGTTGTAACCATCAGGGTGTTGATAAGACAGGAAATGTGTCACGTTGTAACCATCAGGGTGTTGATATGACAGGAAATGTGTCACGTTGTAACCATCAGGGTGTTGATATGACAGGAAATGTGTCACGTTGTAACCATCAGGGTGTTGATATGACAGGAAATGTGTCACGTTGTAACCGTCAGGGTGTTGATATGACAGGAAATGTGTCACGTTGTAACCATCAGGGTGTTGATAAGACAGGAAATGTGTCACGTTGTAACCGTCAGGGTGTTGATATGACAGGAAATGTGTCACGTTGTAACCATCAGGGTGTTGATAAGACAGGAAATGTGTCACGTTGTAACCATCAGGGTGTTGATATGACAGGAAATGTGTCACGTTGTAACCGTCAGGGTGTTGATATGACAGGAAATGTGTCACGTTGTAACCATCAGGGTGTTGATATGACAGGAAATGTGTCACGTTGTAACCGTCAGGGTGTTGTTATGACAGGAAATGTGTCACGTTGTAACCGTCAGGGTGTTGATAAGACAGGAAATGTGTCACGTTGTAACCGTCAGGGTGTTGTTGATATGACAGGAAATGTGTCATGTTGTAACCATCAGGGTGTTGATATGACAGGAAATGTGTCACGTTGTAACCATCAGGGTGTTGTTATGACAGGAAATGTGTCACGTTGTAACCGTCAGGGTGTTGATAAGACAGGAAATGTGTCACGTTGTAACCATCAGGGTGTTGATATGACAGGAAATGTGTCACGTTGTAACCGTCAGGGTGTTGATATGACAGGAAATGTGTCACGTTGTAACCGTCAGGGTGTTGATATGACAGGAAATGTGTCACGTTGTAACCGTCAGGGTGTTGTTATGACAGGAAATGTGTCACGTTGTAACCGTCAGGGTGTTGATGTGACAGGAAATGTGTCACGTTGTAACCGTCAGGGTGTTGATATGACAGGAAATGTGTCACGTTGTAACCGTCAGGGTGTTGATATGACAGGAAATGTGTCACATTGTAACCGTCAGGGTGTTGATATGACAGGAAATGTGTCACGTTGTAACCGTCAGGGTGTTGATATGACAGGAAATGTGTCACGTTGTAACCATCAGGGTGTTGATAAGACAGGAAATGTGTCACGTTGTAACCGTCAGGGTGTTGATATGACAGGAAATGTGTCACGTTGTAACCGTCAGGGTGTTGATATGACAGGAAATGTGTCACGTTGTAACCGTCAGGGTGTTGATATGACAGGAAATGTGTCACGTTGTAACCGTCAGGGTGTTGATATGACAGGAAATGTGTCACGTTGTAACCGTCAGGGTGTTGATATGACAGGAAATGTGTCACGTTGTAACCATCAGGGTGTTGATAAGACAGGAAATGTGTCACGTTGTAACCGTCAGGGTGTTGATATGACAGGAAATGGGTCACGTTGTAACCGTCAGGGTGTTGATATGACAGGAAATGTGTCACGTTGTAACCGTCAGGGTGTTGTTGATATGACAGGAAATGTGTCATGTTGTAACCATCAGGGTGTTGATATGACAGGAAATGTGTCACGTTGTAACCATCAGGGTGTTGTTATGACAGGAAATGTGTCACGTTGTAACCGTCAGGGTGTTGATAAGACAGGAAATGTGTCACGTTGTAACCATCAGGGTGTTGATATGACAGGAAATGTGTCACGTTGTAACCGTCAGGGTGTTGATATGATAGGAAATGTGTCACGTTGTAACCGTCAGGGTGTTGATATGACAGGAAATGTGTCACGTTGTAACCGTCAGGGTGTTGTTATGACAGGAAATGTGTCACGTTGTAACCGTCAGGGTGTTGATGTGACAGGAAATGTGTCACGTTGTAACCGTCAGGGTGTTGATATGACAGGAAATGTGTCACGTTGTAACCGTCAGGGTGTTGATATGACAGGAAATGTGTCACATTGTAACCGTCAGGGTGTTGATATGACAGGAAATGTGTCACGTTGTAACCGTCAGGGTGTTGATATGACAGGAAATGTGTCACGTTGTAACCATCAGGGTGTTGATAAGACAGGAAATGTGTCACGTTGTAACCGTCAGGGTGTTGATATGACAGGAAATGTGTCACGTTGTAACCGTCAGGGTGTTGATATGACAGGAAATGTGTCACGTTGTAACCATCAGGGTGTTGATATGACAGGAAATGTGTCACGTTGTAACCATCAGGGTGTTGATATGACAGGAAATGTGTCACTTTGTAACCGTCAGGGTGTTGATATGACAGGAAATGTGTCACGTTGTAACCATCAGGGTGTTGATATGACAGGAAATGTGTCACGTTGTAACCGTCAGGGTGTTGATATGACAGGAAATGTGTCACGTTGTAACCGTCAGGGTGTTGATATGACAGGAAATGTGTCACGTTGTAACCATCAGGGTGTTGATATGACAGGAAATGTGTCACGTTGTAACCGTCAGGGTGTTGATATGACAGGAAATGTGTCACGTTGTAACCATCAGGGTGTTGTTGATATGACAGGAAATGTGTCACTTTGCCTTCCTCACCGCTCCCTCTTGTTTTTGCTGGCCGTCCTCTCTGGGGGCCCCAAGGGACTCTTGCTGTCCTGGACCACGCGGGTGCTCAGCTCCAGGTAGTCCAGGCAGACGGCTCTCAGCAGCCAGCGAAGACCTCGTAGAGTCTTCCTGTCCGACCGGCGCCGGATGTCCATTAAGGCTGAACAGGGCTCCTGTGTGGAGAGGGGGGGGGGGGGCCACAAGGGCCACATGAGTGAAGTCCAAGTGTGAAGATGGTCCACGTGTGAGACTTTACTATGTGGCACAGGGAGCGGCTCTGGTTGACCAGCTTCTCCAAGGACAACATCTCAGTCAGATCACTTCCCAGCAGGGCCTTCATTTTGTCTTGTTTGTTCGCCAAGCTGCCGACACAAGACAACACCTTGGTCACGCTCAGACTCAAGGACCACATGCTCTCAAGGCCCCTGGACCACCACATGCTCTCAAGGCCCCTGGACCACAACATGCTCTCAAGGCCCCTGGACCACCACATGCTCTCAAGGCCCCTGGACCACCACATGCTCTCAAGGCCCCTGGACCACCACATGCTCTCAAGGCCCCTGGACCACCTCATGCCCTCAAGGCCCCTGGACCACCACATGCTCTCAAGGCCCCTGGACCACCACATGCTCTCAAGGCCCCTGGACCACCACATGCTCTCAAGGCCCCTGGACCACCTCATGCCCTCAAGGCCCCTGGACCACCACATGATCTCAAGGCTCCTGGACCACCACATGATCTCAAGGCCCCTGGACCACCACATGTTCTCAAGGCCCCTGTACCACCACATGCTCTCAAGGCCCTTGGACTTCCACATGCTCTCAAGGCCCCTGGACCACCACTTGCTCTCAAAGCCCCTGGACCACCTCATGCCCTCAAGGCCCCTGGACCACCACATGATCTCAAGGCTCCTGGACCACCACATGATCTCAAGGCCCCTGGACCACCACATGTTCTCAAGGCCCCTGTACCACCACATGCTCTCAAGGCCCTTGGACTTCCACATGCTCTCAAGGCCCCTGGACCACCACTTGCTCTCAAAGCCCCTGAACCACCACATGCTATCAAGGCCCCTGGACCACCACATTATCTCAAGGCCCCTGGACCACCACTTGCTCTCAAAGCCCCTGAACCACCACATGCTATCAAGGCCCCTGGACCACCACATTATCTCAAGGCCCCTGGACCACCACTTGCTCTCAAGGCCCCTGAACCACCACATACTCTCAAGGCCCCTGGACCACCACATGATCTCAAGGCCCCTGGACCACCACATGCTCTCAAGGCCCCTGGACCACCACATGCTCTCAAGGCCCCTGGACCACCACATGATCTCAAGGCCCCTGGACCACCACTTGCTCTCAAGGCCCCTGAACCACCACATGCTCTCAAGGCCCCTGGACCACCACATGCTCTCAAGGCCCCTGGACCACCACATGCTCTCAAGGCCCCTGGACCACCACATGCTCTCAAGGCCCCTGAACCACCACTTGCTCTCAAGGTCCCTGAACCACCACATGCTCTCAAGGTCACTGGACCGCCACATGGTCTCAAGGCCCCTGGTCCGGACCGCCACATGTTCTCAAGGCCCCTGGTCTGGACCTCCATATGCTCTCAAGGCCCCTGGACCGCCACATGGTGTCAAGGCCCCTGGTCCGGACCGCCACATGCTCTCAAGGCCCCTGGACCGCCACATGGTTTCAAGGCCCCTGGTCCAGACCGCCACATGGTCTCAAAGCCCCTGGTCCGGACCGCCACATGGGTTCAAGGGCCTGGTCCGGACCGGCACATAGTCTCAAGGCCCCTGGTCTCAAGGCCCCTGGTCTCAAGGCCCCTGGTCCGGACGCCACATGGTCTCATACGCAGCGCCAAGGCCTGGAAATAATGTGCGTCCATAACAAAGTTTTCAAGTTGAGAGAAAGTGCATGAATGATTATTTGACATGACAAACATTGTTGTTGACGAAACAAATGAAGTATCGGATTTATGATTTCAAAGTTTTGTTTTACAATCAAATGTAGAAGCAAAAAGATGAAAGAAGCGGTGGTCTGAGGTCAGTCTTCACGTCCTTGTGGACTCTTGAAAAACTCTTCAAGTCACCTCAAGTCATCTAAGAATGATTATTAGTTATTAATTATTATTAGTAGTATTGTATTTAAGTCATCTAAGAATGATTATTAGTTATTATTGATTATTAGTAGTATTGTATTTTAGTCAACTAAGAATTATTATTAGTTATTAATGATTATTAGTAGTATTGTATTTAAGTCATCTAAGAATGATTATTAGTTATTATTGATTATTAGTAGTATTGTATTTTAGTCAACTAAGAATGATTATTAGTTATTAATGATTATTAGTAGTATTGTATTTAAGTCATCTAAGAATGATTATTAGTTATTAATGATTATTAGTTGTATTGTATTTAAGTAATCTAAGAATGATTATTAGTTATTATTGATTATTAGTTGTACTGTATTTAAGTCATCTAAGAATGATTATTAGTTATTAATGATTATTAGTACTATTGTATTTAAGTAATCTAAGAATGATTATTAGTTATTATGATTATTAGTAGTATTGTATTTTAGTAAACTAAGAATGATTATTAGTTATTAATGATTATTAGTAGTATTGTATTTAAGTCATCTAAGAATGATTATTAGTTATTAATGATTAATAGTTGTATTGTATTTAAGTCATCTAAGAATGATTATTAGTTATTAATGATTATTAGTAGTATTGTATTTAAGTCATCTAAGAATGATTATTAGTTATTATGATTATTAGTAGTATTGTATTTTAGTCAACTAAGAATGATTATTAGTTATTAATGATTATTAGTAGTATTGTATTTAAGTCATCTAAGAATGATTATTAGTTATTAATGATTGTTAGTGGTATTGTATTTAAGTCATCTAAGAATGATTATTAGTTATTAATGATTATTAATAGTATTGTATTTAAGTCATCTAAGAATGATTATTAGTTATTAATGATTGTTAGTAGTATTGTATTTTAGTCAATTAAGAATGATTATTAGTTATTAATGATTATTAGTAGTATTGTATTTAAGTCATCTAAGAATGATTATTAGTTATTAATGATTATTAGTAGTATTGTATTGAAGTCATCTAAGAATGATTATTAGTTATTAATGATTATTAGTAGTATTGTATTTAAGTCATCTAAGAATGATTATTAGTTATTAATGATTATTAGTAGTATTGTATTTAAGTCATCTAAGAATGATTATTAGTTATTATGATTATTAGTAGTATTGTATTTTAGTCAACTAAGAATGATTATTAGTTATTAATGATTATTAGTAGTATTGTATTTAAGTCATCTAAGAATGATTATTAGTTATTAATGATTGTTAGTGGTATTGTATTTAAGTCATCTAAGAATGATTATTAGTTATTAATGATTATTAATAGTATTGTATTTAAGTCATCTAAGAATGATTATTAGTTATTAATGATTGTTAGTAGTATTGTATTTTAGTCAATTAAGAATGATTATTAGTTATTAATGATTATTAGTAGTATTGTATTTAAGTCATCTAAGAATGATTATTAGTTATTAATGATTATTAGTAGTATTGTATTGAAGTCATCTAAGAATGATTATTAGTTATTAATGATTATTAGTAGTATTGTATTTAAGTAATCTAAGAATGATTATTAGTTATTAATGATTATTAGTAGTATTGTATTTAAGTCATCTAAGAATGATTATTAGTAGTATTGTATTTATTCTTTTAGTCACGTCCCACAATGTGGATCATAACACATTTCCATGATGTGAAATAAATCCTGACAGTAAAATCAAGTGCATAATTAATGCTTCAATGAGATAAGTAAATAATACATCAAATATAATAAAACATTGTACAATTAAAGTAGTCAACTGGAAGGGTGGAACAAAGATGTTTGTTACCACAAAAATATTTTGTTTTCTTTATTTAACTTTTTTTTTTTTTACAAAATACAATTGTATTTCTTTCAGTTTTTCACTATTTCAACTCACATAAATGTATATTTGTATTAAGTCCATTTGTTTGTGTGCCCTCTATGAAAACATGTAAACATCCGTGTTAAAAAGACTTAATTTAGACATATCACATGTATGTCAGTCATGAGGATCTATGAAAACATGTAAACATCCGTGTTAAAAAGACTTAACTAAGATATGTCACATGTATGTCAGTCATGAGGATCTATGAAAACATGTAAACATCCGTGTTAAAAAGACTTAACTAAGATATGTCACATGTATGTCAGTCATGAGGATCTATGAAAACATGTAAACATCCGTGTTAAAAAGACTTAACTAAGATATATCACATGTATGTCAGTCATGAGGATCTATGAAAACATGTAAACATCCGTGTTAAAAAGAAGATATGTCACATGTATGTCAGTCATGGTGCAGGTACATGGACCTGCCACCAGAGGGGAGTGTCTACTTACACCAGGATGGGTTTCCCTGCCACTCTGGGTTGCTTGAGGACATGGACCTGCCACCAGAGGGGAGTGTCTACTTACACCAGGATGGGTTTCCCTGCCACTCTGGGTTGCTTGAGGAGGTCAGCCAGGACCTCCTTGACCTCCTTCATCCTGGGACGGTCACTAGAGTCCACCACAAAGATGATCCCGTGCGCTTCTCCATAAAAGTCCCCCCAGACCCCCGGGCCACATTCCACGGCGTGGGGGACTAGAGAAGATGGACAAGTTATTTTCCGGTCAACCCTGGCCTGGAACACGTGGATTGTTTGGCACCTCTGAGCATCCCTCGGATGGAGGAGGTCTTACCCGCCTTGTCCAGACCCACCACAAGAAGGGTCACTGGTCTGCGGACAGGAAGCAGAAATCATGCTGCATGTTGACATGTTTCTGTGGAACACGTAACCACACCTGATTGGTTCCTGGAACTTGGAGAACCAGGTGCAGCAGTTGCTCATCAGGTTGAACATGTTGTGGTGAGGTGAGCACACAGGCCACCATGTTCTCTGCAGGCGGGACCTGGACACACAAAGACCTCCTTTCAGTCCTGTGGGACACACTGACTAAATGACAACTAAGTCTTCTTCTGGCAGCAAGTCATTCTGAACTAAAACTACTTTCAGTCATTCTGAACTAACTCATCAGAAAACCATCTAGTCTTAGACTTAGATTGGTCACATCTAGTCTTAGACTTAGATTGGTCACATCTAGTCTTAGACTTAGATTGGTCACATCTAGTCTTAGACTTAGATTGGTCACATCTAGTCTTAGACTTAGATTGGTCACATCTAGTCTTAGATTGGTCACATCTAGTCTTAGACTTAGATTGGTCACATCTAGTCTTAGACTTAGATTGGTCACATCTAGTCTTAGATTGGTCACATCTAGTCTTAGACTTAGATTGGTCACATCTAGTCTTAGACTTAGACTGGTCACATCTAGTCTTAGACTTAGATTGGTCACATCTAGTCTTAGATTGGTCACATCTAGTCTTAGATTGGTCACATCTAGTCTTAGACTTAGATTGGTCACATCTAGTCTTAGACTTAGACTGGTCACATCTAGTCTTAGACTTAGATTGGTCACATCTAGTCTTAGATTGGTCACATCTAGTCTTAGACTTAGATTGGTCACATCTAGTCTTAGACCCATAGTTGTTGTGGACAAGTTGACCCATATTTGTTGTCGACAAGTTGACCCATATGTGTTGTCAACAAGTTGACCCATAGTTGTTGTCGACAAGTTGACCCATAGTTGTTGTGGACAAGTTGACCCATATTTATTGTCGACAAGTTGACCCATATGTGTTGTCAACAAGTTGACCCATAGTTGTTGTCGACAAGTTGACCCATAGTTGTTGTGGACAAGTTGACCCATATTTGTTGTGGACAAGTTGACCCATATTTGTTGTCGATAAGTTGACCCATATGTGTTGTCAACAAGTTGACCCATAGTTGCTGTCGACAAGTTGACCCATAGTTGTTGTGGACAAGTTGACCCATATGTGTTGTCAACAAGTTGACCCATCGTTGTTGTCGACAAGTTGACCCATAGTTGTTGTGGACAAGTTGACCCATAGTTGTTGTGGACAGGTTGACCCATATTTATTGTCGACAAGTTGACCCATATGTGTTGTCAACAAGTTGACCCATATGTGTTGTCAACAAGTTGACCCATAGTTGTTGTGGACAAGTTGACCCATAGTTGTTGTGGACAAGTTGACCCACAGTTGTTGTGGACAAGTTGACCCATAGTTGTTGTGGACAAGTTGACCCATATTTGTTGTGGACAAGTTGACCCATAGTTGTTGTGGACAAGTTGATCCATATTTGTTGTGGACAAGTTGACCCATAGTTGTTGTGGACAAGTTGACCCATAGTTGCTGTGGACAAGTTGACCCATATTTGTTGTGGACAAGTTGACCCAAAGTTGTTGTGGACAAGTTGACCCATATTTGTTGTCGACAAGTTGACCCATATTTGTTGTAGACAAGTTGACCCATAGTTGTTGTGGACAAGTTGACCCATAGTTGTTGTGGACAAGTTGACCCATATTTGTTATGGACAAGTTGACCCTTATTTGTTGTGGACAAGTTGACCCATAGTTGTTGTGGACAAGTTGACCCATATTTGTTGTGGACAAGTCGACCCAAAGTTGTTGTGGACAAGTTGACCCATATTTGTTGTGGACAAGTTGACCCATATTTGTTGTGGACAAGTTGACCTATAGTTGTTGTCGACAAGTTGACCCATATTTGTTGTGGACAAGTTGACCCATAGTTGTTGTGGACAAGTTGACCCATAGTTGCTGTGGACAAGTTAACCCATATTTATTGTGGACAAGTTGACCCATATTTGTTGTGGACAAGTTGACCCATAGTTGTTGTGGAAAAGTTAACCCATATTTGTTGTGGACAAGTTGACCCATATTTGTTGTGGACAAGTTGACCCATAGTTGTTGTGGACAAGTTGATCCATATTTGTTGTGGACAAGTTGACCCATATTTGTTGTGGACAAGTTGACCCATATTTGTTGTGGACAATTTGACCTATAGTTGTAGTGGACAAGTTGACCCATAGTTGTTGTGGACAAGTTGACCCATATTTGTTGTGGACAAGTTGACCCATAGTTGTTGTGGACAAGTTAACCCATATTTGTTGTGGACAAGTTGACCCATATTTGTTGTGGACAAATTGACCCATAGTTGTTGTGGACAAGTTGACCCATAGTTGTTGTGGACAAGTTGACCCATAGTTGTTGTGGACAAGTTGATCCATATTTGTTGTGGACAAGTTGACCCATAGTTGTTGTGGACAAGTTGACCCATAGTTGTTGTGGACAAGTTGACCCATATTTGTTGTGGACAAGTTGACCCATAGTTGTTGTGGACAAGTTGACCCATAGTTGTTGTGGACAAGTTAACCCATATTTATTGTGGACAAGTTGACCCATATTTGTTGTGGACAAGTTGACCCATAGTTGTTGTGGAAAAGTTAACCCATATTTGTTGTGGACAAGTTGACCCATATTTGTTGTAGACAAGTTGACCCATAGTTGTTGTGGACAAGTTGACCCATAGTTGTTGTGGACAAGTTGATCCATATTTGTTGTGGACAAGTTGACCCATATTTGTTGTGGACAAGTTGACCTATAGTTGTAGTGGACAAGTTGACCCATAGTTGTTGTGGACAAGTTGACCCATATTTGTTGTGGACAAGTTGACCCATAGTTGTTGTGGACAAGTTGATCCATATTTGTTGTGGACAAGTTGACCCATATTTGTTGTGGACAAGTTGACCCATAATTGTTGTGGACAAGTTCACCCATAGTTGTTGTGGACAAGTTGACCCATAGTTGTTGTGGACAAGTTGATCCATATTTGTTGTGGACAAGTTGACCCATAGTTGTTGTGGACAAGTTGACCCATAGTTGTTGTGGACAAGTTGACCCATATTTGTTGTGGACAAGTTGACCCATATTTGTTGTGGACAAGTTGACCCATAGTTGTTGTCGACAAGTTGACCCATATGTGTTGTGGACAAGTTCACCCATATTTGTTGTGAACAAGTTGACCCATAGTTGTTGTGGACAAGTTTACCCATAGTTGTTGTGGACAAGTTCACCCATATTTGTTGTGGACAAGTTGACCTATAGTTGTTGTGGACAAGTTGACCCATAGTTGTTGTGGACAAGTTGACCCATAGTTGTTGTGGACAAGTTTACCCATAGTTGTTGTGGACAAGTTGACCCATAGTTGTTGTGGACAAGTTGACCCATATTTGTTGTGGACAAGTTGACCCATTGTTGTTGTGGACAAGTTGACCCATAGTTGTTGTGGACAAGTTGACCCATATTTGTTGTGGACAAGTTGACCCATATTTGTTGTGGACAAGTTGACCCATATTTATTGTGGACAAGTTGACCCATATTTGTTGTGGACAAGTTGACCCATAGTTGTTGTGGACAAGTGGACACTCTTGGCATTCTTTCCATGAGCTTCAAGCACACCTGTGAAGGTAAAACCATTTCAGATGACTACCTCTTGAAGCTCATGGAGAGAATGCCAAGAGTGTGCAAAGCAGTAATCAGAGCAAAGGGTGGCTATTTTGAAGAAACTGGAATATAAAACATGTTTTCAGTTATTTTTGTGTTGAGTACATAACTCCACATGTGTTCATTCATAGTTTTGATGTGACAATCTACAATGTAAATAGTCATGAAAATGAAGAAAACACATTGCATGAGGAGAAGGGGTGTCCTAACTTTTGGCCTGTACTGTACATTATAGTACAGTTTGCAATACAGTAGCTAGGTGAGACATTCTGAAAATAAAGTGCAATCCTACAATATAGAATACAGCATATAACTCATAATAAAAGTAATGATTTTTAATTTTCATGTCGTTTTATTTTCTTTGTATATACACAATGTATTGTCATGATATTTTATAGCAATATATATTTTATTGTGTAGTTTGTTGGGTTACCTTATCTAGTTAGGTGAGAAATAGTAAAAAAAAAAAAAAGAAAAAAAAAAGTGAAATTCTAAAATATATAATGTACATTGGTAACACTAACAATACTAATAATAATAACAATAATAATAATAATAATAATAATAATAATAATAATAATAATAATGATAAGTGACATTATTGAGCAATCATGTACTCACAGAAGTAAATGTAGTTGCATGAATGAGTGAATATGAAGTACTCACAGAAGTAGATGTAGTTGCATGAATGAGTGAATATGAAATACTCACAGAAGTAGATGTAGTTGCATGAATGAGTGAATATGAAATACTCACAGAAGTAGATGTAGTTGCATGAATGAGTGAATATGAAATACTCACAGAAGTAGATGTAGTTGCATGAATGAGTGAATATGAAATACTCACAGAAGTAGATGTAGTTGCATGAATGAGTGAATATGAAGTACTCACAGAAGTAGATGTAGTTGCATGAATGAGTGAATATGATGTACTCACAGAAGTAGATGTAGTTGCATGAATGAGTGAATATGAAATACTCACAGAAGTAGATGTAGTTGCATGAATGAGTGAATATGAAATACTCACAGAAGTAGATGTAGTTGCATGAATGAGTGAATATGAAGTACTCACAGAAGTAGATGTAGTTGCATGAATGAGTGAATATGAAATACTCACAGAAGTAGATGTAGTTGCATGAATGAGTGAATATGAAATACTCACAGAAGTAGATGTAGTTGCATGAATGAGTGAATATGAAATACTCACAGAAGTAGATGTAGTTGCATGCATGAGTGAATATGAAATACTCACAGAAGTAGATGTAGTTGCATGAATGAGTGAATATGAAATACTCACAGAAGTAGATGTAGTTGCATGCATGAGTGAATATGAAATACTCACAGAAGTAGATGTAGTTGCATGCATGAGTGAATATGAAGTACTCACAGAAGTAGAGGTAGTTGCATGAATGAGTGAATATGAAGTACTCACAGAAGTAGAGGTAGTTGCATGCATGAGTGAATATGAAATACTCACAGAAGTAGATGTAGTTGCATGCATGAGTGAATATGAAATACTCACAGAAGTAGATGTAGTTGCATGAATGAGTGAATATGATGTACTCACAGAAGTAGATGTAGTTGCATGAATGAGTGAATATGAAATACTCACAGAAGTAGATGTAGTTGCATGAATGAGTGAATATGAAATACTCACAGAAGTAGATGTAGTTGCATGAATGAGTGAATATGAAATACTCACAGAAGTAGATGTAGTTGCATGAATGAGTGAATATGAAATACTCACAGAAGGAGATGTAGTTGCATGAATGAGTGAATATGAAATACTCACAGAAGTAGATGTAGTTGCATGAATGAGTGAATATGAAGTACTCGCAGAAGTAGAGGTAGTTGCATGAATGAGTGAATATGAAATACTCACAGAAGTAGATGTAGTTGCATGCATGAGTGTGGGGGGTCCACATGTCTTCTAACAGCCCCCCTGCTAGCACACTTAATCAGGCTCACACTAAGCCACCGCTCAGCCCATGTGGGAGGAGCATGCTGTGTTTCCCTCTTTCAGCCAATCACGGGCACACCTGATGGTCATCAGCTGCCTTCATTGGACGGCCAAACTTTCCTCTTAACGGCTCTCAAGGATGACCTTGACCTTTGATCCCTGAAAGTGGCGCCATGTTGCCTTTGATGTCATGTTCACACTGCCATGATGTCATGTTCACACTGTCATGATGTCATGTTTACACTACCATGATGTCATGTTTGCACTGCCATGATGTCATGTTCACACTGTCATGATGTCATGTTCACACTGTCATGATGTCATGTTTACACTACCATGATGTCATGTTTACACTGCCATGATGTCATGTTTACACTGTCATGATGTCATGTTTACACTGTCATGATGTCATGTTTACACTGCCATGATGTCATGTTCACACTGCCATGATGTCATGTTTACACTGTCATGATGTCATGTTTACACTGTCATGATGTCATCTTTACACTGTCATGATGTCATGTTCACACTGCCATGATGTCATGTTCACAGTCATGATGTCATGTTTACACTACCATGATGTCATGTTTACACTGTCATGATGTCATGTTCACACTGCCATGATGTCATGTTCACACTGCCATGATGTCATGTTTACACTGCCATGATGTCATGTTTACGCTGCCATGATGTCATGTTTACACTGCCATGATGTCATGTTCACACTGCCATGATGTCATGTTCACACTGTCATGCTGTCATGTTCACACTGCCATGATGTCATGTTCACACTGCCATGTCATGTTTACACTGTCATGATGTCATGTTTACACTGCCATGATGTCATGTTCACACTGCCATGATGTCATGTTTACACTACCATGATGTCATGTTCACATTGCCATGATGTCATGTTCACATTGCCATGATGTCATGTTCACACTGCCATGATGTCATGTTCACACTGCCATGATGTCATGTTCACACTGCCATGATGTCATGTTCACACTGTCATGATGTCATGTTTACACTACCATGATGTCATGTTTACACTGTCATGATGTCATGTTTACACTGTCATGATGTCATCTTTACACTGTCATGATGTCATGTTCACACTGCCATGATGTCATGTTCACAGTCATGATGTCATGTTTACACTACCATGATGTCATGTTTACACTGTCATGATGTCATGTTCACACTGCCATGGTGTCATGTTCACACTGCCATGATGTCATGTTTACACTGCCATGATGTCATGTTCACACTGCCATGATGTCATGTTTACACTGCCATGATGTCATGTTCACACTGCCATGATGTCATGTTCACACTGCTATGATGTCATGTTCACACTGCCATGATGTCATGTTCACACTGCCATGATGTCATGTTCACACTGCTATGATGTCATGTTCACACTGTCATGATGTCATGTTCACACTGCCATGATGTCATGTTCACAGTCATGATGTCATGTTTACACTACCATGATGTCATGTTCACACTGTCATGATGTCATGTTTACACTACCATGATGTCATGTTTACACTGTCATGATGTCATGTTCACACTGCCATGATGTCATGTTCACAGTCATGATGTCATGTTTACACTACCATGATGTCATGTTCACACTGTCATGATGTCATGTTTACACTACCATGATGTCATGTTTACACTGTCATGATGTCATGTTTACACTACCATGATGTCATGTTTACACTGTCATGATGTCATGTTTACACTGTCATGATGTCATCTTTACACTGTCATGATGTCATGTTCACACTGCCATGATGTCATGTTCACAGTCATGATGTCATGTTTACACTACCATGATGTCATGTTTACACTGTCATGATGTCATGTTCACACTGCCATGATGTCATGTTCACACTGCCATGATGTCATGTTTACACTGCCATGATGTCATGTTTACACTGCCATGATGTCATGTTTACACTGCCATGATGTCATGTTCACACTGCCATGATGTCATGTTCACACTGCTATGATGTCATGTTCACACTGCCATGATGTCATGTTCACACTGCCATGATGTCATGTTCACACTGCTATGATGTCATGTTCACACTGTCATGATGTCATGTTCACACTGCCATGATGTCATGTTCACAGTCATGATGTCATGTTTACACTACCATGATGTCATGTTTACACTGTCATGATGTCATGTTCACACTGCCATGATGTCATGTTCACACTGCCATGATGTCATGTTTACACTGCCATGATGTCATGTTTACACTACCATGATGTCATGTTTACACTGCCATGATGTCATGTTCACACTGCCATGATGTCATGTTCACACTGCCATGATGTCATGTTCACACTGCCATGATGTCATGTTCACACTGCCATGATGTCATGTTCACACTGCCATGTCATGTTCACACTGCCATGATGTCATGTTTACACTGTCATGATGTCATGTTCACACTGTCATGATGTCATGTTTACACTACCATGATGTCATGTTTACACTGTCATGATGTCATGTTTACACTGTCATGATGTCATGTTCACACTGTCATGATGTCATGTTTACACTACCATGATGTCATGTTTACACTGCCATGATGTCATGTTTACACTGTCATGATGTCATGTTTACACTGTCATGATGTCATGTTTACACTGCCATGATGTCATGTTCACACTACCATGATGTCATGTTTACACTGTCATGATGTCATGTTTACACTGTCATGATGTCATCTTTACACTGTCATGATGTCATGTTCACACTGCCATGATGTCATGTTCACAGTCATGATGTCATGTTTACACTACCATGATGTCATGTTTACACTGTCATGATGTCATGTTCACACTGCCATGATGTCATGTTCACACTGCCATGATGTCATGTTTACACTGCCATGATGTCATGTTTACGCTGCCATGATGTCATGTTTACACTGCCATGATGTCATGTTCACACTGCCATGATGTCATGTTCACACTGTCATGATGTCATGTTCACACTGCCATGATGTCATGTTCACACTGCCATGTCATGTTTACACTGTCATGATGTCATGTTTACACTGCCATGATGTCATGTTCACACTGCCATGATGTCATGTTTACACTACCATGATGTCATGTTCACATTGCCATGATGTCATGTTCACATTGCCATGATGTCATGTTTACACTGTCATGATGTCATGTTCACACTGCCATGGTGTCATGTTCACACTGCCATGATGTCATGTTCACACTGTCATGATGTCATGTTTACACTACCATGATGTCATGTTTACACTGTCATGATGTCATGTTTACACTGTCATGATGTCATCTTTACACTGTCATGATGTCATGTTCACACTGCCATGATGTCATGTTCACAGTCATGATGTCATGTTTACACTACCATGATGTCATGTTTACACTGTCATGATGTCATGTTCACACTGCCATGGTGTCATGTTTACACTACCATGATGTCATGTTTACACTGCCATGATGTCATGTTTACACTGCCATGATGTCATGTTTACACTGCCATGATGTCATGTTCACACTGCCATGATGTCATGTTCACACTGCTATGATGTCATGTTCACACTGCCATGATGTCATGTTCACACTGCCATGATGTCATGTTCACACTGCTATGATGTCATGTTCACACTGTCATGATGTCATGTTCACACTGCCATGATGTCATGTTCACAGTCATGATGTCATGTTTACACTACCATGATGTCATGTTCACACTGTCATGATGTCATGTTTACACTACCATGATGTCATGTTTACACTGTCATGATGTCATGTTCACACTGCCATGATGTCATGTTCACAGTCATGATGTCATGTTTACACTACCATGATGTCATGTTCACACTGTCATGATGTCATGTTTACACTACCATGATGTCATGTTTACACTGTCATGATGTCATGTTTACACTACCATGATGTCATGTTTACACTGTCATGATGTCATGTTTACACTGTCATGATGTCATCTTTACACTGTCATGATGTCATGTTCACACTGCCATGATGTCATGTTCACAGTCATGATGTCATGTTTACACTACCATGATGTCATGTTTACACTGTCATGATGTCATGTTCACACTGCCATGATGTCATGTTCACACTGCCATGATGTCATGTTTACACTGCCATGATGTCATGTTTACACTGCCATGATGTCATGTTTACACTGCCATGATGTCATGTTCACACTGCCATGATGTCATGTTCACACTGCTATGATGTCATGTTCACACTGCCATGATGTCATGTTCACACTGCCATGATGTCATGTTCACACTGCTATGATGTCATGTTCACACTGTCATGATGTCATGTTCACACTGCCATGATGTCATGTTCACAGTCATGATGTCATGTTTACACTACCATGATGTCATGTTTACACTGTCATGATGTCATGTTCACACTGCCATGATGTCATGTTCACACTGCCATGATGTCATGTTTACACTGCCATGATGTCATGTTTACACTACCATGATGTCATGTTTACACTGCCATGATGTCATGTTCACACTGCCATGATGTCATGTTCACACTGCCATGATGTCATGTTCACACTGCCATGATGTCATGTTCACACTGCCATGATGTCATGTTTACACTGTCATGATGTCATGTTCACACTGTCATGATGTCATGTTTACACTACCATGATGTCATGTTTACACTGTCATGATGTCATGTTTACACTGTCATGATGTCATGTTCACACTGCCATGATGTCATGTTTACACTACCATGATGTCATGTTTACACTGCCATGATGTCATGTTCACACTGCCATGATGTCATGTTCACACTGCCATGATGTCATGTTCACACTGCCATGATGTCATGTTCACATTGCCATGATGTCAATTAAAAAAAAGAGTTATGATTTCAAACATAAATTATATTCCTTTACATGATTATGATGTCATTGTTGAAAGCAATTACAATTAAGTGAAAAAAAAACTTTAAACTGAAAGTAAAATTACATTTAAATTCATTAGATTAATTTAAAATTAAATCAAAATATATACTAAAAGAATGATGAAATATAAAAACATTTAGCAATTTGCATTTACTCACATTACTAATGTAATTAGTAACTTTAATTAGCAATGAGTAACTTTTTTACATTTACTTAAATGAAATTTTTGGCACGTCTCTTTTCTTGTACTTGACTATAACTTCAGAAATGTAATAAAAGCACAGGACAGTATAATCATTGTAGTACTTTTACCACCTTTTTTATTTCTTTACTTGATGGTTTTATTAGACCAGATGAATCATTTCTAGTTTTTATACTTTGTTTTTACCGGCATACATCATCAGGTGACAGGTGAGTCCCATAACGACATGATGAAGATGAACACACCTGCTGGGATACCACCGCTAGATGGCGCTGTGATCAAGTGTTGTGTTTTTGCTGTGACCTGCACTTCTGCACATGCAGCACACCTCACCGTGTTGGTACTGAAGACACACTTCTGCACATGCAGCACACCTCACCGTGTTGGTACTGAAGACACACTTCTGCACATGCAGCACACCTCACCGTGTTGGTACTGAAGACACACTTCTGCACATGCAGCACACCTCACCGTGTTGGTACTGAAGACACACTTCTGCACATGCAGCACACCTCACCGTGTTGGTACTGAAGACACACTTCTGCACATGCAGCACACCTCACCGTGTTGGTACTGAAGAGGAGTGCAGGAAGTGGAGCTGCTAATGATGCTTCACATAAATAAACATGTTTCATCTCCTTAAGTCATTACACTAATGTCCCTTCAGGCGCCGCCCCTCCTGGCTGGACATCGTGTGTCATGTGACACTGAAGATGCACACGCACACACACGCACACACACAGAGCACACCACCACACCCTCTTCTGCTGCACAGCAAACACTAGAAGGCCTGGCCTGCAGGTCACGGGAGTCCAAAGTCACTCTTTAGCAAACAGTCACACCAGGTTTGAACTGTTGATGAGATCTTTTTTCCTTCTTTTTTATTTTTATTTATTTTTGTATTTATTATTATTTTATTATCCTTATTTTATAATATTTTTGTATATTATTTATTTCTATTTGATTCTTTATTTATACATACCGTATTTCCTTGAATAGCCGCCGGGGCGCTAATTAATTTAAAACCTCTTCTCACTCCTGCGCTTACCAAAAGCATGCGGGATGGGCAAGCGTGCGCTAATTATTTTAAAACCTCTTTTAACTTCGGCGCTTACCTTATCATGAAAAGCACATTTAGTAAAAAAAACTTTATTAAGGTCTTACTTTTACTTATAAATGATGTCCATGTGCAGCTGCTTCTGATCAAAGGCAGTCTTCCTTATCTTTCTTCAGTTTTAAAAGTCTCTGGAGATATTCCTTTCATTATTACCTCCTGCTTCGATTGAAAGTCCAGTTTAGAAAACTGTTTTATTTTAGATATGTAATCCTCCATGGTAAATTTAATGACTCAAATTTGACCCGGCGGAAGTGCCAAGCATGCGCTAATTATTTTGCGAAACGAGTTTGACCCGGCTGTAATTCTAGGCAGGCGAATACTATATTCCCGGCGGCAATTCAAGGAAATACGGTATACAGTGATATATATATATATATATATATATATATATATATATATATATATATATATATATATATATATATATATATATATATATATATATATATATATATATATTTAAAAATGTCCATCTTTTGACTTTTTGAATTGTATTTATCTTATTTTATTAATATTATATATATATATATATATATATATATATATATATATATATATATATATATATATATATATATATATATATATATATATATATATATATATATATATATATATATATATATATATATATATATATATATATATATATATATATATATATATATATATATATATATATATATATATATATATATATCCGCCAGAGCACAGCACCTCTGCAGTGTGGAGGCGGTGACCTGCAGCAGAGGCATGCATTAGTAATGAGGGGCCTTTGTTTGTGACATGAAATCAGCCAGGAAGTGGATCAAATGTGACAGGCAGGAAGTGGATAACGCGTGACGGGTTGAGCTCTTGGAAGGAAATAAATATTCCAGCAGATAAGCAGCTGTGATGGAGGTTTAACTAGTGCACTTCTTCTCAATAGAAGACAAAACCATGTGTTGACCTTCAAAGATGTGCATGTATATATACATATATATATATTTTCGGATATGTTTACATTAAATGTTTATTTTCATTTCTTGTTTCTTTTGCTTTTTATTATTACTATTATTATTATTATTATTATTATTGTTTTTGTTATTCATTCTTGAATGGCTTTTTTGTTGTTGTTTTTTTCAAAATTTGTTGTTTTTGTTTTGTCTACATATTCGAAATAAACATGAAAAAATGAAAAAAAAAATAAAAAAAATGAAAGAACCTTCATGACCACCAACGACACTGTTGTTTTGAACATGTGTAAGTGAAAAGTGCCATATTGATATTGATATCAAACGCCTCCTTCTAGGTCGTGATGCAGGAAGTACATCTCAGCCTTTCAAAGGTCTCCTTTAAAGCAAAAGTGACGTTCCATGACGTATCTACGGCAATGTGTGTGTCAGCAGCAGACGTGAGAAACATTTCCTTCACTTCTTCGCTCCACTTTGGAGAGAAGAAGCGCTCAGATAGTCTTCCTCAGGCTTTGCTACACATCTTCAAAAAGCTGGGTGTTGGGTCAGCTCCAGACATAAGAGGTGCAAGTTTGCTCACATCTAGGATGGTTTCACCCCAAACTTCAATATGTTCTTTCTACTAAAACATTTGTTCTTTTACCCTAAAAAGACATTATTGTAAAATAAAGCATTATTCTTCTTTTATTTTTACTGTAAAATTATGACCGCTGAGCTGCCAGGTTTGGTTTTTTTAACCGTTAAAATCGACCTTTTTTGTTTTCCCAGCTCATGAACTGTACCGCCTTTATTTTCATCATCCAATTCTGGCGACTGAGGTTGTAGTTTTGTTTCTTTCTACTTTTCTTTCATAGTGCATACTGGAAATGGAAGCACTGTTTTTGTTTTGTTTTGCAAGTTGTTTTACCGTCAAATGTAGGGCTGTTGTTTTTACACTGCATTCATGTGGTTTCTCTTTCACTTTTACAGTCACATTCTGCCAGCATTTTAGCAAAAATTCCAATTGATTTATTTTTTACTGTGTAACCACCATGTTGCAGTATGTTCAATGTCCTTTTCTATGGTTGTCATTAGAGATGTCCGATAATATCGGCCTGCCGATATTATCGGCCGATATATGCGTTAAAATGTAATATCGGAAATTATCGGTATCGTTTTGTTTTTTTATCGGTATCGGTTTTTTTAGTTTTTTTTTAAATTAAATCCACATAAAAAACACAAGATACACTTACAATTAGTGCACCAAGCCAAAAAACCTCCCTCCCCCATTTACACAAAAGGGTTGTTTCTTTCTGTTATTAATATTCTGCTTCCTACATTATATATCAATATATATCAATACAGTCTGCAAGGGATACAGTCCGTAAGCACACATGATTGTGCGTGCTGCTGCTCCACTAATAGTACTAACCTTTAACAGTTAATTCTACTCATTTTCATTCATTACTAGTTTCTATGTAACTGTTTTTATATTGTTGTACTTTCTTTTTTATTCATGAAATTTTTTTTAATTTATTTATCTTATTTTACTAATTTTTTTAAAAAGTACCTTATCTTCGCCATACCTGGTTGTCCAAATTAGGCATAATAATGTGTTAATTCCACGACTGCATATATCGGTTGATATCGGTATCGGTTGATATACAGTCAAATTCTGCCAGCATTTTAGCAAAAATTCCAATTGATTTATTTTTTACTGTGTAACCACCATGTTGCAGTATGTTCAATTTCCTTTTCTATGGTTGTCATTAGAGATGTCCGATAATATCGGCCTGCCGATTTTATCGGCAGATATATGTGTTAAAATGTAATATCGGAAATTATCGGTATCGTTTTTTTTTTATTATTGGTATCGTTTTTTTGTTTGTTTTTTTTTAAAATTAAATCCACATAAAAAACACAAGATACACTTACAATTAGTGCACCAACTCAAAAAACCTCCCTCCCCCATTTACACTCATTCACACAAAAGGGTTGTTTCTTTCTGTTATTAATATTCTGCTTCCTACATTATATATCAATATATATCAATACAGTCTGCAAGGGATACAGTCCGTAAGCACACATGATTGTGCGTGCTGCTGCTCCACTAATAGTACTAACCTTTAACAGTTAATTTTACTCATTTTCATTCATTACTAGTTTCTATGTAACTGTTTTTATATTGTTGTACTTTCTTTTTTATTTAAGAAAATGTTTTTAATTGATTTATCTTATTTTACTAATTTTAAAAAAAAAGTACCCTATCTTCGCCATACCTGGTTGTCCAAATTAGGCATAATAATGTGTTAATTCCACGACTGCATATATCAGTTGATATCGGTATCGGTTGATATACAGTCAAATTCTGCCAGCATTTTAGCAAAAATTCCAATTGATTTATTTTTTACTGTGTAACCACCATGTTGCAGTATGTTCAATTTCCTTTTCTATGGTTGTCATTAGAGATGTGCGATAATATCGGCCTGCCGATATATGCGTTAAAATGTAATATCGGAAATTATCGGTATCGGTTTTTTTATTATCGGTATCTGTTTTTTTTTGTTGTTGTTGTTTTTTTTCTTAATTAAAGCAACATAAAAAACACAAGATACACTTACAATTAGTGCACCAACCCAAAAAACCTCCCTCCCCCATTCACACTCATTCACACAAAAGGGTTGTTTCTTTCTGTTATTAATATTCTGCTTCCTACATTATATATCGGACGATATTATCGGCCGATATATGCGTTAAAATGTAATATCGGAAATTATCGGTATCGGTTTTTTTATTATTGGTATCGTTTTTTAAAAATTAAATCAACATAAAAAACACAAGATACACTTACAATTTGTGCACCAACCCAAAAAACCTCCCTCCCCCCATTTCTTTCTGTTATTAATATTCTGCTTCCTACATTATATATCAATATATATCAATACAGTCTGCAAGGGATACAGTCCGTAAGCACACATGATTGTGCGTGCTGCTGCTCCACTATTTTCATTCATTACTAGTTTCTATGTAACTGTTTTTATATTGTTGTACTTTCTTTTTTATTCAAGAAAATGTTTTTAATTTATTTATCTTATTTTACTAATTTTTTTAAAAAGTACCTTATCTTCGCCATACCTGGTTGTCCAAATTAGGCATAATAATGTGTTAATTCCACGACTGCATATATCGGTTGATATCGGTATCGGTAATTAAAGAGTTGGACAATATCGGAATATCGGATATGGGCAAAAAGCCATTATCGGACATCCCTAGTTGTCATCACACTTTTCCTTTTCCGAGTGACGTTTAGCATTCTTTTTTGGCACATGTGTCCAAATGTTGGGCTTTCTGAAGCAAACATGTTTGGTTCCAGTGAGAACGTGAAGGTCCAGCGACTCACTGAGAGCCACAAAGTCTCCTGAGGAGGACGAGTCAAATGAAAGCTTTTGTTGGACTTCAGCAGCTCCCACAGCCACAAGTGGGTGACACTAAAAGTGGACGTGCAAGGTAACTGAACCCCGCATGCTAAATGTATCTCAGCTGCAGCCAATGATGTCATGCTGCTGTCATGTGATCACCACCAGTCACATGACCACGCATGTGGTGTCTGCTGAAGTGCACAATATGTAACATATGGAAAAGACAGCATTTCCTTTCAAACACAAATGTCAAGTGGAAGCAAGCAAGTGTGCACGTCATGCTCGGGTCACATGACGGCCATCATTTGGTGTGTTCCCAAGACGCACACCACCACGAGGACAAGGTGCCGGTTTAAACGTCATTTAACGGCTCAAATAAACAAACAACGAGGAACAGCACCAAAGCACGGGGAAGGCTATGCAAAACAGAACTAGACTGATCAGGGTGTAAACAAAACAGAATGCTGGAGAACAGCAAAAACTCTCGGGTGAAAACGGCCACTATGTACCAACATACACGAGCAACAAAGGCAAGCAGCAAAGACTCAACTTAAAATGAAAACAGCTACGCGAAAAAGACACCCAGTGGTGGGGGTGAGGCTGCAAGGAAAACAGGAACAACAACCAAAATAAGAGCGCTAAACAGGAAGTAACACACCAAACACACTCAACTCAATAGAAGGCTGACCTGAGGTGGCAGATCATGTACGACCAAGAATTCTATCCCTGGTCATGTCCAAGACAGGACATGACCACCATCAATCAAAGCTGCGAGCACCTCGCCCCCGTTGCACCTTGCCCTTGTTGCACCTTGCCCTTATTGCACCTCGTCCCCGTTGCACCTCGCCCTCATTGCACTTCGCCCCCGTTGCACCTTGCCCTTATTGCACCTCGTTTCATTGCACCTCGCCCCCGTTGCACCTCGCCCCAGTTGCACTTCGCCCTTGTTGCACTTCGCCCCCGTTGCACCTTGCCCTTATTGCACCTCGTTTCATTGCACCTCGCCCCCGTCGCACCTCGCCCTCGTTGCACCTCGCCCTCGTTGCACTTCGCCCCCGTTGCACCTTGCCCTTATTGCACCTCGCCCTTGCTGCACCTCGCCCTCATTGCACCTCACCCCCGTTGCACCTCGCCCTCGTTGCACTTCGCCCCTGTTGCACCTTGCCCTCATTGCACCTCGTTTCATTGCACCTCGCCCTTGCTGCACCTCGCCCTCATTGCACCTCCCCTCCATTGCACCTCACCCCCGTTGCACCTCGCCCTCGTTGCACTTCGCCCCCGTTGCACCTTGCCCTTATTGCACCTCGTTTCATTGCACCTCGCCCCCGTCGCACCTCGCCCTCGTTGCACCTCGCCCTCGTTGCACTTCGCCCCCGTTGCACCTTGCCCTTATTGCACCTCGCCCTTGCTGCACCTCGCCCTCATTGCACCTCACCCCCGTTGCACCTCGCCCTCGTTGCACTTCGCCCCTGTTGCACCTTGCCCTTATTGCACCTCGTTTCATTGCACCTCGCCCTTGCTGCACCTCGCCCTCATTGCACCTCCCCTCCATTGCACCTCACCCCCGTTGCACCTCGCCCTCGTTGCACTTCGCCCCCGTTGCACCTTGCCCTTATTGCACCTCGCCCTTGCTGCACCTCGCCCTCATTGCACCTCCCCTCCATTGCACCTCACCCCCGTTGCACCTCGCCCTCGTTGCACTTCGCCCCCGTTGCACCTTGCCCTTATTGCACCTCGTTTCATTGCACCTCGCCCTTGCTGCACCTCGCCCTCATTGCACCTCCCCTCCATTGCACCTCTCCCCCGTTGCACAAGTCGGCCGGCACGCACCACGCTTGCGCTCACCTAAGTCCCCATGCCCTGACCTGCCACCAAAAATTTGGGGACCCCGTAATATAAGCTAACTAGCAATCTAAGCTAAGCCTGAGAAGCTTTAAAGTTCACTGAGACGAGTCTGATGCAAATAATACATTTTCATTTTTTCACACGATATGCGAATAAGTAAAAATGCGTAAATGAAGGATTTAACGCCGACTTCCAAGCCACAACGCTCGTTAAATGCTTTTTCTGTCAATGCTGTGTTCGCTGTGAGCTGCTTTGTTTTCAACCAATTCCCGGTTGCTAGGGGATTGGTAGGCGGAAGTGACGTAGGTCCGCCCTCAACCATTCTAAAAAAAATTCCAGGATTTCAGTTCAACTTCAGCATTCCCACGCATTTCCGTCAGGAATTGCCTCATCTAGTTGGGAGAACGTTTTCCATCGTGCCTTAACCTTTTTCACCAAACCGAAACCGGATGTTGTAGCTCTTATTTTGGACGGCCGACTACTGACTTCCGCTTTAAGGCGGTCATCTTGACGCTGCTTGACTGGCGGCTAGAGCGCATGAAAGCCGGCCAAAGACGCCCAGCGGGGCCGCCACTAAGTCTTCTTGTTGGGTCCGGCCGTCTTCAACATCATTTAGCGGACGACGTGACGACTCGAAGCGGAAGTTCCACGACGAGCGGAGGATTATCCAGCGAGGCGTTTCCAGCGGACAATACTGCCGCAAACTTTGTGACGCTGTCGCAAAGTTGAGAAGCAGGACAAGTTGGAAGGAGAATGGCGGCAGGTTAGGTATGACTCACCTCGGTTAGGTATGGCTCACCTCGGTTAGGTATGGCTCACCTCGGTTAGGTATGGCTCACCCCGGACTGTGACAAGTGCGTCCATGGAGGAGCGGGAGAGGGAGGGGGAGGACATGTTGGTGGTGAGTGGGAACCAGGTTCGAGCCCCGCTGAGCGTAGTGTTCGCCACCCTGCTTTACTGCGCAGAGCTGATCAACGCCGCCGTCCTGTGCCGACAATACAGCCGCAATGACGACACCCACTGGCTGGCCTTCACCCTCACCTTCATGCTGCTGCCCGCCGTCCTCATCCAGATGACGCTCATCTTCATCCACAGAGACGTGGGCAGGGACAGGCCGCTGGTCCTCCTCCTGCACCTGCTCCTGCTGGGGCCCCTCATCAGGTATGTCCCCCTCATCGGGTATGTCCCCCCTCATCAGGTATGCCCCCCCCCCCCCATCGAGTATGTTCACCCTCATCAGGTATGTCCCCCCCTCATCGCTTATCCCCCGTTATCGGGTATGTCCCCCCTCATCAGGTATGTCCCCCCCCCCCCATCAAGTATGTCCCTCCCCATCAAGTATGTCCCCCCTCATCAGGTATGTCCCCCCCTCATCGGTTATGTCTAGAGATGTCCGATAATATCGGCCTGCCGATATTATCGGCCGATATATGCGTTAAAATGTAATATCGGAAATTATCGGTATCGGGTTTTTTTATTATCGGTATCGTTTTTTTAAATATTTAAAAAAAAAAATTAAATCCACATAAAAAACACAAGATACACTTACAATTAGTGCGCCAACCCAAAAAACCTCCCTCCCCCATTTACACTCATTCACACAAAAGGGTTGTTTCTTTCTGTTATTAATATTCTGCTTCCTACATTATATATCAATATATATCAATACAGTCTGCAAGGGATACAGTCCGTAAGCACACATGATTGTGCGTGCTGCTGCTCCACTAATAGTACTAACCTTTAACAGTTAATTTTACTCATTTTCATTCATTACTAGTTTCTATGTAACTGTTTTTATATTGTTGTACTTTCTTTTTTTATTCAAGAAAATGTTTTTAATTTATTTATCTTATTTTACTAATTTTTTTAAAAAGTACCTTATCTTCACCATACCTGGTTGTGCAAATTAGGCATAATAATGTGTTAATTCCACGACTGCATATATCGGTTGATATCGGTATCGGTTGATATCGGTATCAGTTGATATACAGTCAAATTCTGCCAGCATTTTAGCAAAAATTCCAATTGATTTATTTTTTACTGTGTAACCACCATGTTGCAGTATGTTCAATTTCCTTTTCTATGGTTGTCATTAGAGATGTCCGATTATCGGCCGATATATGCGTTAAAATGTAATATCGGAAATTATCGTTTTTTTTATTATCGGTATCGTTTTTTGTTTTTTTTTAATTAAATCCACATAAAAAACACTAGATACACTTACAATTAGTGCACCAACCCAAAAAACCTCCCTCCCCCATTTACACTCATTCACACAAAAGGGTTGTTTCTTTCTGTTATTAATATTCTGCTTCCTACATTATATATCAATATATATCAATACAGTCTGCAAGGAATACAGTCCGTAAGCACACATGATTGTGCGTGCTGCTGCTCCACTAATAGTACTAACCTTTAACAGTTAATTTTACACATTTTCATTCATTACTAGTTTCTATGTAACTGTTTTTATATTGTTTTACTTTCTTTTTTATTCAAGAAAATGTTTTTAATTTAGTTATCTTATTTTACTAATTTTTAAAAAAAGTACTTTATCTTCACCATACCTGGTTGTCCAAATTAGGCATAATAATGTGTTAATTCCACGACTGCATATATCGGTTGATATAGGTATCGGTTGATATCGGTATCGGTAATTAAAGAGTTGGAGAATATCGGATATCGGCAAAAAGCCATTATCGGACATCCCTAGACATAACCGATGAGTAGGGACATAACTAGGGATGTCCGATAATGGCTTTTTGCCGATATCCGATATTCCGATATTGTCCAACTCTTTAATTACCGATACCGATATCTACCGATATCAACCGGTATATGCAGTTGTGGAATTAACACATTATTATGTCTAATTTGGACAACCAGGTATGGTGAAGATAAGGTACTTTTTAAAAAAAATAGTAAAATAAGATAAATCAATTAAAAACATTTTCTTGAATAAAAAAGAAAGTACAACAATATAAAAACAGTTACATAGAAACTAGTAATTAATGGAAATAGTGGAGCAGCAGCACGCACAATCATGTGTGCTTACGGACTGTATCCCTTGCAGACTGTATTGATATATATTGATATATAATGTAGGAAGCAGAATATTAATAACAGAAAGAAACAACCCTTTTGTGTGAATGAGTGTAAATGGGGGAGGGAGGTTTTTTGGCTTGGTGCACTAATTGTAAGTGTATCTTGTGTTTTTTATGTTGATTTAATAAAAAAAAAAAAAAAAACGATACCGATAATTAAAAAAACGATACCGATAATTTCCGATATTACATTTTAACGCATATATCGGCCGTAATGACAACCATAGAAAAGGAAATTGAACATACTGCAACATGGTGGTTACACAGTAAAAAATAAATCAATTGGAATTTTTGCTAAAATGCTGGCAGAATTTGACTGTATATCAACTGATACCGATATCAACCGATACCGATATCAACCGATATATGCAGTCGTGGAATTAACACATTATTATGCCTAATTTGGACAACCAGGTATGGTGAAGATAAGGTACTTTTTTTAAAAATTACTAAAATAAGATAAATAAATTAAAAATATTTTCTTGAATAAAAAAGAAAGTACAACAATATAAAAACAGTTACATAGAAACTAGTAATTCATGAAAATAGTGGACCAGCAGCACGCACAATCATGTGTGCTTACGGACTGTATCCCTTGCAGACTGTATTGATATATATTGATATATAATGTAGGAAGCAGAATATTAATAACAGAAAGAAACAACCCTTTTGTGTGAATGAGTGTAAATGGGGGAGGGAGGTTTTTTGGGTTGGTGCACTAATTGTAAGTGTATCTTGTGTTTTTTATGTGGATTTAATAAAAAAAAATTTAAAAAATGATACTGATAATTAAAAAAACGATACCGATAATTTCCGATATTACATTTTAACGCATATATCGGCCGTATATGGGTTGGTGCACTAATTGTAAGTGTATCTTGTGTTTTTTATGTTGATTTAATTAAAAAAAAAAAAAAAACGATACCGATAATAAAAAAAAAACGATACCGATAATTTCCGATATTATATTTTAACGCATATATCGGCCGATAATATCGGCAGGCCGATATTATCGGACATCTCTAATGACAACCATAGAAAAGGAAATTGAACATACTGCAACATGGTGGTTACACAGTAAAAAATAAATCAATTGGAATTTTTGCTAAAATGCTGGCAGAATTTGACTGTATATCAACCGATACCGATATCAACCGATATATGCAGTCGTGGAATTAACACATTATTATGCCTAATTTGGACAACCAGGTATGGTGAAGATAAGGTACTTTTTAAAAAAATTAGTAAAATAAGATAAATAAATTAAAAACATTTTCTTGAATAAAAAAGAAAGTACAACAATATAAAAACAGTTACAAAGAAACTAGTAATGAATGAAAATGAGTAAAATTAACTGTTAAAGGTTAGTACTATTAGTGGAGCAGCAGCACGCACAATCATGTGTGCTTACGGACTGTATCCCTTGCAGACTGTATTGATATATATTGATATATAATGTAGGAAGCAGAATATTAATAACAGAAAGAAACAACCCTTTTGTGTGAATGAGTGTAAATGGGGGGAGGGAGGTTTTTTGGGTTGGTGCACTAATTGTAAGTGTATCTTGTGTTTTTTATGTTGATTTAATTAAGAAAAACAAACAAACAAAAAAAAAAACCAGATACCGATAATAAAAAAAACGATACCGATAATTTCCGATATAACATTTTAACGCATCCTGAACAATTTGGAGCTAATCCTCCTTTTTCATTGTCTCATTTAAAGCAGCAGTTCCATTGGCAGCAAAACAGGCCCAGAGCATAATACTACTACCACCACCATGCTTGACGGTAGGCATGGTGTTCCTGGGATTAAAGGCCTCGCTTTTTCTCCTCCAAACATATTGCTCGGTATTGTGGCCAAACAGCTCACTTTTAGTTCCATCTGACACCACATGGACTAAGATAAGACCTTCTGGAGGAAAGTTCTGTGGTCAGATGAAACAAAAATGGAGCAGTTTTTCTAAACTGATGCATGCTTTGAATAGGAAAAGGTATCTCCATCCGGTGGACACATTTACAGTAAATAGGAGGCCAAATGTGAAGATATATTGGGTATGTTCACATGAATGTGGCATAAAAAGTGCAGTTTTCATGTAGCAATGCCATTTTAGGCTCATTTCAGGAACAGGTAATATTCTAAAGCAGGGGTCACCAACGCGGTGCCCGTAAGGACCAGATGAGTAGCCCGCCGGCCTGTTCTAAAAATAGCTCAAATAGCAGCACTTACCAGTGAGCTGCCTCTATTTTTTAAATTGTATTTATTTACTAGCAAGCTGGTCTCGCTTTGCCCGACATTTTTAATTCTGAGAGAGACAAAACTCAAATAGAATTTGAAAATCCAAGAAAATATTTTAAAGACTTGGTCTTCACTTGTTTAAATAAATTCATTAATTGTTTTACTTTCAGAAAGACAATTTTAGAGAAAAAATACAACCTTAAAAATGATTTCAGGATTTTTAAACACATATACCTTTTTACCTTTTAAATTCCTTCCTCTTCTTTCCTGACAATTTAAATCAATGTTCAAGTAAATTTATTTTTTTTAATTGTAAAGAATAATAAATACATTTTAATTTAATTCTTCATTTTAGCTTCTGTTTTTTCGACGGAGAATATTTGTGAAATATTTCTTCAAACTTATTATGATTAAAATTCAAAAAAATTATTCTGGCAAATCTAGAAAATCTGTAGAATCAAATTTAAATCTTATTTCAAAGTCTTTTGAATTTCTTTTAAAATTTTTGTTCTGGAAAATCTAGAAGAAATAATGATTTGTCTTTGTTAGAAATATAGCTTGGTCCAATTTGTTATATATTCTAACAAAGTGTAGATTGGATTTTAACCTATTTAATCAAAATTCTAAAATTAATCTTAATCAGGAAAAATTACTAATGATGTTCCATAAATTCTTTTTTTTAAGTTTTTGTCTTTTTTTCGGTTGAATTTTGAATTTTAAAGAGTCGAAATTGAAGATAAACTATGTTTCAAAGTTTAATTGTCATTTTGTTCGTGTTTTCTCCTCTTTTAAACCGTTCAATTAAGTGTAAATATCATTAATTATTAATAATAACATAGAGTTAAAGGTCAATTGAGCAAATTGGCTATTTCTGGCAATTTATTGAAGTGTGTATCAAACTGGTAGCCCTTCGCATTAATCACTACCCAAGAAGTAGCTCTTGATTTCAAAAAGGTTGCTGACCCCTGATCTAAAGTTTCCAAAAAGAATGTCCTACTTCTCAATGAACTTTAACCATACCATTTGGAATGTACAAGCGGTAGAAAATGGATGGATGGTTGGATGGATGGATGGTTGGATGGATGGATGGATGGTTGGATGGATGGATGGATGGTTGGATGGATGGATGGTTGGATGGATGGATGGTTGGATGGATGGATGGATGGATGGTTGGATGGCTGGTTGGATGGTTGGATGTATGGATGGCTGGATGGATGGATGGATGGATGGATGGATCCAAAGACTAAAACATTTTGGATTCATATTTGTTTTTCTAAAACCTTCTGTCCTAAACAAAAATATCAAACATGTAATGTTAGTTTACCTTTTGAAGGCCTTTTGAGCAGATAATGTCGCATAGTTTAAATGTGCAAATGTATGCTAATTGATCCATGTGATATTTGATCCATGTGATATTTGATCCATGTGATATTTGATCCATGTGATATTTGATCAAAAGGCCTTCAGTGTCAACTTTAAATACAATAAAAAACATGTTTGGTATTTTTATTTTTATTTTTTTTGTAGATTTGAGTAGGGATGATGTTTGATAAGAAATTATCGAGTTCGAGCCCATTATCGCATCCTCTTATCGAACCGGTTCCTTGTCGATTCTCTTATTGAATCCAGATAGGTTGTTGTATATGGAAAAAAACACAATATTTGGTTTAACAAGAGCACACTTTTATTTTCTAAGAAAAATAAATAAATAAATATTGACTGTTAGCCCCCTAAAAAAATATATAAATATATATATATTGACTGTTGTTACCTAAAGTATATTAAGTGGGATTTTTCAGAAAAACAAATATATACAGTAACACAAAAACAAGCTGTCTCTGTGATCACTATAGGTGAATAGTCATGCCTTGAGGCGTTTTTTTCCGGTCCATTATTTTTGCTGCTTGTGTGACATCACAGGAAATGACGTAGCTCAGTCATCAGACTGAGCTACATCATTTCCTGTGATGTCCCACAGGGCATTTCTTGTGGGACGGGATTCGAATAAAGAACCAACTCTTTTTCTTTACCATAGCGGCCTCGATAACGGGAACCGGTTCTCAAAAAAGGGATTCGAGTCCATGGAATCGGTTCTTTTCTTATCGAACGGTTCTTTTCTTATCAAACAACCGGGAGAACCGGTTTCGAACATCATCCCTAGATTTGACCCACAAATGTAAAAAAAACAAACATACAACCTAAATGTTTTAAGGGCCTTTTGAAAAATAAAGGACTGTTGCGTCCTGTTTGGCTTTGGAGTATGCACACACAACATATGCACACACAACATATGCACACACAACATATGCACACACAACATATGCACACACAACATATGCACACATAACATATGCACACACAACATATGCACACACAACATATGCACACACAACATTCAGTGTCACATGAAAAGGTTGAACTCCAACATGGACAAGAAAGATGTCAATGGAAGGACAACAACAATACGGCCAACAAAACAGTAAATATTGACTGAACAGTCCGCCTGTGTCCCCTGAGGGCTAAGCTCATATATCATTTGACTAAAATATCCAAACCATAAGAGGTGCCTGAAATTCATGCTTGAATTGAACTTATTGACCTATCATGATTGTCAAATACATTTAAAACACTTCCTGGTAAATGTTGTTTATTTCCAGCAGTTCCAATATGATACATCACATACTTCTACTTCCTCATTGCAACATGTGTGATGTGCTTTGCTGTCAAATTAGCATAAATGTTGCTCAGAGATACGGTAAGTACGTCCGTAGATCTGTGATGTCATAATTGACCCTTTGTTGAAAAAAACAAACAAACCGAATGCGTGAACCTTACGATTTGACGTCTGTCGTCGTCCAACATTGTAATAAGATTGATAACATCCTAGCTAACCTCTTGAAAGACCACACGCTAGCTTGTAGAACACTGCTATGAAATATGACATCTATTTTCTACTTGCAATGATTTAGTCTTCCAACACATGTCAGGTGGGACTGATTGTGCTCCATCTTAACTGGATGCATGCTTTGAATGGGAACATGTAGCTAGTGGTCTGCACGCTCACTTGACACTAGCGTACAGTAGTTGTCTGCACGCTCACTTGACACTAGCATACAGTAGTGGTCTGCACACTCACTTGACACTAGCGTACAGTAGTTGTCTGCACGCTCACTTGACACTAGCGTACAGTAGTTGTCTGCACACTCACTTGACACTAGCGTACAGTAGTTGTCTGCACGCTCACTTGACACTAGCGTACAGTAGTTGTCTGCACGCTCACTTGACACTAGCGTACAGTAGTTGTCTGCACGCTCACTTGACACTAGCATACAGTAGTTGTCTGCACGCTCACTTGACACTAGCATACAGTAGTTGTCTGCACGCTCACTTGACACTAGCATACAGTAGTTGTCTGCACGCTCACTTGACACTAGCGTACAGTAGTTGTCTGCACGCTCACTTGACACTAGCGTACAGTAGTTGTCTGCACGCTCACTTGACACTAGCGTACAGTAGTTGTCTGCACGCTCACTTGACACTAGCATACAGTAGTTGTCTGCACGCTCACTTGACACTAGCATACAGTAGTTGTCTGCACGCTCACTTGACACTAGCGTACAGTAGTTGTCTGCACGCTCACTTGACACTAGCGTACAGTAGTTGTCTGCACGCTCACTTGACACTAGCATACAGTAGTTGTCTGCACGCTCACTTGACACTAGCGTACAGTAGTTGTCTGCACGCTCACTTGACACTAGCGTACAGTAGTTGTCTGCACGCTCACTTGACACTAGCATACAGTAGTTGTCTGCACGCTCACTTGACACTAGCATACAGTAGTTGTCTGCACACTCACTTGACACTAGCGTACAGTAGTTGTCTGCACGCTCACTTGACACTAGCATACAGTAGTTGTCTGCACGCTCACTTGACACTAGCATACAGTAGTTGTCTGCACGCTCACTTGACACTAGCATACAGTAGTTGTCTGCACGCTCACTTGACACTAGCGTACAGTAGTTGTCTGCACGCTCACTTGACACTAGCATACAGTAGTTGTCTGCACGCTCACTTGACACTAGCATACAGTAGTTGTCTGCACGCTCACTTGACACTAGCATACAGTAGTTGTCTGCACGCTCACTTGACACTAGCATACAGTAGTTGTCTGCAAGCAGCCTATCACAGCCACTGCAGAGCAGCACAGGGTTTATGTAGGAGATCTTGGTCTCATCTCAGGCAGATCATTCTTCTTTAGTCTGAGTTGATAGCAGCATACCACGCACTCTCTGCACTAGACAATAGCAAAGTACTGCTGCTGCTGCTGCATTGTTGGCACCAGAGTCACTGGACTGCAGCATAGTGCTTCTATGTGTCTGTTTGGAATTGTGTGTCCATGGTCTAGTCCAGGGGTCACCAACGCGGTGCCCGCGGGCACCAGGTAGCCCGTAAGGACCAGATGAGTAGCCCGCTGGCCTGTTCTAAAAATAGCTCAAATAGCAGCACTTACCAGTGAGCTGCCTCTATTTTTTAAATTGTATTTATTTACTAGCAAGCTGGTCTCGCTTTGCTCGACATTTTTAATTCTAAGAGAGACAAAACTCAAATAGAATTTGAAAATCCAAGAAAATATTTTAAAGACTTGGTCTTCACTTGTTAAAATAAATTCATTAATTTTTTTTACTTTGCTTCTTATAACTTTCAGAAAGACAATTTTAGAGAAAAAATACAACCTTAAAAATGATTTCAGGATTTTTAAACACATATACCTTTTTACCTTTTAAATTCCTTCCTCTTCTTTCCTGACAATTTAAATCAATGTTCAAGTAAATTAATTGTTTTTATTGTAAAGAATAATAAATACATTTTAATTTAATTCTTCATTTTAGCTTCTGTTTTTTCGACGAAGAATATTTGTGAAATATTTCTTCAAACTTATTATGATTAAAATTTAAAAAAAAACATTCTGGCAAATCTAGAAAATCTGTAGAATCAAATTTAAATCTTATTTCAAAGTCTTTAGAATTTATTTTTAAATTTTTGTTCTGGAAAATCTAGAAGAAATAATGATTTGTCTTTGTTATAAATATAGCTTGGTCCAATTTGTTTTTATTCTAACAAAGTGTAGATTGGATTTTAACCTATTTAAAACATGTCTTTAAAATTGTAAAATTAATCTTAATCAGGAAAAATTACTAATGATGTTCCATAAATTATTTTTTTTATTTTTTCAAAAATATTCGAATTAGCTAGTTTTTCTCTTCTTTTTTCCGGTTGAATTTTGAATTTTAAAGAGTCGAAATTGAAGATAAACTATGTTTCAAAATTTAATTGTCATTTTTTTTCGTGTTTTCTCCTCTTTTAAACCGTTCAATTAAGTGTAAATATCATTCATTATTAATAATAACATAGAGTTTAAGCTAAATTGAGCAAATTGGCTATTTCTGGCAATTTATTGAAGTGTGTATCAAACTGGTAGCCCTTCGCATTAATCAGTACCCAAGAAGTAGCTCTTGCTTTCAAAAAGGTTGGTGACCCCTGGTCTAGTCCGTCCTGTTTCCTGGTTTCAAGGAGACTAGTGCTTCTATGTGTCTGTTTGGAATTGTGTCCATGGTCTAGTTTGTCCTGTTTCCTGGTTTCAAGGAGACTAGTGCTTCTATGTGTCTGTTTGGAATTGTGTCCATGGTCTAGTTTGTCCTGTTTCCTGGGTTCAAGCAGCATAGTCTGCACAGGAACTCGTTGGGATTATACTACATGCTAGAGATGTGTCAGGCCTGGACTTGTCTTCTGAGCGTCTAAAGACAGGATTGAAGTGTCAACAGGTCCCAGCATGCAGACATACATTAAGGATTCCTTCTCAGGATGATCAAACAAGTTCCTGCGCGCCTAGCTGAGAGAAGAGCGACACGCGAGTCACTTATTTGGTCTTTTAGAGGAACTTGCTCCATTCAGACTTAGTCAGCAGCCAAAAATCCATAAAAGGAAGTGAGCGTCTTGAGTGCTTTGCCTCCAAATGCATTTGTCAACCTGAGTGCTGTCTGGAGTCCATGGTCTGCTTCTATGCTGACACCATGTATGCAAGGCACAGGGGCAGATACATCCACTTTTCCCTGTGGGCTGGGCTGGCAGACTCTGGGTCAAACCTGCTGTGGGCTGGGCTGGCAGACTCTGGGTCAAACCTGCGTGCAATGTCATCAACATTCCCGCACAGTGGTGTGAGGCCATACCATGCGCTGACAATCCTCACTGGCTTGCTTCTTTCCAACTAGTACTTCCCTGTCCTGAGGTCATTCTAGGGTGTGTTGTTTGTCCTGGAACGTAACACCACCACGCCTTGGGACTTTCCACTTTTCTGTCCTCAGCCTGACCTCCAGTGGACATTTAATGAAGTACACCCACATTACGTCAAAATGCAACTTCCACTTTGACGTCAACTTCAAGACAGTAATGTGTTCGTTACCTGGTCAGAATATTTGAAAATAAAACGTATTGTTTAATTTATGAATAGAAAACATAGTGTTATTACTTGCATTTGATTTTTTTATATAAATTGTGAAACTCAAGAATTTAAAACATTAAAAGACCAAATGCTTTAAAAAAAACTCTTGAAAGTTGACGGTGTGTTTAAATCTTATTTTCAACTGAGATATGACTACACTACATTTAAACAATATTAATAGTAATGGATGGTGATTGAAAAAGAAATGGGAGTAACATTTTTGTTTAATACTGTTTATACCAGGGGTCACCAACGCAGTGCCCGCGGGCACCAGGTAGCCCGTAAGGACCAGATGAGTAGCCCGCTGGCCTGTTCTAAAAATAGCTGAAATAGCAGCACTTACCAGTGAGCTGCTTCTATTTTTTAAATTGTATTTATTTACTAGCAAGCTGGTCTCGCTTTGCCCGACATTTTTAATTCTAAGAGAGACAAAACTCAAATAGAATTTGAAAATCCAAGAAAATAATTTAAAGACTTGGTCTTCACTTGTTTAAATAAATTCATTAAGTTTTTTACTTTGCTTCTTATAACTTTCAGAAAGACAATTTTAGAGAAAAAATACAACCTTAAAAATGATTTTAGGATTTTTAAACACATATACCTTTTTACCTTTTAAATTCCTTCCGCTTCTTTTCTGACAATTTAAATCAATGTTCAAGTACATTTATTTTTTTTTATTGTAAAGAATAATAAATACATTTACATTTAATTCTTAATTTTAGCTTCTGTTTTTTCTACGAAGAATATTTGTGAAATAGTTCTTCAAACTTATGATTAAAATTCAAAAAAATTATTCTGGCAAATCTAGAAAATCTGTAGAATCAAATTTAAATCTTATTTCAAAGTCTTTTGAATTTCTTTGAAAAATTTTGTTCTGGAAAATCTAGAAGAAATAATGATTTGTCTTTGTTAGAAATATAGCTTGGTCCAATTTGTTATATATTCTAAGAAAGTGTAGATTGGATTTTAACCTATTTAATCAAAATTCTAAAATTATCTTAATCAGGAAAAATGACTAATGATGTTCCATAAATTCTTTTTTTTAAGTTTTTGTCTTTTTTTCGGTTGAATTTTGAATTTTAAAGAGTCGAAATTGAAGATAAATTATGTTTCAAAATTTAATTGTCATTTTTTTCGTGTTTTTTCCTCTTTTAAACTGTTCAATTAAGTGTAAATATCATTAATTATTAATAATAACATAGAGTTAAAGGTAAATTGAGCAAATTGGCTATTTCTGGCAATTTATTTAAGTGTGTATCAAACTGGAAGCCCTTCGCATGAATCAGTACCCAAGTAGCAGCTCTTGGTTTCAAAAAGGTTGGTGACCCCTGGTTTATACTGTACTTGCTCCTCTTTGTGTTCTAAAAATGAAACATTGCTAATACAGTATATTTTTTAAATAACCAAATACATTTCTTACAGTTATTCCTTTACAAATATAGATTTATCGTAATGAGTATTTTGTAGGGATGTCCGATAATGGCTTTTTGCCGATATTCCGATATTGTCCAACTCTTTAATTACAGATACCGATATCAACCGATATATGCAGTCGTGGAATTAACACATTATTATGCCTAATTTGGACAACCAGGTATGGTGAAGATAAGATACTTTTTTTAAAAAATTAGTAAAATTAGATAAATAAATTAAAAACATTTTCTTGAATAAAAAAGAAAGTACAACAATATAAAAACAGTTACATATAAACTAGTAATGAATGAAAATGAGTAAAATTAACTGTTAAAGGTTAGTACTATTAGTGGAGCAGCAGCACGCACAATCATGTGTGCTTACGGACTGTATCCCTTGCAGACTGTATTGATATATATTGATATATAATGTAGGAAGCAGAATATTAATAACAGAAAGAAACAACCCTTTTGTGTGAATGAGTGTGAATGGGGGAGGGAGGTTTTTTGGGTTGGTGCACTAATTGTAAGTGTATCTTGTGTTTTTTATGTTGATTTAATTTTAAAAAAAACAAAAAACGATACCGATAATAAAAAAACCGATACCGATAATTTCCGATATTACATTTTTACGCATCTCTAGTATTTTGTGATTTTTTTTTTTCCTGGACATATATTTTAAATAAATGTAAAAATGTTGTCATTTTTGTCACTTTGCAACCGACAATCATGCATTATGTGCATAACGTTTTTTAAATAAAATAAATCAATTTCCTACATTTATTTCTTTACAAATATATATTCATCATGATCAATAAGTATTTTGCGTATTTTTTACCAGATTTATTTTTCAAATAAGGTCATTTTTGCCACTTTGCAACCGACAATCATGCATTATGTGCATAAAGTTGAATTTATTGTAATAGTGTGTATATTGAAGTAATGTTCTTTTTAATAAAATAAATACATTTCCTACAGTTTTCTTTAAAAATATGTATTTATCATGATCAATAGGTATTTTGCCTATTTTTACCTGATATATTTTCAAATAAATGTAATTTGACAATCATGCATTATGTGCATAAAGTTGGATTTATTGTATAAGTTTGCTTATTGGCGCAAATACACAAGCAAGAAATAAATGTGTTAAATTACATCTTTTTTAGTGAATTTCCTATAATATGTCGAATATATTTTTCAATGACAACAGTCAGTGTGACAGCAGTATTTTGGCCATTAGAACTCCTTGTACTGCTACTCTGCCCTCTGCTGGCGTACATAAGTACTACACGCTCATGTGTACTGTGTCGCAGGTGTTTTGATGCCTTGGTGGTGTACTTCAAAGCCGGCAAGGGGGAGGAGCCATACGTCACCATCACCAGGAAGATCTTCCTGGGGAGAGGCCACCAGACGACCTGGACCGAGTACGAGATCAGCCGGTCGCAGCGCATCCTGGCCACGCACAAGAATGCCTTCAAGCGCACCTCCGTCATCCAGGCCTTCCTGGGCTCCACGCCGCAGCTCACCCTCCAACTGTACGCCATGATCCAGGAGAAGTACATCCTGCCTGTAGGACGTAAGAAGTACTCACTTGCTCTACTAGTCGCAATACTCGCCTTGTGTACTTGTCTAAATACCACGTCAAAGAAATGCTAGCCTTTTGGCTAAATTTGTACATTTTAACCTGTAAAATGTTAGCATGCTAACATTGTGGCAGCATCTGGTACGTTCTTCATGTTTATGTTAGCGTAGAGGTGAAGTGGAGGTAACGCTGCCCCCTAGTGGCAGCATCTGGTACATTCTTCATGTTTATGTTAGAGTAGAGGTGAAGTGGAGGTAACGCTGCCCCCTAGTGGCAGCATCTGGTACATTCTTCATGTTTATGTTAGAGTAGAGGTGAAGTGGAGGTAACGCTGCCCCCTAGTGGCAGCGTCTGGTACATTCTTCATGTTTATGTTAGAGTAGAGGTGAAGTGGAGGTAACGCTGCCCCCTAGTGGCAGCATCTGGTACATTCTTCATGTTTATGTTAGAGTAGAGGTGAAGTGGAGGTAACGCTGCCCCCTAGTGGCAGCATCTGGTACATTCTTCATGTTTATGTTAGAGTAGAGGTGAAGTGGAGGTAACGCTGCCCCCTAGTGGCAGCATCTGGTACATTCTTCATGTTTATGTTAGAGTAGAGGTGAAGTGGAGGTAACGCTGCCCCCTAGTGGCAGCATCTGGTACATTCTTCATGTTTATGTTAGAGTAGAGGTGAAGTGGAGGTAACGGTGCCCCCTAGTGGCAGCATCTGGTACATTCATCATGTTTATGTTAGACTGGAGGTAACGGTGCCCCCTAGTGGCAGCATCTGGTACATTCTTCATGTTTATGTCAGAGTAGAGGTGAAGTGGAGGTAACGGTGCCCCCTAGTGGCAGCATCTGGTACATTCTTCATGTTTATGTTAGAGTAGAGGTGAAGTGGAGGTAACGCTGCCCCCTAGTGGCAGCATCTGGTACATTCTTCATGTTTATGTTAGAGTAGAGGTGAAGTGGAGGTAACGCTGCCCCCTAGTGGCAGCATCTGGTACATTCTTCATGTTTATGTCAGCGTAGAGCAGAGTGTTGAATGTGTTGAAGTGTGATGAGAGCAGTGTGCCTGCCGTGTGTTTGCAGTGTCGCTGATGATCATCACCAAGGTGTCCATCATTTACGGCGCCCTGGTGTGCAGCGTGCTCGCCATCCAGGTGCGCTACGACGACTACAAGGTGCGTTTCCGCAAGTTGGCCTACCTGTGCATGGTCCTGTGGCGAGGCCTGGAGATCGCCACCCGGATCACCATCCTGGTCCTCATGAGCACGGCGCTCAACCATTGGGTCATCCTGGTGGGCGTGGCCAACCTGCTCTTCTTCTTCTTCCTGCCCTGGGCGGAGTTGTGGGCCAAAAAGGGCTCGCTGGCCGAGGACGTGGAGAAGAACTTCTCCAAGCTGGGCACGGTGGTGGTGTTGAGCGCCTTCACGCTGCTCTACGCCTGCATCAACGTCTTCTGCTGGTCGGCCGTGCAGCTGGACCTGGGCCACCCGGAGCTCCTGGACCGGAAGCAGCGCTGGGACCGCCTGGCCGCGTACTACAGCGTGCGCTTTGTGGAGAACCTGCTCCTCCTCACGCTCTGGTACTTCTTCAAGACGGACTTCTACGAGTACGTGTGTGCGCCGCTGCTGGCCGTGCAGCTGCTGGTGGGCTACAGCCTGGCCGTGCTCTTCATGCTGCTCTTCTACCAGTACCTCCACCCCTGCAGGCGCCTCTTCAGCCACAACGTCCTGTGCTGCCGCCAGGACCACCTGGAGGCCGGGAAGATGGCACCCTCCTACTCCGCCGCCGCCACCATGGTGCTGATGTCGGACGAGCCCGTGGCGCTGCTGGACCCTCCGGACTCCCACCTGCAGGAGACCGCCATCTTGGATGACCTGACAGAATATGCCTGAGAAAAATGTGGTGTTTGGAGGTAAGAATTCAGCAGTTTGTTTGTTGGGCGAGTGCCCGCCATCATGCCTCTAAACATTTGCAGTTGAATTGGTATAATCTACAAATAGGTGTGACAGCCGTCCCTCACCACCACCTATTTAAATATTGTCTCTAAACATTTGCAGTTGAATTGGTATAATCTACAAATAGGCGTGACAGTCGTCCCTCACCACCACCTATTTCAATATTGTCTCTAAACATTTGCAGTTGAATTGGTATAATCTACAAATAGGCGTGACAGCCGTCCCTCACCACCACCTATTTAAATATTGTCTCTAAACATTTGCAGTTGAATTGGTATAATCTACAAATAGGTGTGACAGTTGTCCCTCACCACCACCTATTTAAATATTGTCTCTAAACATTTGCAGTTGAATTGGTATAATCTACAAATAGGCGTGACAGTCGTCCCTCACCACCACCTATTTAAATATTGTCTCTAAACATTTGCAGTTGAATTGGTATAATCTACAAATAGGCGTGACAGTCGTCCCTCACCACCACCTATTTAAATATTGTCTCTAAACATTTGCAGTTGAATTGGTATAATCTACAAATAGGCGTGACAGTCGTCCCTCACCACCACCTATTTAAATATTGTCTCTAAACATTGGCAGTTGAATTGGTATAATCTACAAATAGGCGTGACAGTCGTCCCTCACCACCACCTATTTAAATATTGTCTAAACATTTGCAGTTGAATTGGTATAATCTACAAATAGGCGTGACAGTCGTCCCTCACCACCACCTATTTAAATATTGTCTAAACATTTGCAGTTGAATTGGTATAATCTACAAATAGGCGTGACAGTCGTCCCTCACCACCACCTATTTAAATATTGTCTAAACATTTGCAGTTGAATTGGTATAATCTACAAATAGGCGTGACAGCCGTCCCTCACTAAGTTAAAGTTAAGTTTATGTACAAATAATAATAAAATAAATACATTATAATAACAGATATCACACACAGCTAATTTTATAGAAATATTTTGAAAGCATATTCTACATTAATTTGCTCCTAAATGAAGCATTGTCAATAATAGACATGGCTAAATAAAGCTAAAGTATCACTACTACAGTAGTATTGATCAAAGCCATCAGAGCTGTTCAGTATCGAGCTCCCTGATTGGCCCAGACTTTCACTGTCTGGGATGAAAAAGTGACTAAAGGTTGTTACTTCATACCTCATCAAGTCACTGAGAAGGTCCTTTCTGGATTTGATCAGTCTTGTTACCACTGATCAGTCTTGTTACATTTGTGGCAGTCTTGTTACCACTGATCAGTCTTGTTAACGTTATCAGTCTTGTTACATTTGTGGCAGTCTTGTTACCACTGATCAGTCTTGTTACCACTGATCAGTCTTGTTACCACTGATCAGTCTTGTTACATTTGTGGCACTCTTGTTACCACTGATCAGTCTTGTTACCGTTATCAGTCTTGTTACATTTGTGGCAGTCTTGTTACCACTGATCAGTCTTGTTACCGTTATCAGTCTTGTTACATTTGTGGCAGTCTTGTTACCACTGATCAGTCTTGTTACCGTTATCAGTCTTGTTACATTTGTGGCAGTCTTGTTACCACTGATCAGTCTTGTTACCGTTATCAGTCTTGTTACATTTGTGGCAGTCTTGTTACCACTGATCAGCGATCAAGGAGGAAGTTCTCAGCCAGAAGTACTTGGACCTGCTGCTGGTGGAATAAGATGGTGGAGTGGAATAAGATGGTGTAGCTCATTAATGTTGTTCTCTTGAAGGAGGTGGAGTGGACTTGAACAACATCGTTGGAGACTTTGGCCTTCAAGACCCCCCCCCCCCCTCCCGGATTGTGACCCAAACAATGTATTCTCCCAGACAAAGAGAGCGGCTCAGAACTGAACCAGGTGTGCAAGGCAAGCTGGCCAAAAAGGTGTGGGGAGTTTTGGGAGTCACTCCGCCCACCGAGATCTTCCTCCTCTTGCTTGTGGAAGTGTGACAGATATCTCCACTAATGAACTCCTATGTGGGACCTTTGAAAAGATGCAAGCAATCAGATTGTTCCCAGGAAGAATGTCACTGGAAAGAAAATGTGGATCGAGAACAAAATTTAAGATGGCTGCCACTGAATGAGCTTTTTCTCTATTTTACTGCTTGTGCCTTCACCCTTTTCTTCTATTTGAACGTTTAATAAAGAATAACAATGACAACATCCATGATGGTTCTTCTATTTGAACAATGAATAAACAATGACAATGACACCTGCAAACTGTGGTCAGCAACTGTGCTGACCACAGTTTGCACGTGTCGACCACAGTTTGCAGGTGTCGACCACAGTTTGCACGTGTCGACCACAGTTTGCACGTGTCGACCACAGTTTGCACGTGTCGACCACAGTTTGCACGTGTCGACCACAGTTTGCAGGTGTCGACCACAGTTTGCACGTGTCGACCACAGTTTGCAGGTGTCGACCACAGTTTGCACGTGTCGACCACAGTTTGCACGTGTCGACCACAGTTTGCAGGTGTCGACCACAGTTTGCAGGTGTCGACCACAGTTTGCACGTGTCGACCACAGTTTGCAGGTGTCGACCACAGTTTGCAGGTGTCGACCACAGTTTGCACGTGTCGACCACAGTTTGCACGTGTCGACCACAGTTTGCAGGTGTCGACCACAGTTTGCACGTGTCGACCACAGTTTGCACGTGTCGACCACAGTTTGCACGTGTCGACCACAGTTTGCACGTGTCGACCACAGTTTGCAGGTGTCGACCACAGTTTGCACGTGTCGACCACAGTTTGCAGGTGTCGACCACAGTTTGCACGTGTCGACCACAGTTTGCACGTGTCGACCACAGTTTGCAGGTGTCGACCACAGTTTGCAGGTGTCGACCACAGTTTGCACGTGTCGACCACAGTTTGCAGGTGTCGACCACAGTTTGCAGGTGTCGACCACAGTTTGCACGTGTCGACCACAGTTTGCACGTGTCGACCACAGTTTGCACGTGTCGACCACAGTTTGCAGGTGTCGACCACAGTTTGCAGGTGTCGACCACAGTTTGCACGTGTCGACCACAGTTTGCACGTGTCGACCACAGTTTGCAGGTGTCGACCAGTTTGCAGGTGTCGACCACAGTTTGCACGTGTCGACCACAGTTTGCACGTGTCGACCACAGTTTGCACGTGTCGACCACAGTTTGCACGTGTCGACCACAGTTTGCACGTGTCGACCACAGTTTGCACGTGTCGACCACAGTTTGCACGTGTCGACCACAGTTTGCACGTGTCGACCACAGTTTGCACGTGTCGACCACAGTTTGCACGTGTCGACCACAGTTTGCAGGTGTCGACCACAGTTTGCACGTGTCGACCACAGTTTGCACGTGTCGACCACAGTTTGCAGGTGTCGACCACAGTTTGCAGGTGTCGACCCACAGTTTGCACGTGTCGACCACAGTTTGCACGTGTCGACCACAGTTTGCAGGTGTCGACCACAGTTTGCAGGTGTCGACCACAGTTTGCACGTGTCGACCACAGTTTGCACGTGTCGACCACAGTTTGCAGGTGTCGACCAGTTTGCAGGTGTCGACCACAGTTTGCACGTGTCGACCACAGTTTGCACGTGTCGACCACAGTTTGCACGTGTCGACCACAGTTTGCACGTGTCGACCACAGTTTGCACGTGTCGACCACAGTTTGCAGGTGTCGACCACAGTTTGCAGGTGTCGACCACAGTTTGCACGTGTCGACCACAGTTTGCACGTGTCGACCACAGTTTGCAGGTGTCGACCACAGTTTGCAGGTGTCGACCACAGTTTGCACGTGTCGACCACAGTTTGCACGTGTCGACCACAGTTTGCAGGTGTCGACCACAGTTTGCAGGTGTCGACCACAGTTTGCACGTGTCGACCACAGTTTGCACGTGTCGACCACAGTTTGCAGGTGTCGACCAGTTTGCAGGTGTCGACCACAGTTTGCACGTGTCGACCACAGTTTGCACGTGTCGACCACAGTTTGCACGTGTCGACCACAGTTTGCACGTGTCGACCACAGTTTGCACGTGTCGACCACAGTTTGCACGTGTCGACCACAGTTTGCACGTGTCGACCACAGTTTGCACGTGTCGACCACAGTTTGCAGGTGTCGACCACAGTTTGCAGGTGTCGACCACAGTTTGCACGTGTCGACCACAGTTTGCACGTGTCGACCACAGTTTGCAGGTGTCGACCAGTTTGCAGGTGTCGACCACAGTTTGCACGTGTCGACCACAGTTTGCACGTGTCGACCACAGTTTGCACGTGTCGACCACAGTTTGCACGTGTCGACCACAGTTTGCAGGTGTCGACCACAGTTTGCACGTGTCGACCACAGTTTGCACGTGTCGACCACAGTTTGCACGTGTCGACCACAGTTTGCACGTGTCGACCACAGTTTGCACGTGTCGACCACAGTTTGCACGTGTCGACCACAGTTTGCACGTGTCGACCACAGTTTGCACGTGTCGACCACAGTTTGGACGTGTCGACCACAGTTTGCACGTGTCGACCACAGTTTGCACGTGTCGACACAGTTTGCAGGTGTCGACCACAGTTTGCACGTGTCGACCACAGTTTGCACGTGTCGACCACAGTTTGCACGTGTCGACCACAGTTTGCACGTGTCGACCACAGTTTGCACGTGTCGACCACAGTTTGCAGGTGTCGACCACAGTTTGCACGTGTCGACCACAGTTTGCAGGTGTCGACCACAGTTTGCAGGTGTCGACCACAGTTTGCACGTGTCGACCACAGTTTGCAGGTGTCGACCACTGTTTGCACGTGTCGACCACAGTTTGCACGTGTCGACCACAGTTTGCAGGTGTCGACCACAGTTTGCACGTGTCGACCACAGTTTGCACGTGTCGACCACAGTTTGCAGGTGTCGACCACAGTTTGCAGGTGTCGACCACAGTTTGCACGTGTCGACCACAGTTTGCACGTGTCGACCACAGTTTGCACGTGTCGACCACAGTTTGCACGTGTCGACCACAGTTTGCAGGTGTCGACCACAGTTTGCAGGTGTCGACCACAGTTTGCACGTGTCGACCACAGTTTTGCACGTGTCGACCACAGTTTGCAGGTGTCGACCAGTTTGCAGGTGTCGACCACAGTTTGCAGGTGTCGACCACAGTTTGCACGTGTCGACCACAGTTTGCACGTGTCGACCACAGTTTGCACGTGTCGACCACAGTTTGCACGTGTCGACCACAGTTTGCACGTGTCGACCACAGTTTGCACGTGTCGACCACAGTTTGCAGGTGTCGACCACAGTTTGCACGTGTCGACCACAGTTTGCACGTGTCGACCACAGTTTGCAGGTGTCGACCACAGTTTGCAGGTGTCGACCACAGTTTGCACGTGTCGACCACAGTTTGCACGTGTCGACCACAGTTTGCAGGTGTCGACCACAGTTTGCAGGTGTCGACCACAGTTTGCACGTGTCGACCACAGTTTGCACGTGTCGACCACAGTTTGCAGGTGTCGACCAGTTTGCAGGTGTCGACCACAGTTTGCACGTGTCGACCACAGTTTGCACGTGTCGACCACAGTTTGCACGTGTCGACCACAGTTTGCACGTGTCGACCACAGTTTGCACGTGTCGACCACAGTTTGCACGTGTCGACCACAGTTTGCACGTGTCGACCACAGTTTGCACGTGTCGACCACAGTTTGCAGGTGTCGACCACAGTTTGCAGGTGTCGACCACAGTTTGCACGTGTCGACCACAGTTTGCACGTGTCGACCACAGTTTGCAGGTGTCGACCAGTTTGCAGGTGTCGACCACAGTTTGCACGTGTCGACCACAGTTTGCACGTGTCGACCACAGTTTGCACGTGTCGACCACAGTTTGCACGTGTCGACCACAGTTTGCAGGTGTCGACCACAGTTTGCACGTGTCGACCACAGTTTGCACGTGTCGACCACAGTTTGCACGTGTCGACCATAGTGTGCACGTGTCGACCACAGTTTGCACGTGTCGACCACAGTTTGCACGTGTCGACCACAGTTTGCACGTGTCGACCACAGTTTGCACGTGTCGACCACAGTTTGCAGGTGTCGACCACAGTTTGCACGTGTCGACCACAGTTTGCACGTGTCGACCACAGTTTGCACGTGTCGACCACAGTTTGCACGTGTCGACCACAGTTTGCACGTGTCGACCACAGTTTGCAGGTGTCGACCACAGTTTGCACGTGTCGACCACAGTTTGCAGGTGTCGACCACAGTTTGCAGGTGTCGACCACAGTTTGCAGGTGTCGACCACAGTTTGCACGTGTCGACCACAGTTTGCACGTGTCGACCACAGTTTGCAGGTGTCGACCACAGTTTGCACGTGTCGACCACTGTTTGCAGGTGTCGACCACAGTTTGCACGTGTCGACCACAGTTTGCACGTGTCGACCACAGTTTGCAGGTGTCGACCACAGTTTGCACGTGTCGACCACAGTTTGCACGTGTCGACCACAGTTTGCAGGTGTCGACCACAGTTTGCAGGTGTCGACCACAGTTTGCACGTGTCGACCACAGTTTGCACGTGTCGACCACAGTTTGCAGGTGTCGACCACAGTTTGCACGTGTCGACCACAGTTTGCAGGTGTCGACCACAGTTTGCACGTGTCGACCACAGTTTGCACGTGTCGACCACAGTTTGCAGGTGTCGACCACAGTTTGCAGTGTCGACCACAGTTTGCACGTGTCGACCACAGTTTGCACGTGTCGACCACAGTTTGCAGGTGTCGACCACAGTTTGCAGGTGTCGACCACAGTTTGCACGTGTCGACCACAGTTTGCACGTGTCGACCACAGTTTTGCACGTGTCGACCACAGTTTGCACGTGTCGACCACAGTTTGCACGTGTCGACCACAGTTTGCACGTGTCGACCACAGTTTGCACGTGTCGACCACAGTTTGCACGTGTCGACCACAGTTTGCAGGTGTCGACCACAGTTTGCAGGTGTCGACCACAGTTTGCACGTGTCGACCACAGTTTGCACGTGTCGACCACAGTTTGCAGGTGTCGACCACAGTTTGCAGGTGTCGACCACAGTTTGCACGTGTCGACCACAGTTTGCACGTGTCGACCACAGTTTGCAGGTGTCGACCACAGTTTGCAGGTGTCGACCACAGTTTGCACGTGTCGACCACAGTTTGCACGTGTCGACCACAGTTTGCAGGTGTCGACCAGTTTGCAGGTGTCGACCACAGTTTGCACGTGTCGACCACAGTTTGCACGTGTCGACCACAGTTTGCACGTGTCGACCACAGTTTGCACGTGTCGACCACAGTTTGCACGTGTCGACCACAGTTTGCACGTGTCGACCACAGTTTGCACGTGTCGACCACAGTTTGCACGTGTCGACCACAGTTTGCAGGTGTCGACCACAGTTTGCAGGTGTCGACCACAGTTTGCACGTGTCGACCACAGTTTGCACGTGTCGACCACAGTTTGCAGGTGTCGACCAGTTTGCAGGTGTCGACCACAGTTTGCACGTGTCGACCACAGTTTGCACGTGTCGACCACAGTTTGCACGTGTCGACCACAGTTTGCACGTGTCGACCACAGTTTGCAGGTGTCGACCACAGTTTGCACGTGTCGACCACAGTTTGCACGTGTCGACCACAGTTTGCACGTGTCGACCACAGTTTGCACGGTGTCGACCACAGTTTGCACGTGTCGACCACAGTTTGCACGTGTCGACCACAGTTTGCACGTGTCGACCACAGTTTGCACGTGTCGACCACAGTTTGCACGTGTCGACCACAGTTTGCACGTGTCGACCACAGTTTGCACGTGTCGACCACAGTTTGCACGTGTCGACCACAGTTTGCACGTGTCGACCACAGTTTGCACGGTGTCGACCACAGTTTGCACGTGTCGACCACAGTTTGCAGGTGTCGACCACAGTTTGCAGGTGTCGACCACAGTTTGCACGTGTCGACCACAGTTTGCACGGTGTCGACCACTGTTTGCACGGTGTCGACCACAGTTTGCACGTGTCGACCACAGTTTGCACGTGTCGACCACAGTTTGCAGGTGTCGACCACAGTTTGCACGTGTCGACCACAGTTTGCACGTGTCGACCACAGTTTGCAGGTGTCGACCACAGTTTGCAGGTGTCGACCACAGTTTGCACGTGTCGACCACAGTTTGCACGTGTCGACCACAGTTTGCACGTGTCGACCACAGTTTTGCACGTGTCGACCACAGTTTGCAGGTGTCGACCACAGTTTGCAGGTGTCGACCACAGTTTGCACGTGTCGACCACAGTTTGCACGTGTCGACCACAGTTTGCAGGTGTCGACCAGTTTGCAGGTGTCGACCACAGTTTGCAGGTGTCGACCACAGTTTGCACATGTCGACCACAGTTTGCACGTGTCGACCACAGTTTGCACGTGTCGACCACAGTTTGCACGTGTCGACCACAGTTTGCACGTGTCGACCACAGTTTGCACGTGTCGACCACAGTTTGCACGTGTCGACCACAGTTTGCAGGTGTCGACCACAGTTTGCACGTGTCGACCACAGTTTGCACGTGTCGACCACAGTTTGCAGGTGTCGACCACAGTTTGCAGGTGTCGACCACAGTTTGCACGTGTCGACCACAGTTTGCACGTGTCGACCACAGTTTGCAGGTGTCGACCACAGTTTGCAGGTGTCGACCACAGTTTGCACGTGTCGACCACAGTTTGCACGTGTCGACCACAGTTTGCAGGTGTCGACCACAGTTTGCACGTGTCGACCACAGTTTGCACGTGTCGACCACAGTTTGCAACGTGTCGACCACAGTTTGCACGTGTCGACCACAGTTTGCACGTGTCGACCACAGTTTGCACGTGTCGACCACAGTTTGCACGTGTCGACCACAGTTTGCACGTGTCGACCACAGTTTGCAGGTGTCGACCACAGTTTGCAGGTGTCGACCACAGTTTGCACGTGTCGACCACAGTTTGCACGTGTCGACCACAGTTTGCAGGTGTCGACCAGTTTGCAGTGTCGACCACAGTTTGCACGTGTCGACCACAGTTTGCACGTGTCGACCACAGTTTGCACGTGTCGACCACAGTTTGCACGTGTCGACCACAGTTTGCAGGTGTCGACCACAGTTTGCACGTGTCGACCACAGTTTGCACGTGTCGACCACAGTTTGCACGTGTCGACCACAGTTTGCACGTGTCGACCACAGTGTGCACGTGTCGACCACAGTTTGCACGTGTCGACCACAGTTTGCACGTGTCGACCACAGTTTGCACGTGTCGACCACAGTTTGCACGTGTCGACCACAGTTTGCACGTGTCGACCACAGTTTGCACGTGTCGACCACAGTTTGCACGTGTCGACCACAGTTTGCACGTGTCGACCACAGTTTGCACGTGTCGACCACAGTTTGCACGTGTCGACCACAGTTTGCAGGTGTCGACCACAGTTTGCACGTGTCGACCACAGTTTGCAGGTGTCGACCACAGTTTGCACGGTGTCGACCACAGTTTGCACGTGTCGACCACAGTTTGCACGTGTCGACCACAGTTTGCACGTGTCGACCACAGTTTGCAGGTGTCGACCACAGTTTGCACGTGTCGACCACAGTTTGCACGGTGTCGACCACTGTTTGCAGGTGTCGACCACAGTTTGCACGTGTCGACCACAGTTTGCACGTGTCGACCACAGTTTGCAGGTGTCGACCACAGTTTGCACGTGTCGACCACAGTTTGCACGTGTCGACCACAGTTTGCAGGTGTCGACCACAGTTTGCAGGTGTCGACCACAGTTTGCACGTGTCGACCACAGTTTGCACGTGTCGACCACAGTTTGCAGGTGTCGACCACAGTTTGCACGGTGTCGACCACAGTTTGCACGTGTCGACCACAGTTTGCACGTGTCGACCACAGTTTGCAGTGTCGACCCAGTTTGCACGTGTCGACCACAGTTTGCACGTGTCGACCACAGTTTGCACGTGTCGACCACAGTTTGCACGTGTCGACCACAGTTTGCACGTGTCGACCACAGTTTGCACGTGTCGACCACAGTTTGCACGTGTCGACCACAGTTTGCACGTGTCGACCACAGTTTGCACGTGTCGACCACAGTTTGCAGGTGTCGACCACAGTTTGCAGGTGTCGACCACAGTTTGCACGTGTCGACCACAGTTTGCACGTGTCGACCACAGTTTGCAGGTGTCGACCACAGTTTGCAGGTGTCGACCACAGTTTGCACGTGTCGACCACAGTTTGCACGTGTCGACCACAGTTTGCACGTGTCGACCACAGTTTGCACGTGTCGACCACAGTTTGCAGGTGTCGACCACAGTTTGCACGTGTCGACCACAGTTTGCACGTGTCGACCACAGTTTGCACGTGTCGACCACAGTTTGCACGTGTCGACCACAGTTTGCACGTGTCGACCACAGTTTGCACGTGTCGACCACAGTTTGCACGTGTCGACCACAGTTTGCACGTGTCGACCACAGTTTGCAGGTGTCGACCACAGTTTGCACGTGTCGACCACAGTTTGCACGTGTCGACCACAGTTTGCACGTGTCGACCACAGTTTGCACGTGTCGACCACAGTTTGCACGTGTCGACCACAGTTTGCACGTGTCGACCACAGTTTGCACGTGTCGACCACAGTTTGCACGTGTCGACCACAGTTTGCAGGTGTCGACCACAGTTTGCACGTGTCGACCACAGTTTGCACGTGTCGACCACAGTTTGCAGGTGTCGACCACAGTTTGCACGTGTCGACCACAGTTTGCACGTGTCGACCACAGTTTGCACGTGTCGACCACAGTTTGCACGTGTCGACCACAGTTTGCACGTGTCGACCACAGTTTGCACGTGTCGACCACAGTTTGCACGTGTCGACCACAGTTTGCACGGTGTCGACCACAGTTTGCAGGTGTCGACCACAGTTTGCACGTGTCGACCACAGTTTGCACGTGTCGACCACAGTTTGCACGTGTCGACCACAGTTTGCACGTGTCGACCACAGTTTGCACGTGTCGACCACAGTTTGCACGTGTCGACCACAGTTTGCACGTGTCGACCACAGTTTGCACGTGTCGACCACAGTTTGCACGGTGTCGACCACAGTTTGCACGTGTCGACCACAGTTTGCACGTGTCGACCACAGTTTGCACGTGTCGACCACAGTTTGCACGTGTCGACCACAGTTTGCACGTGTCGACCACAGTTTGCACGTGTCGACCACAGTTTGCACGTGTCGACCACAGTTTGCACGTGTCGACCACAGTTTGCACGTGTCGACCACAGTTTGCACGTGTCGACCACAGTTTGCACGTGTCGACCACAGTTTGCACGGTGTCGACCACAGTTTGCACGTGTCGACCACAGTTTGCACGTGTCGACCACAGTTTGCACGTGTCGACCACAGTTTGCACGTGTCGACCACAGTTTGCACGTGTCGACCACAGTTTGCACGTGTCGACCACAGTTTGCACGTGTCGACCACAGTTTGCACGTGTCGACCACAGTTTGCACGTGTCGACCACAGTTTGCACGTGTCGACCACAGTTTGCACGTGTCGACCACAGTTTGCACGTGTCGACCACAGTTTGCACGTGTCGACCACAGTTTGCACGTGTCGACCACAGTTTGCACGTGTCGACCCACAGTTTGCACGTGTCGACCACAGTTTGCACGTGTCGACCACAGTTTGCACGTGTCGACCACAGTTTGCACGTGTCGACCACAGTTTGCACGTGTCGACCACAGTTTGCACGTGTCGACCACAGTTTGCAGTGTCGACCACAGTTTGCACGTGTCGACCACAGTTTGCACGTGTCGACCACAGTTTGCACGTGTCGACCACAGTTTGCACGTGTCGACCACAGTTTGCACGTGTCGACCACAGTTTGCACGTGTCGACCACAGTTTGCACGTGTCGACCACAGTTTGCACGGTGTCGACCACAGTTTGCACGTGTCGACCACAGTTTGCACGTGTCGACCACAGTTTGCACGTGTCGACCACAGTTTGCACGTGTCGACCACAGTTTGCACGTGTCGACCACAGTTTGCACGTGTCGACCACAGTTTGCACGTGTCGACCACAGTTTGCACGGTGTCGACCACAGTTTGCACGTGTCGACCACAGTTTGCACGTGTCGACCACAGTTTGCACGTGTCGACCACAGTTTGCACGTGTCGACCACAGTTTGCACGTGTCGACCACAGTTTGCACGGTGTCGACCACAGTTTGCACGTGTCGACCACAGTTTGCACGTGTCGACCACAGTTTGCACGGTGTCGACCACAGTTTGCACGGTGTCGACCACAGTTTGCACGTGTCGACCACAGTTTGCACGTGTCGACCACAGTTTGCACGTGTCGACCACAGTTTGCAGGTGTCGACCACAGTTTGCACGTGTCGACCACAGTTTGCACGTGTCGACCACAGTTTGCAGGTGTCGACCACAGTTTGCACGTGTCGACCACAGTTTGCACGTGTCGACCACAGTTTGCACGGTGTCGACCACAGTTTGCACGTGTCGACCACAGTTTGCACGTGTCGACCACAGTTTGCACGTGTCGACCACAGTTTGCACGGTGTCGACCACAGTTTGCAAGTGTCGACCACAGTTTGCACGTGTCGACCACAGTTTGCACGTGTCGACCACAGTTTGCACGTGTCGACCACAGTTTGCACGTGTCGACCA
>NC_084734.1:1530569-1693069 GCF_033978785.1 Entelurus aequoreus
AGTTTGCACGTGTCGACCACAGTTTGCACGTGTCGACCACAGTTTGCACGTGTCGACCACAGTTTGCAGTGTCGACCACAGTTTGCACGTGTCGACCACAGTTTGCACGTGTCGACCACAGTTTGCACGTTGTCGACCACAGTTTGCACGTGTCGACCACAGTTTGCAGGTGTCGACCACAGTTTGCAGGTGTCGACCACAGTTTGCACGTGTCGACCACAGTTTGCACGTGTCGACCACAGTTTGCAGCGTGTCGACCACAGTTTGCAGGTGTCGACCACAGTTTGCACGTGTCGACCACAGTTTGCACGTGTCGACCACAGTTTGCACGTTGTCGACCACAGTTTGCACGTGTCGACCACAGTTTGCACGGTGTCGACCACAGTTTGCACGTGTCGACCACAGTTTGCACGTGTCGACCACAGTTTGCACGTGTCGACCACAGTTTGCAGTGTCGACCACAGTTTGCACGTGTCGACCACAGTTTGCAGTGTCGACCACAGTTTGCACGTGTCGACCACAGTTTGCACGTGTCGACCACAGTTTGCACGTGTCGACCACAGTTTGCACGTGTCGACCACAGTTTGCACGTGTCGACCACAGTTTGCACGTGTCGACCACAGTTTGCACGTGTCGACCACAGTTTGCACGTGTCGACCACAGTTTGCACGTGTCGACCACAGTTTGCACGTGTCGACCACAGTTTGCACGTGTCGACCACAGTTTGCACGTGTCGACCACAGTTTGCACGTGTCGACCACAGTTTGCACGTGTCGACCACAGTTTGCACGTGTCGACCACAGTTTGCACGTGTCGACCACAGTTTGCACGGTGTCGACCACAGTTTGCACGTGTCGACCACAGTTTGCAGGTGTCGACCACAGTTTGCAGGTGTCGACCACAGTTTGCACGTGTCGACCACAGTTTGCACGTGTCGACCACAGTTTGCACGGTGTCGACCACAGTTTGCACGTGTCGACCACAGTTTGCACGTGTCGACCACAGTTTGCACGTGTCGACCACAGTTTGCAGGTGTCGACCACAGTTTGCACGTGTCGACCACAGTTTGCACGTGTCGACCACAGTTTGCACGTGTCGACCACAGTTTGCACGTGTCGACCACAGTTTGCACGTGTCGACCACAGTTTGCACGGTGTCGACCACAGTTTGCACGTGTCGACCACAGTTTGCACGTGTCGACCACAGTTTGCACGTGTCGACCACAGTTTGCAGGTGTCGACCACAGTTTGCAGGTGTCGACCACAGTTTGCACGTGTCGACCACAGTTTGCACGTGTCGACCACAGTTTGCACGTGTCGACCACAGTTTGCACGTGTCGACCACAGTTTGCACGTGTCGACCACAGTTTGCACGTGTCGACCACAGTTTGCACGTGTCGACCACAGTTTGCACGTGTCGACCACAGTTTGCACGTGTCGACCACAGTTTGCACGTGTCGACCACAGTTTGCACGGTGTCGACCACAGTTTGCACGTGTCGACCACAGTTTGCACGTGTCGACCACAGTTTGCACGTGTCGACCACAGTTTGCACGGTGTCGACCACAGTTTGCAGGTGTCGACCACAGTTTGCACGTGTCGACCACAGTTTGCACGTGTCGACCACAGTTTGCAGGTGTCGACCACAGTTTGCAGGTGTCGACCACAGTTTGCACGTGTCGACCACAGTTTGCACGTGTCGACCACAGTTTGCAGGTGTCGACCACAGTTTGCACGTGTCGACCACAGTTTGCACGTGTCGACCACAGTTTGCACGTGTCGACCACAGTTTGCACGTGTCGACCACAGTTTGCACGTGTCGACCACAGTTTGCACGTGTCGACCACAGTTTGCACGTGTCGACCACAGTTTGCACGTGTCGACCACAGTTTGCACGTGTCGACCACAGTTTGCACGTGTCGACCACAGTTTGCACGTGTCGACCACAGTTTGCACGTGTCGACCACAGTTTGCAGGTGTCGACCACAGTTTGCACGTGTCGACCACAGTTTGCACGGTGTCGACCACAGTTTGCACGTGTCGACCACAGTTTGCACGTGTCGACCACAGTTTGCACGTGTCGACCACAGTTTGCACGTGTCGACCACAGTTTGCACGTGTCGACCACAGTTTGCACGTGTCGACCACAGTTTGCACGTGTCGACCACAGTTTGCACGTGTCGACCACAGTTTGCACGTGTCGACCACAGTTTGCACGTGTCGACCACAGTTTGCACGTGTCGACCACAGTTTGCACGTGTCGACCACAGTTTGCACGTGTCGACCACAGTTTGCACGTGTCGACCACAGTTTGCACGTGTCGACCACAGTTTGCAGTGTCGACCACAGTTTGCACGTGTCGACCACAGTTTGCACGTGTCGACCACAGTTTGCACGTGTCGACCACAGTTTGCACGTGTCGACCACAGTTTGCACGTGTCGACCACAGTTTGCACGTGTCGACCACAGTTTGCAGGTGTCGACCACAGTTTGCACGTGTCGACCACAGTTTGCAGGTGTCGACCACAGTTTGCAGGTGTCGACCACAGTTTGCACGTGTCGACCACAGTTTGCACGTGTCGACCACAGTTTGCAGGTGTCGACCACAGTTTGCACGTGTCGACCACAGTTTGCACGTGTCGACCACAGTTTGCACGTGTCGACCACAGTTTGCACGTGTCGACCACAGTTTGCACGTGTCGACCACAGTTTGCACGTGTCGACCACAGTTTGCAGGTGTCGACCACAGTTTGCACGTGTCGACCACAGTTTGCACGTGTCGACCACAGTTTGCACGGTGTCGACCACAGTTTGCACGGTGTCGACCACAGTTTGCACGTGTCGACCACAGTTTGCACGTGTCGACCACAGTTTGCAGGTGTCGACCACAGTTTGCACGTGTCGACCACAGTTTGCACGTGTCGACCACAGTTTGCACGTGTCGACCACAGTTTGCACGTGTCGACCACAGTTTGCACGTGTCGACCACAGTTTGCACGTGTCGACCACAGTTTGCACGTGTCGACCACAGTTTGCACGTGTCGACCACAGTTTGCAGGTGTCGACCACAGTTTGCACGTGTCGACCACAGTTTGCACGTGTCGACCACAGTTTGCACGTGTCGACCACAGTTTGCACGTGTCGACCACAGTTTGCACGTGTCGACCACAGTTTGCACGTGTCGACCACAGTTTGCACGTGTCGACCACAGTTTGCACGTGTCGACCACAGTTTGCAGGTGTCGACCACAGTTTGCACGTGTCGACCACAGTTTGCACGTGTCGACCACAGTTTGCACGTGTCGACCACAGTTTGCACGTGTCGACCACAGTTTGCACGTGTCGACCACAGTTTGCACGTGTCGACCACAGTTTGCACGTGTCGACCACAGTTTGCACGTGTCGACCACAGTTTGCACGTGTCGACCACAGTTTGCACGTGTCGACCACAGTTTGCACGTGTCGACCACAGTTTGCACGTGTCGACCACAGTTTGCACGTGTCGACCACAGTTTGCACGTGTCGACCACAGTTTGCACGTGTCGACCACAGTTTGCACGTGTCGACCACAGTTTGCACGTGTCGACCACAGTTTGCACGTGTCGACCACAGTTTGCACGTGTCGACCACAGTTTGCAGGTGTCGACCACAGTTTGCACGGTGTCGACCACAGTTTGCACGTGTCGACCACAGTTTGCAGGTGTCGACCACAGTTTGCAGGTGTCGACCACAGTTTGCACGTGTCGACCACAGTTTGCACGTGTCGACCACAGTTTGCACGTGTCGACCACAGTTTGCACGTGTCGACCACAGTTTGCACGTGTCGACCACAGTTTGCACGTGTCGACCACAGTTTGCACGTGTCGACCACAGTTTGCACGTGTCGACCACAGTTTGCACGTGTCGACCACAGTTTGCACGTGTCGACCACAGTTTGCACGTGTCGACCACAGTTTGCACGTGTCGACCACAGTTTGCACGTGTCGACCACAGTTTGCACGTGTCGACCACAGTTTGCACGTGTCGACCACAGTTTGCACGTGTCGACCACAGTTTGCACGCACCTTGCTCGACCACAGTTTGCACGTGTCGACCACAGTTTGCACGTGTCGACCACAGTTTGCACGTGTCGACCACAGTTTGCACGGTGTCGACCACAGTTTGCACGTGTCGACCACAGTTTGCACGTGTCGACCACAGTTTGCACGTGTCGACCACAGTTTGCAGGTGTCGACCACAGTTTGCACGTGTCGACCACAGTTTGCACGTGTCGACCACAGTTTGCAGGTGTCGACCACAGTTTGCACGTGTCGACCACAGTTTGCACGTGTCGACCACAGTTTGCACGTGTCGACCACAGTTTGCACGTGTCGACCACAGTTTGCACGTGTCGACCACAGTTTGCACGTGTCGACCACAGTTTGCACGTGTCGACCACAGTTTGCACGTGTCGACCACAGTTTGCACGTGTCGACCACAGTTTGCAGGTGTCGACCACAGTTTGCACGTGTCGACCACTGTTTGCAGGTGTCGACCACAGTTTGCAGGTGTCGACCACAGTTTGCACGTGTCGACCACAGTTTGCACGTGTCGACCACAGTTTGCACGTGTCGACCACAGTTTGCACGTGTCGACCACAGTTTGCACGTGTCGACCACAGTTTGCACGTGTCGACCACAGTTTGCACGTGTCGACCACAGTTTGCACGTGTCGACCACAGTTTGCAGGTGTCGACCACAGTTTGCACGTGTCGACCACAGTTTGCACGTGTCGACCACAGTTTGCAGGTGTCGACCACAGTTTGCACGTGTCGACCACAGTTTGCACGTGTCGACCACAGTTTGCAGGTGTCGACCACAGTTTGCACGTGTCGACCACAGTTTGCACGTGTCGACCACAGTTTGCACGTGTCGACCACAGTTTGCAGGTGTCGACCACAGTTTGCACGTGTCGACCACAGTTTGCACGTGTCGACCACAGTTTGCACGTGTCGACCACAGTTTGCACGTGTCGACCACAGTTTGCAGGTGTCGACCACAGTTTGCACGTGTCGACCACAGTTTGCACGTGTCGACCACAGTTTGCAGGTGTCGACCACAGTTTGCACGTGTCGACCACAGTTTGCACGTGTCGACCACAGTTTGCAGGTGTCGACCACAGTTTGCACGTGTCGACCACAGTTTGCACGTGTCGACCACAGTTTGCACGTGTCGACCACAGTTTGCAGGTGTCGACCACAGTTTGCACGTGTCGACCACAGTTTGCACGTGTCGACCACAGTTTGCAGGTGTCGACCACAGTTTGCACGTGTCGACCACAGTTTGCACGTGTCGACCACAGTTTGCAGGTGTCGACCACAGTTTGCACGTGTCGACCACAGTTTGCAGGTGTCGACCACAGTTTGCAGGTGTCGACCACAGTTTGCACGTGTCGACCACAGTTTGCAGGTGTCGACCACAGTTTGCACGTGTCGACCACAGTTTGCACGGTGTCGACCACAGTTTGCAGGTGTCGACCACAGTTTGCAGGTGTCGACCACAGTTTGCACGTGTCGACCACAGTTTGCACGTGTCGACCACAGTTTGCAGGTGTCGACCACAGTTTGCACGTGTCGACCACAGTTTGCACGTGTCGACCACAGTTTGCACGTGTCGACCACAGTTTGCACGTGTCGACCACAGTTTGCACGTGTCGACCACAGTTTGCAGGTGTCGACCACAGTTTGCACGTGTCGACCACAGTTTGCAGGTGTCGACCACAGTTTGCAGGTGTCGACCACAGTTTGCACGTGTCGACCACAGTTTGCAGGTGTCGACCACAGTTTGCACGTGTCGACCACAGTTTGCAGGTGTCGACCACAGTTTGCAGGTGTCGACCACAGTTTGCAGGTGTCGACCACAGTTTGCACGTGTCGACCACAGTTTGCACGTGTCGACCACAGTTTGCAGGTGTCGACCACAGTTTGCACGTGTCGACCACAGTTTGCACGTGTCGACCACAGTTTGCACGTGTCGACCACAGTTTGCAGGTGTCGACCACAGTTTGCAGGTGTCGACCACAGTTTGCAGGTGTCGACCACAGTTTGCACGTGTCGACCACAGTTTGCACGTGTCGACCACAGTTTGCACGTGTCGACCACAGTTTGCACGTGTCGACCACAGTTTGCAGGTGTCGACCACAGTTTGCACGTGTCGACCACAGTTTGCACGTGTCGACCACAGTTTGCACGTGTCGACCACAGTTTGCACGTGTCGACCACAGTTTGCACGTGTCGACCACAGTTTGCAGGTGTCGACCACAGTTTGCACGTGTCGACCACAGTTTGCAGGTGTCGACCACAGTTTGCACGTGTCGACCACAGTTTGCAGGTGTCGACCACAGTTTGCACGTGTCGACCACAGTTTGCAGGTGTCGACCACAGTTTGCAGGTGTCGACCACAGTTTGCAGGTGTCGACCACAGTTTGCACGTGTCGACCACAGTTTGCACGTGTCGACCACAGTTTGCAGGTGTCGACCACAGTTTGCACGTGTCGACCACAGTTTGCACGTGTCGACCACAGTTTGCACGTGTCGACCACAGTTTGCAGGTGTCGACCACAGTTTGCAGGTGTCGACCACAGTTTGCAGGTGTCGACCACAGTTTGCACGTGTCGACCACAGTTTGCACGTGTCGACCACAGTTTGCACGTGTCGACCACAGTTTGCAGGTGTCGACCACAGTTTGCACGTGTCGACCACAGTTTGCACGTGTCGACCACAGTTTGCACGTGTCGACCACAGTTTGCAGGTGTCGACCACAGTTTGCAGGTGTCGACCACAGTTTGCACGTGTCGACCACAGTTTGCAGGTGTCGACCACAGTTTGCACGTGTCGACCACAGTTTGCAGGTGTCGACCACAGTTTGCACGTGTCGACCACAGTTTGCACGTGTCGACCACAGTTTGCACGTGTCGACCACAGTTTGCAGGTGTCGACCACAGTTTGCAGGTGTCGACCACAGTTTGCAGGTGTCGACCACAGTTTGCACGTGTCGACCACAGTTTGCACGTGTCGACCACAGTTTGCAGGTGTCGACCACAGTTTGCACGTGTCGACCACAGTTTGCACGTGTCGACCACAGTTTGCACGTGTCGACCACAGTTTGCAGGTGTCGACCACAGTTTGCAGGTGTCGACCACAGTTTGCAGGTGTCGACCACAGTTTGCACGTGTCGACCACAGTTTGCACGTGTCGACCACAGTTTGCACGTGTCGACCACAGTTTGCACGTGTCGACCACAGTTTGCAGGTGTCGACCACAGTTTGCACGTGTCGACCACAGTTTGCACGTGTCGACCACAGTTTGCACGTGTCGACCACAGTTTGCACGTGTCGACCACAGTTTGCACGTGTCGACCACAGTTTGCAGGTGTCGACCACAGTTTGCACGTGTTGACCACAGTTTGCAGGTGTCGACCACAGTTTGCAGGTGTCGACCACAGTTTGCACGTGTCGACCACAGTTTGCAGGTGTCGACCACAGTTTGCACGTGTCGACCACAGTTTGCACGTGTCGACCACAGTTTGCAGGTGTCGACCACAGTTTGCAGGTGTCGACCACAGTTTGCAGGTGTCGACCACAGTTTGCACGTGTCGACCACAGTTTGCACGTGTCGACCACAGTTTGCAGGTGTCGACCACAGTTTGCACGTGTCGACCACAGTTTGCACGTGTCGACCACAGTTTGCACGTGTCGACCACAGTTTGCAGGTGTCGACCACAGTTTGCAGGTGTCGACCACAGTTTGCAGGTGTCGACCACAGTTTGCACGTGTCGACCACAGTTTGCACGTGTCGACCACAGTTTGCACGTGTCGACCACAGTTTGCACGTGTCGACCACAGTTTGCAGGTGTCGACCACAGTTTGCACGTGTCGACCACAGTTTGCACGTGTCGACCACAGTTTGCAGGTGTCGACCACAGTTTGCAGGTGTCGACCACAGTTTGCACGTGTCGACCACAGTTTGCACGTGTCGACCAGTTTGCACGTGTCGACCACAGTTTGCACGTGTCGACCACAGTTTGCACGTGTCGACCACAGTTTGCACGTGTCGACCACAGTTTGCACGTGTCGACCACAGTTTGCACGTGTCGACCACAGTTTGCACGTGTCGACCACAGTTTGCACGTGTCGACCACAGTTTGCAGGTGTCGACCACAGTTTGCACGTGTCGACCAGTTTGCACGTGTCGACCACAGTTTGCACGTGTCGACCACAGTTTGCACGTGTCGACCACAGTTTGCACGTGTCGACCACAGTTTGCACGTGTCGACCACAGTTTGCACGTGTCGACCACAGTTTGCACGTGTCGACCACAGTTTGCACGTGTCGACCACAGTTTGCACGTGTCGACCACAGTTTGCACGTGTCGACCACAGTTTGCACGTGTCGACCACAGTTTGCACGTGTCGACCACAGTTTGCAGGTGTCGACCACAGTTTGCACGTGTCGACCACAGTTTGCACGTGTCGACCACAGTTTGCAGGTGTCGACCACAGTTTGCAGGTGTCGACCACAGTTTGCACGTGTCGACCACAGTTTGCACGTGTCGACCACAGTTTGCACGTGTCGACCAGTTTGCACGTGTCGACCACAGTTTGCACGTGTCGACCACAGTTTGCACGTGTCGACCACAGTTTGCACGTGTCGACCACAGTTTGCACGTGTCGACCACAGTTTGCACGTGTCGACCACAGTTTGCACGTGTCGACCACAGTTTGCACGTGTCGACCACAGTTTGCAGGTGTCGACCACAGTTTGCACGTGTCGACCAGTTTGCACGTGTCGACCACAGTTTGCACGTGTCGACCACAGTTTGCACGTGTCGACCACAGTTTGCACGTGTCGACCACAGTTTGCACGTGTCGACCACAGTTTGCACGTGTCGACCACAGTTTGCACGTGTCGACCACAGTTTGCACGTGTCGACCACAGTTTGCACGTGTCGACCACAGTTTGCACGTGTCGACCACAGTTTGCACGTGTCGACCACAGTTTGCACGTGTCGACCACAGTTTGCAGGTGTCGACCACAGTTTGCACGTGTCGACCACAGTTTGCACGTGTCGACCACAGTTTGCAGGTGTCGACCACAGTTTACAGGTGTTGACCACAGTTTGCACGTGCAACAGCAACTAGTCAGGATAGAGGGAAAGATGAATGCAGCAATGTACAGAGACATCTAGGATGAGAACCTTCCCATCCAACGTGATGGAGCTTGAGAGGTGGTGCAAAGAGGAATGGTTGAAGGTGTTCAAAAAGACTTGAGGTGTAATTGCTGCCAAAGGTGCATCAACTAATTATTGAACAAAGGCTGTGAACATTTTTTTTTTCAATAACTTTGCAAAATACAAAAAAACCTTCACATGGTCATTATGTGGTATTGTGTGTAGAATTGTGAGGACAAAAGAGAATGTCTAGTATTTAGTAATAAGGCTGTAATAGAACAATGTGTGAGACGTGAAGTAGTGATTATTACTTCTTTTGCTTTAAAATATGCCACCTAAACCATTTTTATTTTTAGAAAATGTGGTCGTGATAAGTGGTAAAACAAATACGTCAAAAAAAATGTGAAAATAATATTTCTTGTCAAAATCTAAGTTTAGGATGCGAGGAAAGCTACAGATGCTATTTTGAAGGTCGTTGAAATGAAATTGCAAGGTCCATCCATCTATTTTGTACCGCTTGTCCCTTTTGGGGTCGCAGGGGGTGCTGGAGCCTATCTCAGCTGCATTCAGTCGGAAGGCGGGGTAGACTCTGGACAAGGACGGCGGAGTAGACCCTGGACAAGGAAGGCGGAGTAGACCCTGGACAAAGAAGGCGGGGTAGAGCCTGGACAAGAAAGTCCGGGGCAGACCCTGGACAAGGAAGACGGGGTAGAGCCTGGACAAGGAAGACGGGGTAGACCCTGGACAAGGAAGGCGGGGTAGACCCTGGACAAGGAAGGCGGGGTAGACCCTGACAAGGAAAGCAGGGTAGACCCTGGACAAGGAAGACGGGGTAGACCCTGGACAAGGAAGGCGGGGTAGACCCTGGACAAGGAAGGCGGGGTAGACCCTGGACAAGGAAGACGGGGTAGAGCCTGGACAAGGAAGACGGGGTAGACCCTGGACAAGGAAGGCGGGGTAGACCCTGGACAAGGAAGGCGGGGTAGACCCTGACAAGGAAAGCAGGGTAGACCCTGGACAAGGAAGATGGGGTAGACCCTGGACAAGGAAGGTGGTGTACATCCTGGACAAGTCACCACCTCATCATCACAGATAGACAACATTCACACACTAGGGACCATTTAGTGTTGCCAATCAACCTATCCCCAGGTGCATGTCTTTGGAGGTGGGAGCGGCCTATCCCCAGGTGCATGTCTCTGGAGGTGGGAGGGGCCTATCCCCAGGTGCATGTCTCTGGAGGTGGGAGGGGCCTATCCCCAGGTGCATGTCTCTGGAGGTGGGAGGGGCCTATCCCAGATGCATGTCTTTGGAGGTGAGAGGGGCCTATCCCCAGGTGCATGTCTCTGGAGGTGGGAGGGGCCTATCCCCAGGTGCATGTCTTTGGAGGTGGGCGGGGCCTATCCCCAGGTGCATGTCTTTGGAGGTGGGAGGGGCCTATCCCCAGGTGCATGTCTTTGGAGGTGGGAGGGGCCTATCCCCAGGTGCATGTCTTTGGAGGTGGGAGCGGCCTATCCCCAGGTGCATGTCTCTGGAGGTGGGAGGGGCCTATCCCCAGGTGCATGTCTTTGGAGGTGGGAGGGGCCTATCCCCAGGTGCATGTCTTTGGAGGTGGGAGGGGCCTATCCCCAGGTGCATGTCTCTGGAGGTGGGAAGGGCCTATCCCCAGGTGCATATCTTTGGAGGTGGGAGGGGCCTATCCCCAGGTGCATGTCTCTGGAGGTGGGAGGAAGCCGGAGTAGAACCCAGGCAGTCCCGGGGAAAACATGCAAACTCCACACAGAAAGATCCAGAAGCCGGGATTGAACTCAGGACCTTGGTATTGTGAGGCACATGCACTAACCCCTGTGCCACCGTGCTGCCCTGAAATATCAAGGTGCAATATGTAATATGAAGATGCAGTGTTGGGACTAACGCGTTACTGTAACGCCGTTAGTTTCGGCGGTAACTAGTAATCTAACACGTTATTTTTTATATTCAGTAACTTAGTTAGCGTCACTACATAAAAAATAACGCAAAATAACGCAGTATCGGCTAGAAACAGAAGATCTGTGTGTGTGTCTGGGTGTGGGTGGGAAGGGAAGGGAGGGCAGGGGGGTGCGCAATACAATGTAAACCGTTGGCCAAGCAAAAAGTAACCACAGCACACTATACGGTATAGTGTTCTGTGGTTACTTTTTGGTTGGCCAAGCGGACGTGACGACAGGCTGTCCTCACTCAGGTCCGCACGGACCTGGAGGGGGCGTGCCTTAAGTCCGGCTGGAAATGGGGAGAATGGGAAATTCGGGAGGGTTGGCAAGTATGAGATATTCTCATTTCTTTTCTTTTGTCGAGCACAAAGAAAAGAACATTTTAGTTAAATGTAAGTTGTGTCTTGGATCAAAGATCCCGCCTACTGCCCAAAACAACAGTTCCAATCTGCCTGGTTAGGTTTTGTGTTTGTCACGTGTGTCCGAGATATACTGAGGTGCCAGTCCACGTAAAGCTTTAAAAACAAACAGCAAGGATTTAAAATCAATTCTAAAATGAACAGTGCAAACTCTGAAGAGTTGAGGTTATATGCTGGCGTTTCCTGGCCCCTGTTAAAAGTCCTGCTGCCGCCTTCTGGACTAACTGCAACCGGGAGAGAGCTTTTTGGCTAATGCCAGCATAAAGTGCATCGCAGTAGTCCAGGCCACTTGAAATAAAAGCATGCACGACTTGTTCAAAAAGGTTAAAAGATAAAAAAATGGTTTTACCTTTGCTAAAAGACGAAGATGATAAAAACAGGATTTTAAAACGCCATTGACTTGTTTGTCAAATTTAAAATGGCTGTCTATAGTGACGCCAAGGCTGCTGACTTTGGGACGTACATCATTTTGCAATGGTCCCAAGTCAGTGAGGGCCGCACCAAAAACTGAAATTTCCGTTTTTCCCTCATTCATTATTAAAAAATTCTGGGCTAACCAAGCCTTGACGTGGCATAGACAGTTGAGAAGGCGTGTCAGGGCGCCGTGGCCTTTGGAAATTGGTATATAAATTTGGCAGTCATCTGATACACAAGATAATCATCAGAGTATATACATTGAAGTATTTACAATCCAGGGTGTGGGATATATGGGGGGTTAGGTTTGGTTGGTATCAACACTTCAGTCATCAACAATCAGCATCAACAAATGCATCATCAGAGAAATGGACATTGAAACAGTGTAGGACTGACTTGGTAGGATATGTACAGCAGGTAGTGGACATAGTGAAAGAGATCAGAAAGTATAAGAAAAAGTGTCTACATTTGATTATTTACAATCTGAAGAGGTATTATGTGGAAGGGAGGGTGTTAGTTTAGGGTTGAAGTTGCCTGGAGGTGTTCTTTTAGTGCGCTTTTGAAGGAGGATAGAGATGCCCTTTCTTTTACACCTGTTGGGAGTGCATTCCATATTGATGTGGCATAGAAGGAGAATGAGTTAAGACCTTTGTTAGTTCGGAATCTGGCTTTAACGTGGTTAGTGCTAGTGTTAGTGTTATTATGCTGTTTGTTACTTATGTATGTTATGTTGCAGCTATTTCAAATAGTTTTGTCAATTTGTTCTGGCCTGAAATAAATTGGCCCTTTGAAACATATCTTTGTATTTGTGTGTTGTATGTAGAGCACATTGTTTGTGTGTTGTATGTAGACCACATTGTTTGTGTGTTGTATGTAGACCACATTGTGTGTTGTATGTAGAGCACATTGTGTGTGTGTTGTATGTAGAGCACATTGTGTGTTGTATGTAGAGCACATTGTTTGTGTGTTGTATGTAGAGCACATTGTGTGTTGTATGTAGAGCACATTGTTTGTGTGTTGTATGTAGACCACATTGTGTGTTGTATGTAGAGCACATTGTGTGTTGTATGTAGAGCACATTGTGTGTTGTATGTAGACCACATTGTGTGTTGTATGTAGACCACATTGTGTGTTGTATGTAGAGCACATTGTGTGTTGTATGTAGACTACATTGTTTGTGTGTTGTATGTAGAGCACATTGTGTGTTGTATGTAGAGCACATTGTTTGTGAGTTGTATGTAGACCACATTGTTTGTGTGTTGTATGTAGACCACATTGTTTGTGTGTTGTATGTAGACCACATTGTTTGTGTGTTGTATGTAGACCACATTGTTTGTGTGTTGTATGTAGAGCACATTGTTTGTGTGTTGTATGTAGAGCACATTGTTTGTGTGTTGTATGTAGACCACATTGTTTGTGTGTTGTATGTAGACCACATTGTTTGTGTGTTGTATGTAGAGCACACTGTTTGTGTGTTGTATGTAGACCACATTGTTTGTGTGTTGTATGTAGAGCACACTGTGTGTTGTATGTAGACCACATTGTTTGTGTGTTGTATGTAGACCACATTGTTTGTGTGTTGTATGTAGAGCACATTGTTTGTGTGTTGTATGTAGAGCACATTGTTTGTGTGTTGTGTGTAGAGCACATTGTTTGTGTGTTGTATGTAGAGCACATTGTGTGTTGTATGTAGAGCACATTGTTTGTGTGTTGTATGTAGACCACATTGTTTGTGTGTTGTATGTAGACCACATTGTTTGTATGTTGTATGTAGACCACATTGTTTGTGTGTTGTATGTAGAGCACATTGTTTGTGTGTTGTATGTAGACCACATTGTTTGTGTGTTGTATGTAGAGCACATTGTTTGTGTGTTGTATGTAGACCACATTGTTTGTGTGTTGTATGTAGACCACATTGTTTGTGTGTTGTATGTAGACCACATTGTTTGTGTATTGTATGTAGACCACATTGTTTGTGTGTTGTATGTAGACCACATTGTTTGTGTATTGTATGTAGACCACATTGTGTGTTGTATGTAGAGCACATTGTTTGTGTGTTGTATGTAGAGCACATTGTTTGTGTGTTGTATGTAGAGCACATTGTTTGTTGTATGTAGAGCACATTGTGTGTTGTATGTAGACCACATTGTTTGTGTGTTGTATGTAGAGCACATTGTTTGTGTGTTGTATGTAGAGCACATTGTTTGTGTGTTGTATGTAGAGCACATTGTTTGTGTGTTGTATGTAGAGCACATTGTGTGTTGTATGTAGAGCACATTGTGTGTTGTATGTAGAGCACATTGTTTGTGTGTTGTATGTAGACCACATTGTTTGTGTGTTGTATGTAGAGCACATTGTTTGTGTGTTGTATGTAGACCACATTGTTTGTGTGTTGTATGTAGAGCACATTGTTTGTGTGTTGTATGTAGACCACATTGTTTGTGTGTTGTATGTAGAGCACATTGTTTGTGTGTTGTATGTAGAGCACATTGCTTAGCAGAGTTGAGTGATGCAAATGCATGTCAAGTTGATCAACACATTGTATTATTCTCCAGTGCAACAACAGTACTGAAATGAAGGCTAAAAGGGCATTAATGGGAGCTTTAAAGAAAAAAAAAGTAGAAGAAGTAACTAAATAGTTACTTTTCACAGTAACGCATTACTTTTTGGTGTAAGTAACTGAGTTGGTAACTGAGTTACTTTTGAAATAAAGTAACTAGTAACTGTAACTAGTTACTGGTTTTCAGTAACTAACCCAACACTGGTAATATGTAATATGAAGATGTACTATGTAATATGAAGATGTAATATGTAATATGAAGATGTACTATGTACTATGTAATATGAAGATGTACTATGTAATATGAAGATGTACTATGTAATATGAAGATGCAATATGTAATGATGTGCAGAAGATGTACTATGTAATATGAAGATGTACTATGTACTATGTAATATGAAGATGTACTATGTACTATGAAGATGAAATGATGTGCAGAAGATGTACTATGTAATATGAAGATGTACTATGTAATATGAAGATGTAATGATGTGCAGAAGATGTACTATGTAATATGAAGATGTACTATGTACTATGTAATATGAAGATGTAATGATGTGCAGAAGATGTACTATGTAATATGAAGATGTACTATGTACTATGTAATATGAAGATGTACTATGTACTATGTAATATGAAGATGTACTATGTACTATAAAGATGTAATGATGTGCAGAAGATGTACTATGTAATATGAAGATGTACTATGTACTATGTAATATGAAGATGTACTATAAAGATGTAATGATGTGCAGAAGATGTTGCTCCATTCAAAGCTGATTGGACCTTGCATTCATTTCCTGGGAAGACAAACAGCAGCAATGAAAAAGAAATCATTTTGTTTACGACTCAGCAGCTATTTTTATATTCTTTTGTTTACGACTGGTGACGTTACAGCAACTATGTTTATATCCTTATTCTTCTACTTCCTGATTCCTCTCTTCTAGTTCCACTTCCTCATTCCTCTCTTCTAGTTCCAGGCAGGTGAGAATGTGGCCTTGCAGCCTTTGAAGGAAACACTGCACCTTTTTCACTTCCTCAACTATTCCACTCTTGTCTTGTGCTCTCTCTCTCTCTGTGTGTGTGTGTGTGTGTGTGTGTGTGTGTGTGTGTGTGTGTGTGTGTGTGTGTGTGTGTGTGTGTGTGTGTGTGTGTGTGTGTGTGTGTGTGTGTGTGTGGGTGTGGGTGTGTGTTTGTTTATTGTGTGTGTTTGTTTATTGTGTGAGTGTGCGTGTTTGTTTATTGTGCGCATGTGTGTGTGTTTGTTTATTGTGTGTGTGTGTTTGTTTATTGTGCGCATGTGTGTGTGTTTGTTTATTGTGTGTGTGTTTGTTTATTGTGCGCACATGTGTGTGTGTTTGTTTATTGTGTGTGTGTGTGTTTGTTTATTGTGTGTTTGTTTATTGTGCGCATGTGTGTGTGTTTGTTTATTGTGCGCATGTGTGTTTGTTTATTGTGCGCATGTGTGTGTGTGCGTGTGTGTGTTAGATAAAACATGCACACACACACACACACACACCTACAAATAGGGGAGGAGACTAGAAGGTTTAAAAAGTAGAGAAGTGGTGAGCTGATGCATTTGTAGTGCAGGTGATCATCATGGCCAACTGGATTATTAACAATGGAGTGACCTGTGTCACACTGGTGAGTTCTTCATAGCATCGCTACCATGACTATTTGATGGTAGCGTCACTACCATGACTGAAATGACTATTTGATGGTAGCGTCACTACCATGACTGAAATGACTATTTGATGGTAGCATCACTACCATGACTGAAATTACTATTTGATGATAGCGTCACTACCATGATTGAAATGACAGTATTTGATGGCAGCGTCACTACCATGATTGAAATGACATGGTTTGATGGTAGCGTCACTACCATGATTGAAATGACAGTATTTGATGGCAGCGTCACTACCATGATTGAAATGACATGATTTGATGGCAGCGTCACTACCATGATTGAAATTACATTATTTGATGGCAGCGTCACTACCATGATTGAAATGACATGATTTCATGGTAGCGTCACTACCATGATTGAAATTACATTATTTGATGGTAGCGTCACTAACATGACTGAAATTACATTTGATGGTAGCGTCACTAACATGACTGAAATGACATGATTTGATGGTAGCGTCACTAAGATGATTGAAATGACATTATTTGATGTTAGCGTCACTAACAAGACAGAAATTACATTTGATGGTAGCGTCACTACCATGATTGAAATGACAGTAATTGATGGTAGCGTCACGACCATGACTTAAATGACATGATTTGATGGTAGCGTCACTACCATGATTGAAATGACAGTATTTGATGGTAGCATCACTAACATGACTGAAATTACATTATTTGATGGTAGCGTCACTACCATGATTGAAATGACAGTATTTGACGGTAGCGTCACTACCATGATTGAAATGACAGTATTTGACGGTAGCGTCACTACCATGATTGAAATTACATTATTTGATGGTAGCGTCACTAACATGACTGAAATGACATCATTTGATGGTAGCGTCACTAACATGACTGAAATGACATCATTTGATGGTAGCGTCACTAAAATGATTAAAATGACATTATTTGATGGTAGTGTCACTAACATGACTGAAATGACATCATTTGATGGTAGCGTCACTAACATGACTGAAATGACATCATTTGATGGTAGCGTCACTAACATGATTAAAATGACATTATTTGATGGTAGTGTCACTAACATGAGTGAAATGACTTTACTTTATGGTAGCGTCACAAACATGACTGAAATGACATTATTAGATGCTAGCATCACTAACATGACTGAAATGACATTATTTGATAGTAGCGTCACTACCATGACTGAAATGACATGATTTGATGGTAGCGTCACTAAAATAACTGAAATTACATTATTAGATGCTAGCATCACTAACATGACTGAAATGACATTATTTGATGGTAGTGTCACTAACATGGTTGAAATTACATTTGATGGTAGCGTCACTACCATGATTGAAATGACTTTATTTGAAGGTAGCGTCACTAACATGACTGAAATGACATTTGATGGTAGTGTCACTTACATGAAAGAAATGACATTTGATGGTAGCGTCACTACCATGATTGATATGACATTATTTGATGGTAGCGTCACTACCATGATTGAAATGACATCTGATGGTAGCGTCACTAATATGACTGAAATTACATATTTGATGGTAGCCTCACTAACATGATTGAAATGACATGATTTGATGCTAGCATCACTAACATGACTGAAATGACATTATTTGATAGTAGCGTCACTACCATGACTGAAATGACATGATTTGATGGTAGCGTCACTAAAATAACTGAAATTACATTATTAGATGCTAGCATCACTAACATGACTGAAATGACATTATTTGATGGTAGTGTCACTAACATGGTTGAAATTACATTTGATGGTAGCGTCACTACCATGATTGAAATGACTTTATTTGAAGGTAGCGTCACTAACATGACTGAAATGACATTTGATGGTAGTGTCACTTACATGAGAGAAATGACATTTGATGGTAGCGTCACTACCATGATTGATATGACATTATTTGATGGTAGCGTCACTACCATGATTGAAATGACATCTGATGGTAGCGTCACTAATATGACTGAAATTACATATTTGATGGTAGCCTCACTAACATGATTGAAATGACATGATTTGATGGTAGCATCACTAACATGACTGAAATGACATTATTTGATGGTAGTGTCACTAACATGGTTGAAATGACATTTGATGGTAGCATCATTACCATGATTGAAATGACTTTATTTGATGGTAGCGCCACTAACATGACTGAAATGACATTTGATGGTAGCGTCACTAACATGATTGCAGTGACATGATTTGATGGTAGCGTCACTACCATGATTGAAATGACTATTTGATGGTAGCATCACTAACATGATTGCAATGACATGATTTGATGGTAGCGTCACTACCATGATTGAAATGACTATTTGATGGTAGCGTCACTAACATGATTGCAATGACATGATTTGATGGTAGCGTCACTAACCTGATTGAAATGACATGATTTGATGGTAACAAGGAGCATGTTTGCAGGTGGTGTGGATGGGCATCAACTTATTCCTCTTTGTGTGGTTCTATCTCTTCTACGACTTGGGGGATCAGTTCTTCTACACGCGACACATCTTAGGGGTGAGTGAGTCCTCAAAACATTCATTTCATGTTTGAAAGCAACTCACTCTTCTCTTGGTGCTAGTCGGCTCTGGCATGGGCGAGGGCGCCTGCAGCCGTGCTCAACTTCAACTGCCTGCTGATCCTCCTCCCCGTGTGCCGGAACCTTCTGTCCCTCATCAGAGGCTCTCTTGTGGTACGCAAATACACCTCTTTTTGATGTACATGCCTAAAAACAGCAGACACTCCTGACATATGAATGATATTTGACTAGTCTTTTTGCTGTAGATGCCTAAAAACAGCAGAAACTCCTGACATATTAATTGTATTTGACTAGTCTTTTTGCTGTAGATGCCTAAAAACAGCAGAAACTCCTGACTTATTGATATTTGACTAGTGTTTTTGCTGTAGATACCTAAAAACAGCAGAAACTCCTGACATATTAATGATATTCGACTAGTGTTTTGCTGTAGATGCCTGAAAACAGCAGAAACTCCTGACATATGAATGATATTTGACTAGTGTTTTGCTGTAGATGCCTAAAAACAGCAGACACTCCTGACATATGAATGATATTTGACTAGTCTTTTTGCTGTAGATGCCTAAAAACAGCAGAAACTCCTGACATATTAATTGTATTTGACTAGTCTTTTTGCTGTAGATGCCTAAAAACAGCAGACACTCCTGACATATGAATGATATTTGACTAGTGTTTTGCTGTACATGCCTAAAAACAGCAGACACTCCTGACATATTAATGATATTTGACTAGTCTTTTTGCTGTACATGCCTAAAAACAGCAGACACTCCTGACATATGAATGATATTTGACTAGTGTTTTGCTGTAGATGCCTAAAAACAGCAGACACTCCTGACATATGAATTATATTTGACTAGTCTTTTTGCTGTAGATGCCTAAAAACAGCAGAAACTCCTGACATATTAATTGTATTTGACTAGTGTTTTTGCTGTAGATGCCTAAAAACAGCAGAAACTCCTGACATATGAATGATATTTGACTAGTGTTTTGCTGTAGATGCCGAAAAACAGCAGAAACTCCTGACATATTAGTGATATTTGACTAGTTTTGATGTAGATACCTAAAAACAGCAGAAACTCCTGACATATTAATGATATTCGACTAGTGTTTTGATGTAGATGCCTAAAAACAGCAGAAACTCCTGACATATTAATGATATTCGACTAGTGTTTTGATGTAGATGCCTAAAAACAGCAGAAACTCCTGACATATTAATGATATTCGACTAGTGTTTTGATGTAGATGCCTGAAAACAGCAGAAACTCCTGACATAATGATATTTGACTAGTGTTTTGCTGTAGATGCCGAAAAACAGCAGACACTCCTGACATATTAATGATATTTGACTAGTGTTTTTGCTGTAGATTTTCAAAAACAGCAGAAAATTCCTGACATATTAATGATATTTGACTAGTGTCTTTGCTGTAGATTTTCAAAAACAGCAGAAAATTCCTGACATATTAATTATATTTGACTAGTATTTTTCTGTAGATGCCTAAACAGCAGAAACATCCTGTCATATCAAATATATTTGACTATTATTTTTGCTGTAGATCCTTAAAAACAGCAACTCCTGTCATATAGAAGATCTTTGACTAGTGTTTTAGTGTGGTATTCCTACAAACAGCACAGTACTCCTGTCATATAGAAGATCTTTGACTAGTGTTTCTTGACTTCCATGCGTGTCCAACCTTATAACAGACACTGTACAAAGTGCACATATTAATTACAGTCTATTTTTATTTGAGTTGCCTAATTCGGAAGTTGTGCAAGTGTCATTGTGTCACACGCCCTGATGCTGCCATGCCAGCATCAGGGCGTGTGTATCATTTGCAGTCAGTGATGAAATGTTCACCACTTTTAATATAACTCCAATGAGAAGTAAGACTAAGGTACCCAGTAAAGGTGAGATGCTAAGATGAAAAGACTAAGGTACCTAGTAAAGGTGAGATGCTAAGATGGAAAGACTAAGGTACCTAGTAAAGGTGGGATGCTAAGATGGAAAGACTAAGGTACCTAGTAAAGGTGAGATGCTAAGATGGAAAGACTGAGGTACCTAGTAAAGGTGAGATGCTAAGATGAAAAGACTAAGGTACCTAGTAAAGGTGAGATGCTAAGATGGAAAGACTAAGGTACCTAGTAAAGGTGAGATGCTAAGATGAAAAGACTAAGGTACCTAGTAAAGGTGAGATGCTAAGATGGAAAGACTAAGGTACCTAGTAAAGGTGATAGAAAGAAGATGCAATGTGAAATATGTTTGTGTTTATTAACATGAAGTCCTTGTGTTCTCTTGAAGTGTTGCAGTCGTAGTTTGAGGAAGCAGCTGGACAAAAACATCGACTTCCACAAGCTGGTGGCCTACACCATAGCCTTGATGACAGGTCAGCTTGGAATTGTTGTAGATAATGATCATGAGCTGTAAATGTTGGAGTGAGATATGACAGCAGGACAGACTGGAATATGGAGACAGAAATCTCTACTATGATGACCACCTTGACATCAATACAAAGATTCTGCTTTTTCAATCATCTCTTCCTACCTTATTTAGGGTCAACACAGCAAAATCATGTCTTCCTACCTTATTTAGGGTCAACACAGCTAAATCATGTCTTCCTACCTTATTTAGGGTCAACACAGCTAAATCATGTCTTCCTACCTTATTTAGGGTCAGAGCAGCACAAGTGTGCATCATGACCTTGGTAAAAAGCCTTATTTAGGGTCAGAGCAGCAGATGTGTGCAGCATGACCTTGGTAAAAAGCCTTATTTAGGGTCAGAGCAGCACAAGTGTGCAGCATGACCTTGGCAAAAAGCCTTATTTAGGGTCAGAGCAGCACAAGTGTGCATCATGACCTTGGTAAAAAGCCCTATTTAGGGTCAGAGCAGCTCAAGTGTGCATCATGACCTTGGCAAAAAGCCTTATTTAGGGTCAGAGCAGCACAAGTGTGCATTATGACCTTGGCAAAAAGCCTTATTTAGGGTCAGAGCAGCACAAGTGTGCATCATGACCTCGGCAAAAAGCCTCATTTTGGGTCAAAGCAGCTCAAGTGTGCAGCATGACCTTGGCAAAAAGCCTTATTTAGGGTCAGAGCAGCACAAGTGTGCATTATGACCTTGGTAAAAAGCCTTATTTAGGGTCAGAGCAGCTCAAGTGTGCATTATGACCTTGGCAAAAAGCCTTATTTAGGGTCAGAGCAGCACAAGTGTGCATTATGACCTTGGTAAAAAGCCTTATTTTGGGTTAAAGCAGCTCAAGTGTGCATTATGACCTTGGTAAAAAGCCTTATTTAGGGTCAGAGCAGCACAAGTGTGCATTATGACCTTGGTAAAAAGCCTTATTTAGGGTCAGAGCAGCACAAGTGTGCATTATGACCTTGGTAAAAAGCCTTATTTAGGGTCAGAGCAGCTCAAGTGTGCATTATGACCTTGGCAAAAAGCCTTATTTAGGGTCAGAGCAGCACAAGTGTGCAACATGACCTTGGGAAAAAGCCTTATATAGGGTCAGAGCAGCACAAGTGTGCAACATGACCTTGGGAAAAAGCCTTATTTAGGGTCAGAGCAGCACAAGTGTGCAGCATGACATCGGTAAAAAGCCTTATTTAGGGTCAGAGCAGCACGAATGTGCAGCATGACCTTGGTAAAAAGCCTTATTTAGGGTCAGAGCAGCACAAGTGTGCATTATGACCTTGGCAAAAAGCCTCATTTAGGGTCAGAGCAGCTCAAGTGTGCATTATGACCTTGGCAAAAAGCCTCATTTTGTTATTAACGTGGACCCCGACTTAAACAAGTTGAAAAACTTATTGGGGTGTTACCATTTAGTGGTCAATTGTAGGGAATATGTACTGTACTGTGCAATCTACTAATAAAAGTTTCAATCAATGAAAACAAGGCAAAAAGCCTCATTTTGAAATGTCAAAGTGACGCATGTTTGGCCATTTGAAATTGTCCTTGTTCCACAGCCGTCCACGTCATCGCCCACCTCCTCAACTTGGAGTGGTACAACAACAGCAGACGAGGAGAATATGACGAGCTCAGCACGGCACTGTCCAAACTGGAGGACAGCAGCAACACCACCTACCTGAACCCCTTCAGGAGCACAGACATAGTGAGCACCATCTTCTTATGATCAGGACTTTACTGACTCACTTGATCCTACTTCACTCAGCTTTCACATGGCTTCTTCCGCTCCCAATGGCAACAAGAACAACTGAAATGTGTGTGTGTGTGTGTGTGTGTGTGTGTGTGTGTGTGTGTGTGTGTGTGTGTGTGTGTGTGTGTGTGTGTGTGTGTGTGTGTGTGTGTGTGTGTGTGTGTGTGTGTGTCACCTCTCAGTTGATCCGCTGGATGCTGCACGGTCAATTTCTTCCTTCTCTTACAAGTACCAACCTAAAAGATGAATATTTATTATATAAGAACCACAATCTAATGTATATCATAAAATACAAAACACAATATATACAAATTCTAAAACTGTATATTTCAATATATATATATATATATATATATATATATATATATATATATATATATATATATATATATGCATAGTACATTTTACATATAAAATACTGAACATACTAAAATATGTAAAATAAAATATATAAATACTATTTATTTTGATAACTTTTAGTGTTCCTTTTTTAAATATTGCATTTGTATGTCTTGCCAATTGCTTTTCTAATCTAAGTAATGTAAAGTAGCCTTGCTCTATTTTCTTTTATCACATTAACATTCTAAAAATACATTTTTTAAAAGACCTTTCCTAGCCTAAAAGGTCACACGTCGGCAGCCAAGAGGCGCTTTTGTAACCTGCTTTTTAGAACAAATAATATATTAGGAGAATCCTGCAGAATTGAGAATTGATTCTGAATCAAATCATCACTCCAAGAATTGGAATGGACTCTTGTAACATGCTATGACTGTATGGACACATCTTTCATACCCTTCATATAGGAATAGAACTATATAACTCTCCTGAAGGAATCAATAAAGTACAATCTATAGGTATTACTAGTAAATGTACAGTAATACATGGTTCAAAGGTCACTGCAGTCTTATTACTAGTAAATGTACAGTAATACATGGTTCAAAGGTCACTGCAGTATTATAATAAATGTACAGTAATGCATGGTTCAAATGTCACTGCAGTCTTATTACCAGTTTTTGATTGATTGATTGAGAAGTTTGACATCTTAAAGTAAATGTAGAGTAAAAGATGGTTGAAAGGTCAGTGCAGTACTAGTAAATGTAGAGTAATAGATGGTTGAAAGGTCAGTGCAGTACTAGTAAATGTAGAGTAATAGATGGTTGAAAGGTCACTGCAGTACTAGTAAATGTAGAGTAATAGATGGTTGAAAGGTCAGTGCAGTACTAGTAAATGCAGAGTAATAGATGGTTGAAAGGTCACTGCAGTACTAGTAAATGTAGAGTAATAGATGGTTGAAAGGTCAGTGCAGTACTAGTAAATGCAGAGTAATAGATGGTTCAAAGGTCACTGCAGTACTAGTAAATGTAGAGTAATAGATGGTTGAAAGGTCAGTGCAGTACTAGTAAATGCAGAGTAATAGATGGTTGAAAGGTCACTGCAGTACTAGTAAATGTAGAGTAATAGATGGTTGAAAGGTCAGTGCAGTACTAGTAAATGTAGAGTAATAGATGGTTGAAAGGTCAGTGCAGTACTAGTAAATGCAGAGTAATAGATGGTTGAAAGGTCACTGCAGTACTAGTAAATGTAGAGTAATAGATGGTTGAAAGGTCACTGCAGTACTAGTAAATGTAGAGTAATAGATGGTTCAAAGGTCAGTGCAGTACTAGTAAATGCAGAGTAATAGATGGTTGAAAGGTCAGTGCAGTACTAGTAAATGCAGAGTAATAGATGGTTGAAAGGTCACTGCAGTACTAGTAAATGCAGAGTAATAGATGGTTGAAAGGTCAGTGCAGTACTAGTAAATGCAGAGTAATAGATGGTTGAAAGGTCAGTGCAGTACTAGTAAATGTAGAGTAATAGATGGTTGAAAGGTCAGTGCAGTACTAGTAAATGTAGAGTAATAGATGGTTGAAAGGTCACTGCAGTACTAGTAAATGTAGAGTAATAGATGGTTGAAAGGTCAGTGCAGTACTAGTAAATGCAGAGTAATAGATGGTTGAAAGGTCACTGCAGTACTAGTAAATGTAGAGTAATAGATGGTTCAAAGGTCAGTGCAGTACTAGTAAATGTAGAGTAATAGATGGTTGAAAGGTCAGTGCAGTACTAGTAAATGCAGAGTAATAGATGGTTGAAAGGTCACTGCAGTACTAGTAAATGTAGAGTAATAGATGGTTGAAAGGTCAGTGCAGTACTAGTAAATGTAGAGTAATAGATGGTTCAAAGGTCAGTGCAGTACTAGTAAATGTAGAGTAATAGATGGTTGAAAGGTCAGTGCAGTACTAGTAAATGTAGAGTAATAGATGGTTGAAAGGTCAGTGCAGTACTAGTAAATGTAGAGTAATAGATGGTTGAAAGGTCACTGCAGTACTAGTAAATGTAGAGTAATAGATGGTTGAAAGGTCACTGCAGTACTAGTAAATGTAGAGTAATAGATGGTTGAAAGGTCAGTGCAGTACTAGTAAATGTAGAGTAATAGATGGTTGAAAGGTCACTGCAGTACTAGTAAATGTAGAGTAATAGATGGTTGAAAGGTCAGTGCAGTACTAGTAAATGTAGAGTAATAGACGGTTGAAAGGTCAGTGCAGTACTAGTAAATGTAGAGTAATAGATGGTTGAAAGGTCACTGCAGTACTAGTAAATGTAGAGTAATAGATGGTTGAAAGGTCAGTGCAGTACTAGTAATAGATGGTTGAAAGGTCACTGCAGTACTAGTAAATGTAGAGTAATAGATGGTTGAAAGGTCACTGTAGTACTAGTAAATGCAGAGTAATAGATGGTTGAAAGGTCAGTGCAGTACTAGTAAATGTAGAGTAATAGATGGTTGAAAGGTCAGTGCAGTACTAGTAAATGCAGAGTAATAGATGGTTGAAAGGTCACTGCAGTACTAGTAAATGTAGAGTAATAGATGGTTGAAATGTCAGTGCAGTACTAGTAAATGTAGAGTAATAGATGGTTGAAAGGTCAGTGCAGTACTAGTAAATGTAGAGTAATAGATGGTTGAAAGGTCAGTGCAGTACTAGTAAATGTAGAGTAATAGATGGTTCAAAGGTCAGTGCAGTACTAGTAAATGTAGAGTAATAGATGGTTGAAAGGTCAGTGCAGTACTAGTAAATGCAGAGTAATAGATGGTTGAAAGGTCACTGCAGTACTAGTAAATGTAGAGTAATAGATGGTTGAAAGGTCAGTGCAGTACTAGTAAATGTAGAGTAATAGATGGTTCAAAGGTCAGTGCAGTACTAGTAAATGTAGAGTAATAGATGGTTGAAAGGTCAGTGCAGTACTAGTAAATGTAGAGTAATAGATGGTTGAAAGGTCAGTGCAGTACTAGTAAATGTAGAGTAATAGATGGTTGAAAGGTCACTGCAGTACTAGTAAATGTAGAGTAATAGATGGTTCAAAGGTCAGTGCAGTACTAGTAAATGTAGAGTAATAGATGGTTGAAAGGTCAGTGCAGTACTAGTAAATGTAGAGTAATAGATGGTTGAAAGGTCAGTGCAGTACTAGTAAATGCAGAGTAATAGATGGTTGAAAGGTCAGTGCAGTACAAGTAAATGTAGAGTAATAGATGGTTGAAAGGTCAGTGCAGTACTAGTAAATGCAGAGTAATAGATGGTTGAAAGGTCACTGCAGTACTAGTAAATGTAGAGTAATAGATGGTTGAAAGGTCAGTGCAGTACTAGTAAATGCAGAGTAATAGATGGTTGAAAGGTCAGTGAAATAAATGGTTGAATGTGTTGCTAATGTCAACAAATGGTGTGTGTTAGGACCCCCAGCAGAACCCAACTTACGTGGTGTTCACCACCATCGCTGGCATCACGGGGGTCATCATCACGCTGGCCCTCATCCTCATCATCACCTCCTCCATGGAGGTCATCCGCCGCAGCTACTTTGAGGTCTTCTGGTACACGCACCACTTCTTCATCATCTTCTTCGCCGGCCTGGTCATCCACGGTGCCGGGTAGGAGCAAGCCCCCCCCCACACACACACACACTCTTCCTTGTGCAGCCCTGACCACTCTTGGTGTGTGCGTGGCAGGCGCATCGTGAGGAGTCAGACCACCACCAACCCGCCGCACAACTTCACCATTTGCAGAGATCGCTTTAACGAGTGGGGGAGGATTCCAGAGTGCCCCATCCCTCAGTTTGCGGGAGGCTTCCCTCAGGTGGGTCTCCTTCCAAAGTCAATCCACAGGATGGCAGTAGAACATCTGCTCTATTCCAGACGTGGATGTGGGTGATCGGGCCCATGATTTTGTACCTGTGTGAGCGCCTGCTTCGTCTGGTTCGCTACCTGCAAACGGTCCATTACAGAAAGGTGCGTCCACCCTGGCACCCACCCCCAGACGGCCACCCCACCTCACCTTTTTTTGCCCGGTTAGATCGTCCTGAGGCCGTCCAAGGTGCTGGAGCTGCAGCTGGTCAAGAGCGGATTCAAGATGGAGGTGGGCCAGTACGTCTTCCTCAACTGCCCGGCCATCTCGCAGCTGGAGTGGCACCCCTTCACCATGACCTCGGCCCCCGAGGAGGACTTCTTCAGCGTCCACATCCGCTCGGCCGGGGACTGGACTGAAAAACTCATCAGCATCATGGAGCAGCTCCCAGAGGGGATACAGGGGCCCAAGTGAGTTCATCATAATCATCTTGCTATTAATGTTGCTCCCTCAGCATTCACTCATTCATTATGTCTCACCATGTCAATACAAGCTTTCACACTTCAATGTGCCAATGCTGACAGACAAGTGCCTCAAAAACATTTGAGTATGGAAACTAAAGGACAAAAATTGACGGTAGAATGCCGACAGCTGCTTCCCAGCTGTGGTCCGTACGTAATACACTTCTCCACCACTTGTGGCAGTAATGACAAGGTCAAACAAACAGAAGAAGAAAGTTGTAGAGATTTTAATGAATACCATTAAATACTGAGAGACAAGTATTCACGCTGAAGCTAATGTCCATCAGCATGTGTGAATGCAGAGACAAGCACTGACACAAATCCTTCAGTGTCTAACATTGGTGTGAATGCTGAGAGAAAAGTCTTTATGCTAAAGCTAATATTTGTCTACACAAGCGTAACAAATACTGAGGAAAAAAGCATTCAGCTTCACAGTAAATCATCTTATTGCAGAGATGCAAATATTCAAGCATTGATGCTAAAGCTACGTGCATCAAAAATATAGGCTATCATTTACATGAATGTTGTAGTGCATGAAAACATTGCAATCTACATGCATGCTGACACCAAGCATTCACATTCTATTGTCATGCTGACAACATATGCAGTTTACGTGCAATCTGACACCAAGCATTCACATTGTAATGTCATGCTGACAACATTGCAATCTACGTGCATGCTGACACCAAGCATTCACATTGTAATGTCATGCTGACAACAGCATTCCTCATGGAAATCTTTTGCATTCATACATTTCCATGGGCCGTCATGGAAAGAATGCCGGGAGACAATCATTGACACTAATGTAGGCAATTATGCTCCACATGTACTGTACATCTTAGGGCCTAAGCATGTTGTCTCCATTAGGATGGGTGTAGACGGCCCCTTCGGTACCGCCAGCGAGGACGTGTTCACCTACGAGGTCAGCATGCTGGTCGGCGCCGGCATCGGAGTCACACCCTTCGCCTCCATCCTCAAGTCTATCTGGTACAAGTTCAAAGAGTCCAACCCCAAGCTGCGCACCAGGAAGGTAATGGAGCCTTGACCTGTCACCTTGTGATGACATTTTGACTTCAATGTCTATTGTCTCCAAGTAGAAACTTCGCACGCCTCAAGTCGTGTCCAACAGGTTTACTGAGGGCTGACATTCCATGTGCCTTAGCTCACACACGACTTGCAGCATTCTGTCATTTGCAACTTCTTTCATGGGAATGCTATTGGTTGATGGGGTTATTAATAACCAAATAGGGTTCTTCCTTACCTCCTAGAACAGACCTGGGCATTCTGCGGCCCATGGGCCGCATCCGGCCCTTTGTGCGTCCCTGCCCGGCCCGCGTGAGGCCAATTATAAATTACAAAATAAATTTAAAAAAGTATCTATGTCGAGTGTGCAATACAACGGTGCTGCTTTTGTTTTGAAAATCGTTATTTGTATTACTTCCGGGTGGACGTATGCGTGTGCGTGATTGTGAGTGAATGTGAACAGCTGCAATCATTACCGGTAATTACAAAATAAAGTTGAAAAAACATCTATGTCGTGCGCGCAATACAACTATGCTGCTTTTATTTTGAAAAGTATTATTTATGGGTGTGTGTCCGTGTGTAACCTGTGAGTGAAGGTGCACATGCAGCGACAAGTGATGCACGGTTTACACCCGAGACGCTAAAAAGAGAAAAGTTGATAAAGAATGGCGTGTTTTCAACAAGACATGGACTGCCAAGCAACGTTCCCTCTAAGGTGCGTGCCTGCGCAATTGCGCACTGCTCAAGCGTCTGCTGCGCGCAGCAAATATATGCCGCACACCAAATCAAATCCCATCTGAATTCTAAACAAGATAAACATATTTATTCTATGTAATTTTGCAATGCAACTTTGAGTGACAGTGACAACAAGCGGCCCTAACGGTGTTCGTCAACACCGTTCAATTGAACACCGTTCAATTATTGTAACGTCTATCGAGATGCTTCGAGGCCAGGAATTATATCGATCACTTTATTGAGCAAAACTGTTTATATTCGGCCATAACCACACCAAAAACATAAGTAAAACACTTCTATCTCGAAAAACTAGTCATTTTCTGCCGTACAAACCAGGCCAAAACCAACTTGTCATCTGTCACCAACACGCATAGCACTAAACCACTGGTGCGTTTATGGCCACACAAAAAGTCGGACAACTCAAACACCACACAAAGTTACACTACGACTCCTCAGTCATACGTGTGCTTATTTTACTGTCATTTATTATTAATGTTAATTTATTTATATTAGTCATGGAATGCTGTTACACACACTATGTTGAAGTATTACTATTATTATTAATTATTATTATTATTTATCTTACGGTATAAATCAAAAATAATATTGAGCAAAATTTTATTGAAATATTGTTGATGTGGCCCTCCAGCAGTGCTCGGGTTGCTCATGCGGCCCCCGGTAAAAATTAATTGCCCACCCCTGTCCTAGAAGCTACAATTATTTGCCTTTACTGACCTTTTGCATGACACAATTTCAGGAATATTTCATGTTGGAGGCTTAAACAGCAAAATGATCAATAATATGAATAAATATAAAGATATTGGACTAAAATATTGTACCATTATTTCAATTCTTTACTTTCCAATCTGATTCTCTAATTACAATTAACTAGAAATGACAAATATACGTTCAATAGCTAGTTTTAATGCATTTGTTTTTATTTGCAACAAATAAAATCCCCAATGTCAACTTAGTTTCCTTCTATCATCATGATTATTAAAAATAGTCCATTTATGTTCAATTATCTGACGCACCCTGCCCTTTAAAGTCAGCACACCTGTCATTATGTCTTTGGCAATTCCCCTCACATGCTTTTGTTTCCACTTCCTGCTCCCAGATCTACTTTTATTGGCTCTGCCGCGAAACTCACGCCTTCGAGTGGTTCGCCGACCTCCTGCAGGTGCTGGAGAGGGAGATGGAGGAAAGGGGCATCGGGGATTTCCTCACCTACAAGCTCTTTCTAACCGGCTGGGATCAAAGCCACGTATGTGTTGAGGTGGCAAAGAAAAGGTGTTACTGTTGCGTGTCTTCATGATGTGTCCTTTTCCCAAAAGGCCACTCATGCCATGGTGCACTTTGACAAGGAGACCGACGTGGTGACTGGGCTCAAACAGAAAACTCATTATGGAAGACCCAACTGGGACAAGGAGTTCGAAGAAGTCCGCAAAGAGAACCCCTCGTAAGATTCCATTTCTTTCCTCCTACCAAACAAAAAGAGAAAATCTTCTTTCTCTCCTCACCAGGGCCGTGGTGGGAACGTTCTTGTGCGGCCCCGCCGTTTTGGCTAAAGTTTTGGAGAAGAAATGCGTCAAATTCTCAGACGTGGATCCCCGCAAGACCAAGTTCTACTTCAATAAGGAGAACTTCTAAACAACAATGTCCTTATGCAAGACCTGTTGGGGAATGTTGCTCAGCGCTAATTATGAGGAGCACATGATGATAACATTGGACGCCAACCAACAGCTGGGTGGGACCGGATTAGTCCTAGAAGTGTGTGTCTCCCCACACACACACACACCTTTAACAACAACATGTGTTGCTCTTCCTTCTAGGACTTATCCAGTCCCACCCAGGGGGGCCAGTGTTTATGGTCCACAAGTTGTTTTTTTAAATCGGCCTAAAAATGACATTAAAAAAAGGACAAACTACAAAGCTGAGATCCAGGCTGCTTTTTCTTGAAATATATTTAAGGGTTTAGCATATCATGACCTGCATTGGATTGGTTTTAATTTCTGCTTTAAACTTCTTCCATTGACTCCCCTTTTTTATTTTGTTTTACACTTGTTAATGTACATCATTTTCCATTGTTCCAACTTTAAAGTCAACAATGTAAATAAATCTATGCATTTTTACTGTACAAAAATAATGTTACGAGCAGCAATTTATAATCCCTGACTTGGAAATGGGTTTGTGTAAAAGCATGAAAGATTCATTGCTCCGGTGTGTTATCTAGAGTGATTACCAGAAGGTAAACGGAAGAGAAGCAGGAAGAAGAAAGTCAAGTGGCACATGTGCTCAATGATCCACTGAAGGTTTGAAACTATTCCGTGTTTAAACTCCTTCTGAATAAATAGGTTTGAAAAAAGGCCCATGTTTTGTTTTGTTTGCTTTTATTGATGAAATGGTGGATTTCACATGTGGGGTGAAATAAAAGATGAAACATGAGGTGAGTGAATCCACAAAAGAACAACAACAATCTATACAATTCTCCAAACTAATGAGATCTTCAGGTGGAGGGCAGACTGTAAGAAAGAAAAAAGAAAAGGAAAAGTTGAAGAGAGAACGTAGAAAGCGTACTAACACGAGGCCTCGGTCAAGTCACAGCAGTAAAGACAGGATCTTTCAAAAATAGCAATACACTGGGAAAAGGTGTCATTATATAAAAATGAAGTTATACATTGTGAGAATTGTAATGTAGTGTGGATAAAATGATAACATTGCAAGAAAAAAGTTGTAATTAGAATTGTTCCGATCAGGGTTTAAAAAACTGCCGATTGTAGTCATCGATACTGATATCATGAATGCTATAGACATATCCACACAATGTTTGAACTACTTCCTTATACTCTTATATTACATACAATTGTTGGAGTCAATAGTACACAAAAACTACCATCTACACACTATTTGGATCCTTTGGCTTTTATTTGCCGCGATGGAGGTGAGGATTTTACAGGGTTTATCAGCAAGTGATTTAATGCCCATGTGCGACCGCAGATAGTTTGGATATTGTAAGTGTGACAATGTTAAAGTTAATGTTAACTCTTACTCTATAGTGAATTAGAAAGGGACTGTTTGATCTTTATGTCTTTTTTCACATTTTTCTAGCAGCAGCTGCCAGTTGCGTTGTTGGTCATGCTAAGTGCTGCCTTGTGATTAGCCGATAGCACGTGTGATTAGCCGATAGCACGTGTGATTAGCCGATAGCATGTGTGATTAGCTGATAGCACGTGTGATTTCAACCAAGTTTGAAGGTCTTTTTGCACACGCTGCAGAACGCCTCTTAGGTTTCCTGTTGACCGGCTTTGGGCAAGTTTAGGAAAGTGCCTCAGCCAGACACTTTTACTGAAATGTGCATTTCCCATTTTCCCAACATGCATTCCTTATGTCGCCTTGGCCACAGCATGAGCACATTGACTGGACCTAGCATGTTCTGACTTGGCCACAGCATGAGCACATTTACTGGACCTAGCATGTTCTGACTTGGCCACAGCATGAGCACATTGACTGGACCTAGCATGTTCTGACTTGGCCACAGCATGAGCACATTGACTGGACCTAGCATGTTCTGACTTGGCCACAGCATGAGCACATTGACTGGACCTAGCATGTTCTGACTTTGCCACAGCATGAGCACATTGACTGGACCTAGCATGTTCTGACTTGGCCACAGCATGAGCACATTGACTGGACCTAGCATGTTCTGACTTTGTGCAGCGCCAGTTTTCACACTGTACTTCTAATCACAATTATTCAATGTTTACCAAATAAATAGTTTTTCATCAGCCGTATCTCATTTTTAATGCCTCTGGACATCGCTTTTAACACTTTTTATTGCCATTCAAGGCCTTCATTTTTGCAAATGTTTTGAATGACTTAACACTTGTTAATGAACCGGCTCCACACTGTGTATGGAGATAGTTAGCTGCCAGTTGCCTGTCAGCTGTTGGACCAAAAATAAAGTGCCAGCCATTGGCATTTGTGATCGGCATTGAAAGACATTATTCTGCAATGGCAATTACATATTATTTCAGGAAAGTCATTTGATGCTAATCGCTGGATTGATGGCCACATGTCTAGTTGTTAAGTGTTTGTGATAATTAAGTCAAACTATAGTCGCTGGAGTTGGGAATCTTTGGGCATCTCACAATTCCATTCAGAATCAGTTCTTGATTCAAACCAATTCCCGCAATATTTTATTTGGTATAAAAATTATAATAAAACCTTTTCAAAACAGGTTATGGAATACAACACGCAGTGAGTAAGTATGGAGATGACCTAAAAACACATTTTTTTAAATAGATTCTTAAAAAAACCAATAAAAACATTTAAAAAAAATTTTTTTTTAAATTAGGAATCGGTTTAGAATAGGATGAAATAATAATAAAATAAGAATCGGGATTCAATATTTTTGAGCACCCCTAATAGTCCCTAGACCACAAGAGTCTATGACAAGAGGATTATCCCAGTATTGTAAGAAGTGGTTTTCTACAGTGATAATATGGGGAGAATTCAATAGTAATGTTACAAGAAGAAACATTAGCCCACCTGACCTTTGCACTGTCAGACAATCAAGGTGCACCTCCTGCAGTTTTCTGGATCTGCTCTTTGAGGATGAGGATGCTCTGCCTCTGCTCGGGGGGCAACATGGCAATCTGTTCTGGGGTCAGCTGCAGCACCTGCATGATCAGCGCCGCCTGCGGGGTGATGAGGGGGGAAGTCAATCAACTTTGTGGCAGGACCACACCCCATTTTCTAAGACGTGACTCACCTTTTCTTGGTCCTGTGTGGAAACTTGGCTCTGGCCAGGGCTGAAACCACCTGCTCCTGACGGAGGGACTCCAGGAATACCCGGACCCTGCAGGACAAACACAGGCGACATTTATCAGGTGTCTAATGATTACCCAGGACTTTCCCTCATAGCATTAGTTCCCTCCTTCCTTGCATTAGCAACTGTGCTTGTTTGTTGTTAGCTAGCAGGCTATTTCCCTGCTAAAAGATAAAAGGCCAATAGGAACACATACACATATAGTTGTACTGAAGTTGATGTTTACCAGTCTCTGAGGAAGTGGCACGCTGGGGCCCATGTTGTGGGGAATGGGGCCTGGCATTCCCGGTGCCATGGGAACCCTCTGGGCCGCCACAGGACCGCGCGTGTCCATCGCTCTGGGATCGCGACCTGCGGAAAGACGCACAGCCACACCAGAGTACGTTTAGAAAAACCACGGACCCACAGATGAGGAGAAAGAATATCATGCTGTGTAAGCATATCAAAATGTCTGTTTTGAAGTAGCAGTAGAGTGGAAAAACAAGTTGACTTTATATGCTTCATTCATACCACCATATCCAATTGTGTTTACATTCCACAAAGTATGTGTAAACACTAATTCCACTATGAATACCTTTGACTGTTGTCCGTGATTGACATCACGGTCATGCTTGTGAATATTATCAGATCAGTCAAAAAGAGATGTGGTGTTTAACATTCACAACACATGTTTTTATGCATTCTAAATGGTAAATAAATATCTAACAATTGAGTCAACAGGTGGAGGGAGGGTCCTCTCATTATACTCTCTAAAAACATCCAGAAACAGTGACCTGAAAATGAACCAAATATGAGTGATATTGTTATTATAAGCGCTAACGCCGACGGACTATTTTAGTGACTCATTGATAGCAGTGAGCTAATGCTAGCTTACGCTGCTATTGTTGACACATCGAGTCTGCTTCTGCTTGGTCTCAAACTTGCTAAACGTAAATTCTAGATTATAATCCATGCATCTCTCACCTGCTACTAGACAAATGTGGCCATGGACCGGCAGGCTGGTCCACTTTCACATCCCTCTAGATGGTGAAATAAACTTTTAACCCTTTGTAAGGATTGTGATTGATTCTTCATATAAACAGAATTATGTGAGCGTCTTGTCGGTCGACATCCCAGCGAGAGTGGAAATATTATACTAAGTGTTTGTTTTATTGTGGTTTAAAATGGTTAGTTTGTATGTTTAGCATCTAGCAATGCTGCTAATTCATATAAACAGAATTATGTGAGCGTCAGTGGCCTAGTGGTTAGAGTGTCCGCCCTGAGATCGGTAGGTTGGAGTTCAAATCCCAGCCGAGTCATACCAAAGACTATAAAAATGGGACCCATTACCTCCCTGCTTGGCACTCAGCATCAAGGGTTGGAGTTGGGGGTTAAATCACCAAAATGATTCCCGGGCGTGGCGCCGCTGCTGCCCACTGCTCCCCAAGGGGATGGGTCAAATGCAGAGGACAAATTTCACATCTAGTGTGTGTGTGTGACAATCATTGGTACTTTAATCTTTAATCTTAAAGTCTTGTCGGTCGACATCCCAGCGAGAGTGGAAATATTATACTAAGTGTTTGTTTTATTGTGGTTTAAAATGGTTAGTTTGTATGTATAGCATCTAGCAATGCTGCTAATTCATATAAACAGAATCATGTGAGCGTCTTGTCGGTCGACATCCCAACGAGAGTGGAAATATTATACTAAGTGTTTGTTTTATTGTGGTTTAAAATGGTTAGTTTGTATGTTTAGCATCTAGCAATGCTGCTAATGCTATAGTGTCACAATGAAACTGCATCCATCACACTGCTTCCAAAACCTATTACTCATCCTCTTTGTGTTCGGGCTCAAAAATATAAGGTTCTGGGGCCGTACTTATCAAGCTTCTTAGAGTGCCATTTTACACTTAAGTCCTGAGAATTTGCGAAATTTAGTCCTACTCTCAAACTTAAGAATAAAAGCTTTTTATCAACGTTCTTAAGTCTAAGAATCACTCCTACTCTCCACGATATTTAAGAGACCTTCAGAGGTGTCTTAAGTGGTTAGGAGTTGCCAGCAGGGGATGGCACTGAGGCGAGAGAGACGTGCGCGAACGTTCAGGGAACGGAACAATGTTTTTTTTTTGACGACGAGCAGCTGATCAAACGGTATCGTTTGGACAAAGCGGATATTATTTTTGTCACAGATTTAATACTTTTCGATTCCTTGTTGATTTCTGCATGTGTCTGCAGTGGGCTAGTATATATAGAGCCACCCACACCAGTTTCAAATTAGTTGCCTAATTAATGAATTGGAAAGAAAATGTTATGACAGTAGCGTATGTGTGTGGCCGTGAGGTGAGTGACGTCAGTGAGTGTGTGGGCGACAGAAGAGAGGGAGCGGTAGCGTGAGTGCCGGCGGGGACTAGTTTGTTTTGTATTATTTTGTAGTTTATTGTCAAAATATACACTCCCATTGTCCACTTAAATATTTCCAAGATATTTCTTTATTCTTAGACAACGGATCCCCTTCCGTGATTGGTCATTTCTATGGACACAGAAATGACGTCACCTAAAATTCCGTTTACGGCACATAGTAATGTCGTAATTCAGCTCTGAGTGTGACACTTAAGATTCAGTCCTACACTTCGCTGAAAGTGTGAGTAAGACGCTTGATAACTAACTTTTAAGTGCATCTTTCAGCGAAGAATTTATTTACTCTTAAGTCAACTCTTAGCAGACTTAGGAGTAATTCTAAGAAGCTTGATAAGTACGGCCCCTGGATTATAAATCTCCTCATAATAATTGTTGGCTCTCACAAAATCTGCTTGATTAGTAGCATTGTTGTTGATGGGGAAGAGACCTGTGTTTCCTAGAATGAGGTCACACAATCACGTGACTGGCTTCTATTTATTTATTCGCAAACTTTGGAAGTCTTTTGGTGTCATAAATCAGATATACATGATAATATAGAGGCAACTTGATTTTCCACTCTACTGCTACTTTAAACTGTCAACCTCTTGGACTCAAGTTTCCTGATGACCACATATAATCAAACAACATTTCCACTCGCTGGAGCTCACCTCTGTTTTCCATCGGAGGTCCCCGCTGCTCCATCATAGGAGGCCCTCTTGGGTCACCCATCATGTTTCGGGGTTCACCCATAGGCGGGCCTCTCATGTCCATAGGAGGCCCTCTCATATCCGGTGGTGGTCCAGCTCCCATTGGGGCCATGTGCACGGGCGCCGCAGAGTGGGGAGGAGGTGCCCCCATGTATCCTCGACTTAAACAGACACCTTTTATTGGTAAAGCCTCAGCATGCTAACGCTAACAGTGCTAATGTCTCACTTGGGCTCAATGGTCTCTCCTGTGACGGACAGCAGGCTGCCCCCTCTGGGATCATTGGGGCCGTCGCCCAGGAGACCTCTGGGGGGGATGCCGCCTCCTCCTAAATGAGAAGGAACAAAATGAAAACCCAAACGCACGCCTTTAAAAACCTCTAGAAAGAAATACACTGCCGCCACCTTAAGAAAAAAGTTGTTTGAAACGAGTGAACTACTTCCCTTATCTAAAGCAGTGGTCCCCAACCTTTTTGTACTTGCGGACCGGTCAACGCTTGAAAATGTGTCTCACGGACCGGTGGGTGGGGGGAGGGGGGGGGGGGGGGGTAGTAAAAAAAAATTATTTTTTTTTTGTCATAAAGAAATACAATCATGTGTGGTTACACTGTATCCCTGCAGCCTGTATTGATTTATATTGATATATAATGTATATATTGTGTTTTTTATGTTGATTTAATGAAAAAAAAATTTTTATTTTTTTTTTAAATTTCTTACCAATCGGTACCAATCGGTCCACGGACCGGTACCGGGCCGCGGCCCGGTGGTTGGGGACCACTGATCTAAAGTACTGGTCCACATTATTAACAGATGACTATATTTGTCACTGGATAGTGAGTAATGCAGGGGTGTGCATAATGCGGCCTGTGGACTATTTTGAGTTGGCTTTTTCATTGGCCCTCTGCATATTGTAGGGGGGCTCAAAAATCGTTTCACATCCAAATCACCATTTTTTTATTCCCATTCTAAAGCTATTCATAATTTCAGGGAATCGATAAAAAATGCCTAAAGATTCCCACCTCTAAAATATAAACTGGATGAATTATTAACAAAATATATAATTTGCTTTGTCAGCTATAAACATGAAGCTAAGATGTCTAGTGGCACCTACACTCCTTTTTTGGAAAACCACCACTGAGTACCCACTAGAAAGGTTCCAGCTAGCCACCAATGTATGAAAGTGGCTCCCCATATTCTTACATTTTGTAAAAGTTGGGACAACCCGTAAAATTGCACATTTTCCTGTGCTTTCCAATATGTAAGTGGTTGAAATCGCAAAAAAACCCACTAGTTACTATATTTAGTGGGGCGGTTTGTAAATTACAGGTTTATCAATACAATGAGGGGGGAAAAAAAGATAAATCCATCTAAGTTTATGGATATATTTTCTATTTTTAATCACTTCATTTAACAGAGAAATATTAGCATATTTTCCTCAGAATGTGCACTAGCACAACAGTGTAGCACTTACTAAGATGCACCTTATTCAAAAAGTGGACACTTTCCAAAAAGTCAAAAGGGTAAGGGAGAGAAAGCATTATGAGCAGTAAGAACAGGCCATGTGACCAGCAAACGTGTAAGAGTAGTATTTTTGGTAAGAGCTTGACTAAATTGGTACGGTTAAGGTTACGGTAAAACCTCAGGGAGTGCCAGGATAATCGGAATACAGGGAAAGTGAATCATTCATTTTATTGATCTGCCTCATTTTATGATTACATCCTGGGACTCTTATTGTTAAAGTGCAATTTTAAACACACTTGAGGTTTTACTCCAAAACAACCACCTGAGAAACCAAAACAATCAGTGCGCATTTGGACAAAGATAAATGTGACAGTGAAATGATCGGAGTATTTTTTCAGGTGGGCAGAGTATTTTATGACTAATGGGTCAAAAACAATGACAAGAGGGAACAAAGTCATGGTGAGAGGTGGTAAGCAGAGATGCCACAACACACAAATGGACATCAACCATGGAAATTATAGACAACTTGCAGTGCAAAGTCAAAGAACAGCAAAGCCACTTCCTGCTAACTATTGTTTTGGGTGTGGGAATGTTGCTGTCAGAGGGTGTGTCAGTGTTAGATTGCCACTTAGATTAATTATACCTTTAGTGACACGGATGCTAGGAACAGCAGCAGTCTGCCAAGACGACGGACTGCTCTGAATGCAAGAGCCTACATTTGCTTGTTCATCGCCACACTGCGATAAGAAATGCCTGATGAACTCAGGCCTATATTTTATAAAAACGATATACATTTAAAGTCGGGATGTGCCCATCGAACGGACGATTTTCATTCATCTCTTTTGCCAATTAATGCCGATCTGGATTGTACTGCTATTCATTTTAGTCCCCCGGTTGACTAGCTAGCAGCTAAATGTTTATCTCCATACAGAGTAGAGGCACTCCCCTTAGTTAATAATAACAACCTCCAATACACAGAGAAACTGCATTTCTCAGTATCATTATCAAGTTTTAGGACGGTGCTAAACATGTTGCAGGCTAGCTAAGCTAGCTTGAAACAACACAGATGTAAACCAGTAGATGAATAAGACTGTAGTGTCAACATTGTCACAGACAGACGTGTACGTCACATAAGGAGGGTGGATCCATCCATAAATTGACACCAAAGGTAGTCTCGTTAGATGAGAATGATTAGGTAGATATTTATATTTTCTTAAAATCATGTGTTTTTTTGTTAATATTTACACATTTAGGGAAGAATTCCTTGGATACAGAAGAGCAACAGATAATAGTTTTTTTTTTTAGGTTAGTTATTGTGTACTATTTACTTTGTTTTGCTCAAACAATTGTATGTAATGAAACCAGACTAAGGCACTAGTTTTGTTGATACAGTTAAACTGTCAATAGCAGTCACCATAAATACTTTGAAAAATGTACAGTTAATACATGTGATCGGTATCTGTGTTGGTATCGGCCGATCTCACTCATGGATAATCGGTATGGGAATAGGCAGCATGTATCCCTAATTGAAAGTATTTATCAGCGATGTACTGACACCGTAGTAAGAGAACACTGTTGAACAGACGTTTAACTCTGTTGTTGTTCTGTATTAACAGCCCAACAAAATGGAGGAACAACTTCGAACAGGCCATTTTCCGCCTTTTGATGTAGTATCAGAGCCGTGACAAAGGCCCGACGGGTTAATAGCGTTTCATACTTTATCATGCGTCAAGTAATGGGAGTATGGGATGTGTTGTCAGATTGTGGGTAGGTAAGTACCATGTCAAAGATGCATTTTGCTACTGAAGCAGTTGTTTATTACTCTGTGCTCCATTTGTTAAACAGCACAGTACTTCATTTTTTACAGACAGGAGCCTAGTTGCCGTGGTCACCACCCTCGCAGTGTGCCTGAACCCTCCTCACATCTGCGGCCAGTTCTTGTGCAGTTTCACGGCCGCAATATGAGAGAAATGCCATCGTTGGCTCGCTTGCCCAGATTCTCCTCTCAAACTCCTAATTGTCTTAGCGCTCCTGCTAGTTCTACACAAGTCCCACTGCACACCAATCAGCGGCCAAACACCATAAAATTGTGGGATCAAAGCACCTCACACCCTGACTGCAGAACCAGACCTGCCGACCCACCGCCATCGTGCACTGCATCAGTGAGAATACTTAATGTGACTTACCACAAGTATTTCAAATCATATAGACCAGTGATTCTCAAACTGTGGCGCACGGGTCCATCTAGTGGTACGCCAGAGAATGACTAAATTAAATATTCAAACAGCGTGTAGATACACTTGTAAAATAAAACCTCTGCCTTGTTTTTAATGAATGCTCAGGTCTACTACACTACTGCATTTCAACGTTGGTCATTATGGCTGGTACTAGTAGAGCCAAGTGTTTTCTGAGCTGGTACTGGGAGAAAAAAGTTTGACAACTACTGACATAAATAGAACAGTGAAGTCTTTTTAAAACGGGGATGTCAAATAGGAAGCTTTGGGGCACCACACGATTTTTAGGGGGTAACAATTTGATTCAAAAGGATTCTCGTTTCAAATCAATACTTGGGTGCCAGTTCTATGATTAACTCCAAAAATAGCTAACAGCTCTGATACATGTATATATTACTTAAAAGAAACTTGGGTTTGTTTAAATAAAATACTAGCCAAACATTGAATAAAGTCTAATTTAAATAAGGCAACAATGGAAGTATCAACACAGTAAATGTGTACAGCAGATATAGATCATCTACATCAGGGGTCACCAACGCGGTGCCCGCGGGCACCAGGTAGCCCGTAAGGACCAGATGAGTAGCCCGCTGGCATGTTCTAAAAATAGCTCAAATAGCAGCACTTACCAGTGAGCTGCCTCTATTTTTTAAATGGTATTTATTTACTAGCAAGCTGGTCTCGCTTTGCCCGACATTTTTCATTCTAAGAGAGACAAAACTCAAATAGAATTTGAAAATCCAAGAAAATATTTGAAAGACTTGGTCTTCACTTGTTTAAATAAATTCATTCATTTTTTTTTACTTTGCTTCTTATAACTTTCAGAAAGACAATTTTAGAGGAAAAAATCCAACCTTAAAAATTATTTTAGGATTTTTAAACACATATACCTTTTTACCTTTTAAATTCCTTCCTCTTCTTTCCTGACAATTTAAATCAATGTTCAAGTAATTTTTTTATTTTTATTGTAAAGAATAATAAATACATTTTAATGTAATTCTTCATTTTAGCTTCTGTTTTTTCGACGAAGAATATTTGTGAAATATTTCTTCAAACTTATTATGATTTAAAATTATTATATTTAAATTTATTTAATATATTAATTAAAATTGAAAATCTTTTGAGTTTATTTTAAAATTTTTGTTCTGGAAAATCTAGAAGAAATAATGATTTGTCTTTGTTAGAAATTTGTCCAATTTGTTATATATTCTAACAAAGTGTACATTGGATTTTAACCTATTTAAAACATGTCATCAAAATTCTAAAATTAATCTTAATGAGGAAAAATTACTAATGATGTTCCATAAATTCTTTTTTTAAGTTTTTCTCTTCTTATTTTCGGTTGAATTTGGAATTTTAAAGAGTCGAAATTGAAGATAAACTATGTTTCAAAATTTTATTGTCATTTTTTTCGGGTTTTCTCCTCTTTTAAACCGTTCAATTAAGTGTAAATATCATTAATCATTAATAATAACATAGAGTTAAAGGTAAATTGAGCAAATTGGCTATTTCTGGCAATTTATTGAAGTGTGTATCAAACTGGTAGCCCTTCGCATTAATCACTACCCAAGAAGTAGCTCTTGGTTTCAAAAAGGTTGGTGACCCCTGATCTACATGATTTGCCTGAGTGGACATAAAAAAATCATTTCGTGATTTTAGCCAATTGTTTCATTTTAAGTCTACAGTGTGCTGCAAATGGCCCTCAGGACGCACCTTAGACACCATGTTTTATAGCTCTTGAGCTTCCTTCATTGCGGGCGCAGGACGGCAATTAAAGAAATGAAGGGGAGTGTTATTGAAGCTGCAACTAATTGATGTGTTGCGTCACTTTTACTGCAAATGTCGTAAATAAGAGAAGAAGGTGCCCTGACCTGTACAATAATGTAGAAAGACCTAGACCAATCACATTTTGGAGGAGCTAACCGGGATTCTGCAGCTGAACTGGAATTTGAACGCGGCAAAAGGCAACACAATGCGCACCTGGAGGGTTGAAAATGCATGCAGAATAGGACAAATGCATACACCTTGGCGTGTATGTGATACCTTGCGGCCGCTCCATAGCAGCTTGTGCAGACGCTCCTGTGGGAGAATGCTGAAGGTTTCCTGAGCCAGCATTAAAAGCAGAAAAGAACACAAGACTCAAGAGAGCAAAGCGGCACTTTAAGAGGATCTTGGAAGCGTGCTGGCGATATTCTTCCATGAGATGGAAATTGAATGACATTAGAAAAGCTGGCAGTTGAGGACATTGAGACTAGTGGAACCTTTGGATTCAAGCACACATAGGGCACTTTTACAAGGCTGTGGCGCCCCCTTGTGATTGCAGTGAGGAAGGAGCAGGAACATCCTAGTTGTACATTTTCAGCAAGTTTAACAGGACAAATAACAGTAAAAGGAAAACATTGCATATATGAATGAATGAAATAAAGTGTTTTTAAACAACTAACAAGCAGCAAAGCATTGTGGTCTAACGCTAAAAGAAAGTGATGCAATTGACTCCTTGGAGGAAAATTACCTGGAGGGCCAACCAGTCCCGGGGCCGGCCCTTGTCCAGGTCCAGGCATGGCTCCAGGGACTACACCCATGTTGGGAGGCTGCATCATGGGAGGTGCTCCGTTGACGTGCATTCCAGCCTGATCAAATACATTGAGTACTAATGTCAGCACTGAAGTGGTAAAGCACTGCAAACTAACTACTGCGCAGGGTTACCAGTAAATGCAGTGATTGTGGTAAAGCACTGCAAACTAACTACTGCGCAGGGTTACCAGTAAATGCAGTGATTGTGGTAAAGCACTGCAAACTAACTACTGTGCAGGGTTACCAGTACATGTAGTGATTGTGGTAAAGCACTGCAAACCAACTACTGCGCAGGGTTACCAGTACATGTAGTGATTGTGGTAAAGCACTGCAAACTAACTGCTGCGCAGGGTTACCAGTACATGTAGTGATCGTGGTAAAGCACTGCAAACTAACTACTGCGCAGGGTTACCAGTGCATGTAGTGATTGTGGTAAAGCCCTGCAAACTAACACCAACTTCATTCAAAAAATACCTCAAGTGTTTCCCCCCCATCGCTAACTCAAAGAACAGTTGACATATCTGGCAAACTAAATTCCAACATTCAGGGAGGGCAGAACACAGAGCAGCGTTTGTTTCATTGTAGCAACAATTCAAACACAGCCAAACATTGTAATACTAATAACAGATTTGTTTTTAACTATATGTAAAACATTGTTTAGCCTTCTAAAAAAAAATATATGCATCGTCTCAGATTATGCAAATTGTATGACAACGTCATATTGGCCGCACCCCCGAAAGTATATTGGAATTCTGGGAGAAACACTGGCAGTATGTTTAATTCCTGCGAAAGGGTCATGTATATTTATCTATTTAAAGAATACAAAATCCCATGTAAAAACACAGCAAATTTAGCTTGTGTGTAATATTATAGTAATAAACATCAAATACTTGTGTAATGATATAATATCAAATGTCAAAGTACTGCATTGTTATGTTGCAATGTGCAGTCTGTGATGTAGAGAATTCTATAATAATTCAAGATTGTATGTGTCTAACATAAAGTTAATGTAGCAGTAATGGTCATTTAATGATAAATATTGTAGCATCAACTATTTGTGTAGTACTACAGCAATAGGTAGTCCAAACTAGCTGTGTAATAAAATAACTACTAAATTTAAAAAAAACCTTGTGATAAATAGTAAGGTCACTGGCTAGTGCAGGGGTCGGCAACCCAAAATGTTGAAAGAGCCATATTGGGACCAAAAATACAAAAACAAATCTGTCTGGAGCCGCAAAAAATTAAAAGCCATATTACATACAGATAGTGTGTCATGAGATATAAATTGAATTAAGAGGACTTAAAAGAAACTAAATGAGCTCAAATATAGCTACAAATGAGGCATAATGATGCAATATGTACATATCGCTAGCCTAAATAGCATGTTAGCATCGATTAGCTTGCAGTGACCAAATATGTCTGAGTAGCACTCCACACAAGTCAATAACATCAACAAAACTCACCTTTGTGCATTCATGCACAATGTTAAAAGTTTGGTGGACAAAATGAGACAGAAAAAGAAGTGGTATAAGACACGTCCTAGAAAGTCGGAGAAAGTTATACATGTAAACAAACTACGGTGCGTTCAAGGACCGCCAAAATTAGTAGGACAAAACGGCGCTCGCCAAATACTCGAATCAGTGAAGCATGTTTAATATAAACAGTGTGCTTTATAACAATTAGGGAAGTTTGTGTCATGTTTGTCCTCCTACAGAAACAATATTAGAACAAAAAATATATTTTTTTCCGCTCATCTTTTTCCATTTTTCATACATTTTTGAAAAAGCTCCAGAGAGCCACTAGGGCGGCGCTAAAGAGCTCTAGAGCCGCGGGTTGCCGACCCCTGGGCTAGTGTAATGTAGTAGTACTTCATTGCTTGTGTAATACCCGGATAAAAACAACATTGACTAATATAGCAATAATAAAAATACGATACAGTATTAACCACTGACTAGTTTGGCAGTAGACTTAACATGTTAGTGTAGTAATGACTACTCAGTGTAATATTGTGGTTGTAAGCGCTTCAACTAATGCAAAGTTCATACCACAGGCTGCTGCTGCTGCTGAGTGTTGGGCTGTGCTGGTGCTGGATTGACGGGCGCTGCTGCTGCTCCTCCTTGACCGCTGGGGACCAGCGACTGGACCGTGGTTTGGCGGTGAAGCATTTTCTGCCACATATGGATAAAAAGTACCATTAGTGCACAGCTGTGGAAAGAAAAGAGTGACCATGGTTTTCAGTTCCAAGTTGGTGTTTCTCACCAAGGCGATTTCAGGATCGACGATGCGCATGACGACCTGGGCCTGCAGCAGAGCGTAAGCCAGCTGAGGGTTCTGGAGAAGCATGTTCCTCGCCTCCTGGGGACTGTTCTGGACGCACAGCTGCAGGGAGGAAACAGTTCATATGGCAGTGATTACCATTAACACTTCCTAGAAAACAAGCAAATTGCAAAAATTGTAGCCATAAAATGATCATGTAAATCGGGATAGACACATCCATCCATCCATCCATTTTCTACCGCTTATTCCCTTCGGGGTCGCGGGGGGCGCTGGAGCCTATCTCAGCTACAATCGGGCGGAAGGCGGGGTACGCCCTGGACAAGTTGCCACCTCATCGCAGGGCCAACACAGATAGACAGACAACATTCACACTCACATTAGGGCCAATTTAGTGTAACCGATGTCAATAAAAAAAAGTGTTTGAGATGTATATTCAGTATGTAAACATTTTTTTTGCCGGAAAAAAACGGAAAGAATGAAGCAAGGTTGGTTGCATGAACAAAGGCACTCGTGGTCTGATAAGCTAGCAAAACAGGAAGTGACCATTGAGCAGTAAGAGGGACACGCTAAACAGCCAATCAAATAACAGGACCAACTATCAAGGTTGGTTGCACCATTTGGCTGTCTTGCTGTTGATTCTCTGCATGGAGTGAGACAAGAAGCTAAAAATGAGTGCTGCAGAAAGCAAAATAAAACCAGAAAAGTCCCCCCGACAGTACCTCGACAGTACGGACGTTTTTTGGATTTTTTCAACTGGACCGCAGTCCTTCCCTGCGCTCATGTTTTCTTTTCAACCCTCATCCCTTCCCTATTCAGATGTACAGAAACAACAGGTAGGAACTAAAGCTCAGGGGCCGTACTTATCAAGCTTCTTAGAGTGCCATTTTACACTTAAGTCCTGAGAATTTGCGAAATTTAGTCCTACTCTCAAACTTAAGAATAAAAGCTTTTTATCAACGTTCTTAAGTCTAAGAATCACTCCTACTCTCCACGATATTTAAGAGACCTTCAGAGGTGTCTTAAGTGGTTAGGAGTTGCCAGCAGGGGATGGCACTGAGGCGAGAGAGACGTGCGCGAACATTCAGGGAGCGGAACGATGTCCTGGATTTGTTTGATGACGAGCAGCTGATCAAACGGTATCGTTTAGACAGAGCGGATATTATTTTTGTCACAGATTTAATACTTTTCGATTCCTTGTTGATTTCTGCATGTGTCTGCAGTGGGCTAGTATATATGGAGCCACCCACACCAGTTTCAAATTAGTTGCCTAATTAATGAATTGGAAAGAAAATGTTATGACAGTAGCGTATGTGTGTGGCCGTGAGGTGAGTGACGTCAGTGAGTGTGTGGGCGACAGAAGAGAGGGAGCGGTAGCGTGAGTGCCGGCGGGGACTAGTTTGTTTTGTATTATTTTGTAGTTTATTGTCAAAATATACACTCCCATTGTCCACTTAAATATTTCCAAGATATTTCTTTATTCTTAGACAACGGATTCCATTCCGTGATTGGTCATTTCTATGGACACAGAAATGGCGTCACCTAAAATTCCGTTTACGGCACATAGTAATGTCGTAATTCAGCTCTGAGTGTGACACTTAAGATTCAGTCCTACACTTCGCTGAAAGTGTGAGTAAGACGCTTGATAACTAACTTTTAAGTGCAGCTTTCAGCGAAGAATTTATTTACTCTTAAGTCAACTCTTAGCAGACTTCTTAGGAGTAATTCTAAGAAGCTTGATAAGTACGGCCCCAGGACTGTATAAATAAAAGAAATAACAACATAACAAAATGTGCGACTTTAAAATTATAATTTGGTCCAATAATATTTTAATAATAATTACTGCATGACAAGTACATTTCCATAATTAAATAAGAATAACAGCCCAAATAAATGTTACACAGACCACATCCTGGCAGTAAACCTGCAAAAAAAAAAAAAAATTCTTGCCAGGTTTCTCTGTTTACATTTTCACACTTTGCGCTATTTTGTTACACTTTATTAAGCATCTCTTACATATTCCTTATTTTTGCACCTTAATTTAAAAAGGTTGTCAAGTGTTTATTGTGATTTCAGAATGTTCTCCTGGTCCATATTTCCCATAGGTCATTAAAAAAATTTAATCATAGATATCAACCAATATAAAACATTTGTATCGTGATACAATTTTACAGTGGTAAAAAAAATAAAAATAATACAAAAATTTCAGCAATATGGCCAAGACCTATTTTTTTATATTATTTATATGCTATCATGTCATTTCTCATCTGCTTTCTGTACTATGCACTGTGGGAGGAGTAACCACCTTGTTTAAGTGACACATATTTAAGCATACCTTGTGTTCTGACTTGGTGGAAGTATGTCTAGTCCAGGGGTCGGCAACCCGCGGCTCCGGAGCCGCATGCGGCTCTTTGACCACTCTGATGCGGCTCAGCTACATACTTGCCGACCCCCCCCCCCCCCCCCCCCCCCGATTTTCCCAGGAGATTTATGGATCTCAGTGTCTCTCATAGGTAGCTCCCAGGGAAAATATAATCCTATTTACACTCTAATTACTAAATAAAGGGAGTGTCCTAATTGCACTGCAGTAACTGTCCTCTATAGCATTTACAAACAGCGTGCCAGCCCGGCCACAAGTTGTATGTTGCTTTTACTTGCACACATAGGAGACAGCAAAGCATACTTACTCATCAGCCACACAGCTTACACTGACGGTAGCCGTATCAAACAACTTTAACATTGTTACGTTACAAATATGCGCCACACTGTGAACCCACACCAAAAAAGAATGAAAAACACATTTCTGGAGAACATCCCACCGTAACACAACATAAACACAACACAACCAATACCCAGAATCCCATGCAGCCCTAACTCTTCCGGTCTACATTATACACCCCCGCTACCACCAAATCCCCCCACACATCAACCCCCCCCCTCTCCGTGCGTTGGTTGAGCGGAAGAGTTAGAGCTGCATGGGATTCTGGGTATTGGTACCGTCAGTGTAAAACGTGTGGCTGCTGAGGTAGTACGCCTTGCTGTCACTTTTGTGAACAAGCTGAAACTGCATTCCACATGTGGTCGAGCAGGTACACTGCTAGGGCAGGCTGTAGAGGGCGCCAAAAGTAGTGTCATCATGCCCTGATATTCGGGAGTCTCCCGGGAAAAATGAGAGGGTTGGCAAGTATGACGCTATCAAGCGCCATTCATTCAAAACTCGCAGGCCGCTCTAACATCAAATTTCCACATTAAAGTGCGTGCCGGTGCGTGTGTTGGAGACCCCTGGTAAACATAGCACAAAGAGCTTTGTATGCGGTGTATTTCATTTTAAATTTTAATTTTTTTTTTGTGGCTCCCATTATTTTCTTTAATTTGTGAAACTTGCCAAAATGGCTCTTTGAGTGGTAAAGGTTGCCGACCCCTGGTCTAGTCTTTCTGGGGCTGGGTGTTATCACAATGATTTTTATATCATTCCATCTTGAGTAATGTCACACTATTTTTTTAATTACAAGCGGATTGTCCCAAGCAGGATTATACAGAGTACTGCATCCCTACTGTTTACTACTGCAGTATCTTGTAACAGACATTTCTGCAATATTTGATTGAGGTAATACATGCTAACAGCTGACAAACTGCCATTTTGTTCATATATATACAATTGTGTTTACTAGAGGAGTAAAGGTACAGGTAATACTCGCTAACATTGTGTTCATATATATAATTGTGTTTACTAGAGGAGTAAAGGTACAGGTAACACATGCTAACATTGTGTTCATATATATAATTGTGTTTACTAGAGGAGTAAAGGTACAGGTAACACATGCTAACATTGTGTTCATATATATAATTGTGTTTACTAGAGGAGTAAAGGTACAGGTAACACATGCTAACATTGTGTTCATATATTTAATTGTGTTTACTAGAGGAGTAAAGGTACAGGTAATACTCGCTAACATTGTGTTCATATATATAATTGTGTTTACTAGAGGAGTAAAGGTACAGGTAATACATGCTAACATTGTGTTCATATATATAATTGTGTTTACTAGAGGAGTAAAGGTACAGGTAACACATGCTAACATTGTGTTCATATATATAATTGTGTTTACTAGAGGAGTAAAGGTACAGGTAATACTCGCTAACATTGTGTTCATATATATAATTGTGTTTACTAGAGGAGTAAAGGTACAGGTAATACTCGCTAACATTGTGTTCATATATATAATTGTGTTTACTAGAGGAGTAAAGGTACAGGTAATACTCGCTAACATTGTGTTCATATATATAATTGTGTTTACTAGAGGAGTAAAGGTACAGGTAACACATGCTAACATTGTGTTCATATATATAATTGTGTTTACTAGAGGAGTAAAGGTACAGGTAACACATGCTAACATTGTGTTCATATATATAATTGTGTTTACTAGAGGAGTAAAGGTACAGGTAACACATGCTAACATTGTGTTCATATATTTAATTGTGTTTACTAGAGGAGTAAAGGTACAGGTAATACTCGCTAACATTGTGTTCATATATATAATTGTGTTTACTAGAGGAGTAAAGGTACAGGTAATACATGCTAACATTGTGTTCATATATATAATTGTGTTTACTAGAGGAGTAAAGGTACAGGTAATACTCGCTAACATTGTGTTCATATATATAATTGTGTTTACTAGAGGAGTAAAGGTACAGGTAATACTCGCTAACATTGTGTTCATATATATAATTGTGTTTACTAGAGGAGTAAAGGTACAGGTAACACATGCTAACATTGTGTTCATATATATAATTGTGTTTACTAGAGGAGTAAAGGTACAGGTAACACATGCTAACATTGTGTTCATATATATAATTGTGTTTACTAGAGGAGTAAAGGTACAGGTAACACAAGCTAACATTGTGTTCATATATTTAATTGTGTTTACTAGAGGAGTAAAGGTACAGGTAATACTCGCTAACATTGTGTTCATATATATAATTGTGTTTACTAGAGGAGTAAAGGTACAGGTAATACATGCTAACATTGTGTTCATATATATAATTGTGTTTACTAGAGGAGTAAAGGTACAGGTAACACATGCTAACATTGTGTTCATATATATAATTGTGTTTACTAGAGGAGTAAAGGTACAGGTAATACTCGCTAACATTGTGTTCATATATATAATTGTGTTTACTAGAGGAGTAAAGGTACAGGTAATACTCGCTAACATTGTGTTCATATATATAATTGTGTTTACTAGAGGAGTAAAGGTACAGGTAATACTCGCTAACATTGTGTTCATATATATAATTGTGTTTACTAGAGGAGTAAAGGTACAGGTAACACATGCTAACATTGTGTTCATATATATAATTGTGTTTACTAGAGGAGTAAAGGTACAGGTAACACATGCTAACATTGTGTTCATATATATAATTGTGTTTACTAGGAGTAAAGGTACAGGTAACACATGCTAACATTGTGTTCATATATATAATTGTGTTTACTAGAGGAGTAAAGGTACAGGTAATACATGCCAGAGTTTAGCATTTTTTGGTAAGTTTTGTGGGGGGAAAGAGAACAACTTTTTCCCCTCAAAGTAATTTAGTTTTTTTCTTGTCATCACAAACATCCAGCAGTAAACAATGTATCATTGATGTAGAGACTTTTATATCAAGTTAACATTTACTAAACAACATTTTCAAAAGGTAAATTATTATCTTTAATTTTCTTGTCCACATATTAGTGCTTCTCAGCAGTGCTTTGGCAGACAGCAAGCGGTGACCCAGATTGTAGAGTTTAAAGTTCAAAACAAAAGGTATAATCCAATGAATAACTTTACTGAGAGATTTTAGCAGGGTAAAACACATGACCAACACTTTTACCACCAAGCGGAAACATAGCAACCAGACTAGCAACGCACCTCCTTTACGGCAGCTGTCGCAACGTTCTTAAAACAACCGCAGCACATACATATATATACAACATATCTCCCTTTTTTAACTTTTGTTTTTCTTTCCTTGTAAACAAAACAAAATCACACTGTAGATGTGTTGTCTGTCTAATTATAAATAATGCAGACGAGGCGTGTTGGCTGAGTTCTTGACGTTTACTTTCACAGCGTGGCAACATGCAACACTTTTCGGGGCTACCGCGCATGCTCGTAACTCCCGTTGCATGCTGGGTAGTGTAGTTGTTATATTCTCTAGCTCATAACATTTTTCCCCCCTATAAAGAAATAATGTTAACTCAATAAAGTGTATTTCTTTTTTTAGCTTTAACTTTTCATTTTTTAGCATTGTAACCACATTTGCAAACAACTTTTCTCTTCATAGAATTTTCTTTCAATAAAGAAATAAAGTGCAAAAATGTCAAAGCATCATAACAAACAGTTATGTTCCAATAGCAGAAGAAGTGCACTTTTTGGAGAGCTGTATTATTTTCAGTTTTGTGCCCAAGGGACTGATTTTATTTAACACTATATTATTATTTATACACCTATAGTGATCACGGAGACAGCTTGTTTTTGTGATACTGTATATATTTGTTTTTCTGAAAAAATCCCACTTAATATACTTTGGGTAACAACAGTCAATATTTATTTATTTTATTTTATTTTTTTAGGTGGGTAACAGTCAATATTGATTTATTTATTAGATTTTATTTTTTTCTTATATAATAAAAGTGAGCTTTTGTTAAACCAAATATTGTGTTTTTTTCCATATACAACAACCTATCTGGACTCGATAAGAGAATCGATAAGGAATCGGTTCAATAAGAGGATTCGATAATAGGCTCGAACTCGATAATTCCTTATCAAACATCATCCCTAAAGTTATGTGTACAAGTTATGTCAGAGGAGTTGAATCTTTGCAGACACATGAACAAAAAGTCTGACTTAAAAATATTTAGATGTAAAAATGCATTTTTCTGATGAAATGAGTGGGTGTGTTTATCAATACAGTAGTGGACATTGTGCATGTGCAGGATTACTGCTGAGCTGCACGGAAACTAAAGTGGCTGCTCCCTCTCAATGTTCTTTCAACTTCGATGCTACTTTTACTCGTATTTCTTGATTTTCTTCTTCGGGCTGCACTTGCAGCTGTGTGAGGGGGAAGAGGCACAATGCTGATTGAACATTAAACATGTCGCAACGGTGGAACGGGATGGTCGTGCACACACATGGACACAAACACAATCACACACACATTCACAGACACACGCAGGACCACGGTCAATAAAGGCGGATTGCTTCCCTACTGTTTACTACTGCGGTATCTTCTAACAGAAACTTCTGCCATGTTTGATGGATGTCAAATGCAAATTGATCACAATCATCAATCACGAGCATTTAATTGCCCAGCCCCAAGTCTTTCTATTGATTTTGTCAGTCTTATCGATGAGGTGCGATCACACTACAAAGATGTAAACCTTATATAGACTGAATATAAAAATGGAAGTACCTTCATCTGTTTCATGAGTTCAAACATCTGTTCTGGTGGTAGACTGGCCACAGCTCGACTGATGGACTCCGGAGCCTCCTCTGAGGACACGGCGTCCCCATAGGGTGACTCAATAATGGGCGCTCCAGTTCCCAAACCTGTGAAGGACAAAGTCAACTTCCAAGCTCATACCTGACGTAGCATGTGTGGTTTTCACAACACTTACTTTTAAGCTCTTCCTTGTTTTTCTCACTGGCTGCGTTGTCAACACGAAGGGCCCGACCACTGAACTCTCTGCCGTTGAGGTTCCGCATGGCGCTAAGCGCAGTCTCCTGGTCTTGGTATTCGCAGAAGCCATAACCCTTAGGTTTTCCCGTCTCCCTGTCATACACTAACCTGATGCAAATACATGAACATGTACATAACCCACTGCACATGATCTCATTGGCGATATAACATGAATACCAGTATACAACAATAGAATTCAGTTTAGGCATGTACAGGGATGATGTTTAATAAGGAATTATCGAGTTCGAGCCTATTATCGAATCCTCTTATCGAACCGATTCCTTATCGATTCTCTTATCGAGTCCAGATAGGTTGTTGTATATGGAAAAAAAAACACAATATTTGGTTTAACAAAAGCTCACTTTTATTATATAATAAAAAAATAAAATCTAATAAATAAATAAATATTGACTGTTACCCACCTAAAAAAATAAAATAAAATAAATAAATATTGACTGTTGTTACCCAAAGTATATTAAGTGGGATTTTTCAGAGAAACAAATATATACAGTAACACAAAAACTAGCTGTCTCTGTGATCACTATAGGTGTATAAATAATAATATAGTGTTAAATAAAATCAGTCCCTTGGGCACAAAACTGGAAATAATACAGCTCTCCAAAAAGTGCACTTCTGCTGCTATTGGAACATAACTGTTTGTTATGATGCTTTGACATTTTTGCACTTTATTTCTTTATTGAAAGAAAATTCTATGAAGAGAAAAGTTGTTTGCAAATGTGGTTACAATGCTAAAAAATGAAAAGTTAAAGCTAAAAAAAGAAATACACTTTATTGAGTTAACATTATTTCTTTGTAGGGGGAAAAATGTTATGAGCGAGAGAATATAACAACTACACTACCCAGCATGCAACGGGAGTTACGAGCATGCGCGGTAGCCCCGAAAAGTGTTGCATGTTGCCACGCTGTGAAAGTAAACGTCAAGAACTCAGCCAACACGCCTCGTCGGCATTATTTATAATTAGACAGACAACACATATACAGTGTGATTTTGTTTTGTTTACAAGGAAAGAAAAACAAAAGTTAGAAAAGGGAGATATGTTGTATATATATGTATGTGCTGCGGTTGCTTTAAGAACTTTGCGACGTAAAGGAGGTGCGTTGCTAGCCTGGTTGCTATGTTTCCGGTTGGTCGTAAAAGTGTCCGTCATGTGTTTTACCCTGCTAATATCTCTCAGTAAAGTTATTCGATGGATGATAGCTTTTGTTTTTAACTTTATTACACCTTGGAGCGCTTTTTCCCGTCCATTGTTTTCCTGCTTTCGCTATCTGCGCCTAATGACTGAGCTACGTGACGTAATTTCTTGTGATGTCCCACGGAGCATTTCTGGTCGGGACGGGATTCGAATAAAGAATCAACTCTTTTCCTTTACCATAGTGGTCTCGATAACGGGTACCGGTTCTCAAAAAGGGATTCGAGTCCGAGGACTCGGTTTTCTTATCTTATCAAACAACCGGGAAAACCGGTTTCGAGTATCATCCCTAGGCATGTATCATATAAGTAATCAACTTGTATTTGTGCAATTTATAGATTATCTTCTCATTTGATTCAGTATATGAATTATAAGTAGATTACAACAATGGCTAACAAAGGAACGTTAACACACTTTGTGTCTTTTTACGCATTGAAATCAGAAAGGACGTGCATTTTCACAAGTCTGCGCGTCCCTCAGGGACGCAGATTTTTTTTACCAACCCTACCTTCTCCGTGTTAAAACAGTGTTTTGTTTATATTTGCCGAGTCAAATTTTCGGCCCCGTTTATTGCCTTTTTATTGGTCGACTTCAAAGTGATGAACTTTACGGTACAATTTCTTACATTTTGATTCGCCGAAAGTTTTATGGATCACAAATACTGCATTTCCGGTGTTAGGACTCCCGCGTGTTATTGTTTTGGTCATGGCGAGCAATAAAGCCAAGAAGCCGAGCTTCAATGAAATGTGGCTTCAGGAGCCACTTTTCAGCAAATGTCGGACTAATGAAGATGAAAGATGTTTTGCACGCCATGTAAACGGGCCAAGAAAAAGAACACCTTTACAACTGATGTTCAAAGATCCAGCCTCACCAGGAACCAAGACACACCCTGTTACACCTTTCCTGCTCCCAGACTGTGGTCCAGGAGCGCAGGGGAGACCTTCCCTCCATTTTCGGGGGTAACACCCTCCACTTTACCCGGCAGTGGCCCCTACAGTTCCGCTCTTTGGTCGGAATGACGAGGCCGTTGATTTGTTACAGCTCTTTATTGATGTTTTCCACAAAGCCAAGCGGACATCCACCATGCTAGTAACACTCCTGAACATGCTAGCACTCCCTCTCCACTCACTGACTCACCCCACATACCGCCATTCTTAAAGGGGAACACACAGCTTATGGCCATCACCAAGCCAGAGATGAAATGCTAGAGTGCCACTCTATTAAATGACATTGAAACTAACTTGCTAAATTCTAAGTTTGTTGGCATTATTATTTAATCAAAACTATTCTGATTATTTGCCATGAAAGTGTAGATGTGGCACTTTTAAAGGACTGATGATCTACATACAGGTGAGAATAATCAATTCCATTTGTCATATGCGTATATGCCCTGGCACACCATTATCATTTCCTTAACCAAGCAAAACACTTTTTACACTTTTATACTGAAATAAATACAACTACAACTTAGTAAATACCAATATAGATCAAAACACTGGCAGAGGTAAAGTTTAGATCCATGAAGGAAAAGTGAATGAATGTTTATAACTGAATACATATGCCATCAAAAATTGTTTTCTTTTGAATTATTTTTTTTGATGAATGAAGTAACGTTTATGACAACCTTTTCCCAAAAACACAATGTGAGATATAACAGGATATTGCATACATTTATCATTTGTTTTCAAAACGCTTACAAAAAAGTGGGACCCCAAAATGTTACTGTGGGACCCCATTTGTATGACTTGATGGGGTCCCTGGGAGCCCATTTGTATGACTTGATGGGGTCCCTGGGAGCCCATTTGTATGACTAGACGGGGCCCCTGGGAGCCATTTAGAAAATTCCTGGCGCCAACACTGGGAAGAAATGAATACTCACCTGAAGCTAACCACAAGTCCCACTTCAGAGAAGATGTCTTTTAACTGTTCCTCTGTGGCTTCATAGGGAATGTTGCCCACTAAAATGTAAAAAGGTAGGTAAGTTTACTTACAAGTTGGTGTAAAAAGGACGTCACATAGTTAACAAACACCAGCCATTCTTACATCCTGTTAGCTAGCTGGCTAACATAGCCTTGTTAGCTAGCTAGCTAGCAGGGATGTACTAAGACTCCCACGGTGTTCGTCAACAAGTACAGAATGTATAAAATGCCCTCACCGAACACTGATCTCAATGAACGGTCGACGGCTGGGTCTCGACCCGCCGCCGCAGCAGCTGCAGCGGCGGCGGCGGCAGCAGCAGCGACAGCAGCAACGTTCGCCATTTTTGGGGGACAGAAACTAATGAAACACACCGGAAGTAGGAAAAATAAAATTTCCTGTTCTTCTTCTTCTTCTTCTTTTTCTTCTTGTGATTTTTATGGCGGTTGGCAAGCAACCTTGTGTTGAGCATTACCGCCACCTACTGTAATGGAGTGTGGATCGAGGTGGATTCCTACTCTATATTCTTTTATTTAACCCAGTGTTTTTTAAAAAAAATGGTGTATTGCTTTATAACCTGTGTGTTCTGAGTGCAATCCTAATATATCTTCCACTGCTAACCTAATATTCTCTTTCGCTAACTTATTTCCCAGTATTTCCCTTTCTCTATGATATTTTCTACAATGTATTAAAACATGTCTTACACTTTCTATCTGATGGCAATGGTCACACAGTCCTGTAGCATGTTTCCCCATCAATTTCAATCAACTATTTAGATATGTATGTCCTAATCTCATTCTAGTAATAATGTCTTCTTCCTTCCTATTTCTATTGCCTCCTCTAATATAACATTGCATTTTCTGATCCTCTATAGCAGGGGTCGGCAACCCGCGGCTCCGGAGCCGCATGCGGCTCTTTGACCACTCTGATGCGGCTCAGCTGCATACTTGCCGACCCCCCGATTTTCCCAGGAGATTTATGGATCTCAGCGCCTCTCCTAGAAAACTCCCAGGGCAAATATAATCATATTTTCACTCTAATTACTAAATTAAGGGCGTGCCCTAATTGCACTGCAGTAATTGTCCTCTATAGCATTCACAAACAGCGTGCCAGCCCGGCCACATGTTGTATGTAGCTTTTACTTGCACATGTAGGAGACAGCAAAGCATACTTAGTCATCAGCCACACAGCTTACACTGACGGTAGCCGTATAAAACAACTTCAACACTGTTACGTTACAAATATGCGCCACACTGTCAACCCACGCCAAAAAAGAATGAAAAACACATTTCTGGAGAACATCCGCACCGTAACACAACATAAACACAACACAACCAATACCCAGAATCCCATGCAGCCCTAACTCTTCCGGTCTAGATTATACACCCCCGCTACCACCAAACCCCCCCACACATCAACCCTCCCCCCCTCCGTGCGTCGGTTGAGCGGAAGAGTTAGGGCTGCATGGGATTCTGGGTATTTGTTGTGTTGTGTTTATGTTGTGTTACAGTGCAGATGTTCTCCAGAAATGTGTTTGTCATTCTTTTTTGGTGTGGGTTCAAAGTGTGGCGCATGTTTGTAACGTAACAGTGTTAAAGTTGTTTTATACGGCTACCGTCAGTGTAAGCTGTGTGGCTGTTGAACTAGTACGCCTTGCTGTCACTTACGTGAGCAAGGTGAAGCTGCATTCTACATGTGGTTGATCAGGTACATTGTTTGGGCAGGCTGTAGAGGGCGCCAAAAGCAGTGCCATCACGCCCTGATATTCGGGAGTCTCCCGGAAATAATGAGAGGGTTGACAAGTATGACGCTATCAAGCGCCATTCATTCAAAACTCGCGGCCGCACTAACATCAAATTTCCATATTTAGGTGTGTGCCGGTGCGTGTGTCTGAGACCCCTGGTTAACATAGCACAAAGCAATTTAAGCTTTGTATGCGGTGTTTTTCATTTTAAATTTCTTTTTGTGGCTCCCATTATTTTCTTTAATTTGTGAAACTTGCCAAAATGGCTCTTTGAGTGGTAAAGGTTGCCGACCCCTGCTCTATAGCCTGTACAAACACCTGCCAGCCCGTCCACATGGTGTATGTAGCTTTTACTTTCACACGTAGGAGACAGCAAGGCATACTTCGTCAACAGCCACACAGCTTACACTGACGGTGACCGTATAAAACAACTTTAACACTGTTACGTTACAAATATGCGCCACACTGTGAACCCACACCAAAAAAGAATGACAAACACATTTCTGGAGAACATCCGCACCGTTAAACAACATAAATACAACAGAACGAATACCCAGAATCCCATGCAGCCCTAACTCTTCCAGTATACATTGTACACCCCCGCTACCACCACCACCACCCCACACATCAACTCCCCTCCCCACCCCACTTCGTGCGTCGGTTGAGGTGGGTGGGTTTGGTGGTAGGGGTGTACAATGTAGACCGGAAGAGTTAGGGCTGCATGGGATTCTGGGTATTTGTTGTGTTGTGTTTATGTTGTGTTACGGTGCAGATGTTCTCCAGAAATGTGTTTGTCATTCTTTTTTGGTGTGGGTTCACAGTGTGGCGCATATTTGTAACGTAACAGTGTTAAAGTTTTATTAAAGTTGTTTTATACGGCCACCGTCAGTGTAAGCTGTGTGACTGTTGAGTAAGTATGCTTTGCTGTCACTTACGTGTGCAAGTAGAAGCTGCATTCAACATGTGGCCCATCAGGTACGCTGTTTGCAAAGACTGTAGAGGGCGCTAAAAACAGTACCTACACGTCCTACATCTCGGGTGTCTCCCGGAAAGACTGTGAGAGTTGGCAAGTATGACGCTGTCAAGCGCCGTTAAAGTAAAACACGCGGGCCGTATTAACATTAAATTGTCTTAATAAGGTGTGGGCCGGAGCGTGTGTCTGAGACGCTTGCTTTAAACATAGCCCAAAAGTTTAAAAAAAAGCTTTGTATGCAGTGTTATTTCATTTTAAATTTCAAAAGAGTTTTGTGGCTCCCATTATTATCTTTAATTTGTGAAACTTGTCAAAATGGCTCTTTGAGTGGTAAAGGTTGCCGATCCCTGAACTAAGACAACTAAATCCTCAACACCAACACTATTGAACTAAGACAACTAAATCCTCAACATCAACACTATTGAACTAAGACAACTAAATCCTCAACACCAACACTATTGAACTAAGACAACTAAATCCTCAACACCAACACTATTGAACTAAGACAACTAAATCCTCAACACCAACACTATTGAACTAAGACAACTAAATCCTCAACATCAACACTATTGAACTAAGACAACTAAATCCTCAACATCAACACTATTGAACTAAGACAACTAAATCCTCAACATCAACACTATTGGACTAAGACAACTAAATCCTCAACATCAACACTATTGAACTAAGACAACTAAATCCTCAACACCAACACTATTGAACTAAGACAACTAAATCCTCAACACCAACACTATTGAACTAAGACAACTAAATCCTCAACATCAACACTATTGAACTAAGACAACTAAATCCTCAACATCAACACTATTGAACTAAGACAACTAAATCCTCAACATCAACACTATTGGACTAAGACAACTAAATCCTCAACATCAACACTATTGAACTAAGACAACTAAATCCTCAACATCAACACTATTGGACTAAGACAACTAAATCCTCAACATCAACACTATTGAACTAAGACAACTAAATCCTCAACACCAACACTATTGAACTAAGACAACTAAATCCTCAACATCAACACTATTGAACTAAGACAACTAAATCCTCAACATCAACACTATTGGACTAAGACAACTAAATCCTCAACATCAACACTATTGAACTAAGACAACTAAATCCTCAACATCAACACTATTGAACTAAGACAACTAAATCCTCAACACCAACACTATTGAACTAAGAGAAGTAAATCCTCAACACCAACACTATTGAACTAAGAGAAGTAAATCCTCAACACCAAAACTATTGAACTAAGACAGGGGTCACCAACGCGGTGCCCGCGGGCACCAGGTCGCCCGTAAGGACCAGATGAGTCGCCCGCGGGCCTGTTCTAAAAAAAATAATTAAAAAAAATAAAAAAATTTAAAAATAAAAAATAAAAAAATTGTTTTTATTTTTATTTTTTTATTTTTTTTTAATTAAATCTACATAGAAAAAAACACAAGATACACTTTCAATCAGTGTATCAACCCAAACAACCTCCCCCATGCACACTCATCCACACCCACTCACACAAAAGGGGTTATTTCTTTCTGCTACCAATATTCTGGTTCCCACAACATAGACAACACATCTGCAAGGGACACAGTCCCTGAAGCACACATGATTGTATAGGCTGCTGGTCCACTAACATTTTCATTAATTACTATTTTTTATGTAATTATTTTTATATTGTTTTACTTTCTTTTTTATCCAAGAAAATGTTTATTTATTTATTTATCTTATTTTATTTTATTTTTTTAAAAAGGGCCTTATCTTCAACAGACCAGGTTGTCAATGAAATTAGATTTGTTTAAAGGGTTTTTTAAACCAGGGCCAGTCCAGATAATGTCCAAGTCGGACTCAGCAACACACACCTTCATTCATGTACACAGAAACAAATTAGGGAACACAACAGATTGCATATAATTTATAAACAAAATTACATTTTCAAAATAAGCATTTATGTACAGTCCAGATTATGTCCAGGTCACTCAAATTAGGGAACACAAAAACAGATATCATATAATCTATAAACATAATTATACTTTCAAAATAAGCCTTTGAGGACTTCTCATCTTTTTTTTAATGTTTTTTGGCATCATTATTGTTTTCAACCATGTAACTTTCTAAAGTTAGAAAATACTGAATAAATGTTTTAAAGAAAGTAATACTAAATGAATATCTGTTTTTGGCCTTAAAAATAAACATTTTACAGAGTACTATAATTAAATTGACTAAATCATGATTGTCAATGAACTCTTCTAAAATAACAGAAACCACATTAAGCTTCATAAACAAACCAATCCTTAAACACATTTTTTCAACTTCCACCCAAAACAAAGACACAATATGACAATACCAAAACAAATGCAGGGTGGATTCAGGCTCCTGACAACAAAATCGGCAATCATCTGACTCTGTCATATTCCATAATTTTAACATTTTCCCTGTGGGTAAGAAGTTATAAATAATTTTAATTTGAAAATAACAATTTTGCACATCGATAGTGGTTTTATAGATTAGTTTGAATATGGCATCCCATGGCAACGGGCAGTCAAAAAAGTCCTCCCATTTTCCATTTGTGTTGTATGAGGCAGCCTTCAAAGATTTCTTTATTAAATAAAAATTATATATTTTTCTATTTATTTTAGTTCCTTTTTGCCAACTAGAATTTCTTATTAGAGGTTTACAAACTAATAATTTAGTAGTTCCATAATTAATTATTTGTTTCCATCTTTTCCAAATTACTCCAGTTAGTTGATAAAATGAAAAGCTTGAGCAAGCATCACCATACATAGCTCTAAATTCATCATACTTCATAATTTTACCATTCTCATTGATAATATCATTGACAAAAATGATTCCTCTTTCAAACATATTTTTCCAAAAGAAAGGCTTTCCGTCTATTACAATATTAGAGTTCATCCATATTAACTGCTGCAAAATATCGTCTCTTTTTTCTGGCACATAAAATTGAAAACACCACAATGAGTGGATTGTTTCCTTTATGAACCCCGCCATGTTTCCCAGCAGACTCTCTGGGAGGGGATCACTTGTAAAAAAGGATACCATTTCTTTTGATACTGTACATGTTTTTTGTCCAACAGGACATTTGTGTACCACTCAATGTTTAAATACATCTTTGGAACAATTGATGCTTTTAAAGACAGACACATAGCTTCAAGGTTGAGAAGTTTCAGGCCCCCATATTCATACTCTTTGTACAAAACCTTTCTTTTCTGGTTTGCCGTTCCAGACAAAATCGAAGACCCTCCGCTCATAAATCTTAAAAAAGTTTTGTGATGGAGCTGGTAATGACAAAAACTAATAAATAAATTGAGGAATAATTAATGAGTTGGCAATAAACATTTTACCATACAAGGTTAGGGATTTCCCTTTCCATAATTGCATACTTTTGTCCAGCTTTCTTAGTCGATTATCATAATTTACTGAGCCTAGATCTTCCAGATTTTCTGGGACAACAACACCAAGTATGTTAACTGGTTCATCTGTCCACAAAACAGGCACTTTGCATTCCATTCGAAAGGACGTTCCCTTTAGATTTCCGATCCTTAACATTTTACATTTATCATAATTAAGCTTAAGACCAGATTGCTGTGAAAATATGTCCAAAAGATTAAGAAAGTTCAGCAAACAATGACGAAAAATCTTATCTTTGTGAATCAGCCTTTTCTGACATGAACTTCATCAAGAACAAACACAGAACACGCCTCACTGATGCACATCTGCAAGACTCACTCTGAGTTGCAGTGTCAAGTTACACACCAGAGTACAACACACTAGTTAACAGCATGCAATGCCAGGCTTCCCACTAACTGACAAAGAAACAGATAACAGATTTGGTGTCCAGTTCAAAGTGTGACATGATTTAAAAATTTGAGAGTTTACTTTTGTATTTTACATGAGTTATTATTTGTACAAACATGGTGCAAAGTAATTCATGATTTGTTAAAAAATGTTAGTGGCTAGCTAGTTAAAATGGGATATTGTGATTTCACAAGACTGTCTTAGAAGTGATCATTTGAAAATGTTCAATTTGAAAAATGTGCACTTAGAGAAAATATAAAAAATAAAGTGTTGCATATTGATATTTATCTGTTTCTATATATATTTATTGTGAGAAATCATTAAGATGATCAGTGTTTCCACAAAGATAAATATAATTAATTATTAATAATAACAGAGTTAAAGGTAAATTGAGCAAATTGGCTACTTCTGGCAATTTATTTAAGTGTGTATCTAACTGGTAGCCCTTCGCATTAATCAGTACCCAAGAAGTAGCCCTTGGTTTCAAAAAGGTTGGTGACCCCTGATCTACATCAACTATATGATCATCTACATCAACTATATGATCATCTACATCAACAATATGATCATCTACATCTACTATATGATCATCTACATCAACAATATGATCATCTACATCAACTATATGATAATCTACATCAACTATATGATCATCTACATCAACTATATGATCATCTACATCAACTATATGATCATCTACATCTACTATATGATCATCTACATCAACTATATGATCATCTACATCTACTATATGATCATCTACATCTACTATATGATCATCTACATCAACTATATGATCATCTACATCTACTATATGATCATCTACATCAACAATATGATCATCTACATCTACTATATGATCATCTACATCAACTGTATGATCATCTACATCAACTATATGATCATCTACATCAACTATATGATCATCTACATCAACTATATGATCATCTACATCTACTATATGATAATCTACATCAACTATATGATCATCTACATCAACTATATGATCATCTACATCAACTATATGATCATCTACATCAACTATATGATCATCTACATCTACTATATGATCATCTACATCAACTATATGATCATCTACATCAACTATATGATCATCTACATCTACTATATGATCATCTACATCAACTATATGATCATCTACATCTACTATATGATCATCTACATCAACTATATGATCATCTACAATGTATTTTTGATGTAATGATCATGATCATATTGTTGATGTAGATGATCATATAGTAGATGTAGATGATCATATAGTTGATGTAGATTATCATATAGTTGATGTAGATGATCATATAGTTGATGTAGATGATCATATAGTAGATGTAGATGATCATATAGTTGATGTAGATGATCATATAGTTGATGTAGATGATCATATAGTTGATGTAGATGATCATACAGTTGATGTAGATGATCATATAGTTGATGTAGATGATCATATAGTTGATGTAGATGATCATATAGTAGATGTAAATGATCATATAGTAGATGTAGATGATCATATAGTTGATGTAGATGATCATATAGTTGATGTAGATGATCATATAGTTGATGTAGATGATCATACAGTTGATGTAGATGATCATATAGTTGATGTAGATGATCATATAGTTGATGTAGATGATCATATAGTAGATGTAAATGATCATATAGTAGATGTAGATGATCATATAGTTGATGTAGATGATCATATAGTTGATGTAGATGATCATATAGTAGATGTAGATGATCATATAGTAGATGTAAATGATCATATAGTAGATGTAGATGATCATATAGTTGATGTAGATGATCATATAGTTGATGTAGATCAACCCCTCCACATCCGACCCTCCGGATTGTAAATAATGTAAATAATTCAATGTATATACTCTGGTGATTAACTTGTGTGATGACTGTATTATGATGATAGTATATATATGTACCATGAATTGATTAACGTGGACCCCGACTTAAACAAGTTGAAAAACTTATTGGGGTGTTACCATTTAGTGGTCAATTGTACGGAATATGTACTGTACTGTGCAATCTACTAATAAACATTTCAATCAATCAATCAATGCATAAGTCCCGAAAATTTGAAATCAAACCATGTTCAAAAGTACAAAGTTAGCTAAAATGCTAGTAAAACATGTTAGGATGCTAATGTTGGCATGCTAACATTAATATGCTAACAGGGGAACAGCTGGCATATTCCTAGGATGGCACCAAGTAACACATTCCATGATTATTATTATTAGGTGAAAAAGAACAACATTAGTTAAAATACAAGAAAAATGTGTAAAGGTGCTAATGTTGGCATGCTAACATTAATATGCTAACAGGGGAACAGCTAGCATACTTCTAAGATGGTGCCAAGTAACCAAATCCATGGACAAGACTGTGGACAAGACTGTGGACAAGACCGTGGACAAGACTGTGGACAAGACTGTGGACAAGACTGTGGCTATGGCTGTGGACAAGACCATGGACAAGACTGTGGACAAGACTGTGGACAGGACCGTGGACAAGACTGTGGACAAGACTGTGGCTATGGCTGTGGACAAGACTGTGGACAAGACTGTGGCTATGGCTGTGGACAAGACTGTGGACAAGACTGTGGCTATGGCTGTGGACAAGACCGTGGACAAGACTGTGGACAAGACTGTGGACAGGACCATGGACAAGACTGTGGACAAGACTGTGGACATGACCGTGGACAAGACTGTGGCTATGGCTGTGGACAAGACTGTGGACAAGACTGTGGCTATGGCTGTGGACAAGACTGTGGACAAGACTGTGGACAAGACTGTGGACAAGACTGTGGCTATGGCTGTGGACAAGACTGTGGACAAGACTGTGGACATGACCGTGGACAAGACTGTGGACAAGACTGTGGCTATGGCTGTGGACAAGACTGTGGCTATGGCTGTGGACAAGACTGTGGACAAGACTGTGGACAAGACTGTGGACAAGACTGTGGCTATGGCTGTGGACAAGACCGTGGACAAGACTGTGGACAAGACTGTGGACAGGACCGTGGACAAGACTGTGGACAAGACTGTGGACATGACCGTGGACAAGACTGTGGCTATGGATGTGGACAAGACTGTGGACAAGACTGTGGCTATGGCTGTGGACAAGACTGTGGACAAGACTGTGGACAAGACTGTGGCTATGGCTGTGGACAAGACTGTGGACAAGACTGTGGACAAGACTGTGGCTATGGCTGTGGACAAGACTGTGGACAAGACTGTGGACAAGACTGTGGCTATGGCTGTGGACAAGACTGTGGACAAGACTGTGGCTATGGCTGTGGACAAGACCGTGGACAAGACTGTGGACAGGACCGTGGACAAGACTGTTGACAAGACTGTGGACATGACCGTGGACAAGACTGTGGCTATGGCTGTGGGCAAGACTGTGGACAAGACTGTGGACAAGACTGTGAACATGACCGTGGACAAGACTGTGGACAAGACTGTGGCTATGGCTGTGGACAAGACTGTGGACAGGACTGTGGACAAGACTGTGGCTATGGCTGTGGATAAGACTGTGGACAAGACTGTGGCTGTGACCAAATTGTTCAGGACAAGCTAAAATCATCAGCCCGGAGGTTGGGGCTTGTTGGGTGTTCCAACAAGACAATGACCCCAAACACACCTCAAAAGTGGTAAAGGAATGGCTGAATCAGGCTAGAATGAAGGTTTTAGAATGGCCTTCCCAAAGTCCTGACTTAAAGGTGTGGACAATGCTGAAGAAAGAAGTCCATGTCAGAAAAGCAACACATTTAGCTGAACTGCAGCAATTTAGTGGTCAAGTGGTCAAGCAGAAGCTTGTGGGTGGCTACCAAAAGCGCCTTATTGCAGGTCAACTTGCCAAGGGACATGTAAGCAAATGTTAACATTGCTGTATGTATACTTTTGACCCTCACATTTTCAGTAGAGCCATAATAAATTCATAAAAGAAGCAAACTTCATGAATGTTTTTTGTGAACAACAAGTATGTGCTCCAATCACTACATCACAAAAAAATAAGAAATGATTATAAAGATTGATTGAGACTTTTATTAGTAGGTTGCACAGTGAAGTACATATTCCGTACAATTGACCACTAAATGGTAACACCCGGATAAGTTTTTCAACTTGTTTAAGTCTGGGTCTACTTAAATTGATTATACTATCATATATACTATCATCATAATACAGTCATCACACAAGATAATCACATTGAATTATTTACATTATTTACAATCCGGGGGGGGGGGGGGGGGGCTTAGGTTTGGTTGTTATCATCAGTCATCAATAATTGAGAACAGAGAAATGGATATTGGAACAGTGTAGGTCTGACTTGGTAGGATATGGACAGCAAGTAGTGGGCATAGAGAGAGAGAGAGAGAGAGAGAGAGAGAGAGAGAGAGAGAGAGAGAGAGAGAGAGAGAGAGAGAGAGAGAGAGAGAGAGAGAGAGAGAGAGAGAGAGAGAGAGAGAGAGAGAGATCAGAAGGCATAAGAAAAAGTATCTGCGAGAGAGAGAGAGAGAGAGAGAGAGAGAGAGAGAGAGAGAGAGAGAGAGAGAGAGATCAGAAGGCATAAGAAAAAGTATCTGCATTTGATTGTTTACATTTGATTATTAACAATCCGGGGAGGGAGTTGGTTTAGTTTAGTTGAGTTAAAGTCAAGACAGCCATGACATGATGTTCTCTACAAGTCTATGTACACTTTTGAGCATGCATACAGAGCCGGCCCAAGGCATAAGCGTACTAAGCGCTTGCTTAGGGCCCCGCGGCCACCAGGGGGCCCCCAAAAGCAATTAACAAAAAATTCTTATTTTTTATTTTTTGCATGTACGAGTCTGAGTCAGACTCGTACATGGCAGTGATTAGTATTAATAACAAAGTCGGCCATCGGATTTCTTACAGTGATGTCATAAATGACTTTGCCTCCAGAAAAGCCAGGAAGCACAGGTTTTAAGGAGTGGGTGGAGTGGTGTGGGTGGTGAAGAACAGAGGAACAAAACTGTGATGTGATGGTCAAATGTGTGAATTAAGGACCTTAATTTAAGGTAGTTTATTTTGATTTTTTCCCAAAAAATTTTTTGCACATCGTTATGTACATTTACATAGTTTCAATATGTAGTAACTTTATACTTGTTTATAAACCGTTATGTTACCTTGTTTCTGGTAACTCTGTTCATTAATATTATTTAAGTATTTGCTTGATATTTAATTTAATTATGTTGTTTTTTGTACAATTGAATTTGTTCCTTTTTATATATATTTAAGTGATTTTATTGTTGCACTTTATTGTTTTTCTTGCACTACGAATTATTTTTGCACATTGCTGTTTCAGGTTTTTGTTACCAAAAATAATAAAGTGAATCAGAATCAGCTTTATTGTCCAGTTATGTTTAACACACATGGAATTTAACTTCAGTAGACTGCGCTCTCTTTGTACAAAGTAAACATTAAATATGAACGATTAACTAAAAATATAAACTAGTAATTAAAGACTAATATGTACAAGACTGATGAGACAAGATGACACTTTTACTGTAAATACAAAGCTTTATCACTTGGACTGTTCAACCCCAGGCCACTCTTATAGCCAGGCCTGGCCCTAACCAATATGGCGCCCTAGGCAAGATTTTAGGTGCCCCCCCCCCCACATCGGCAGTGAAGTGTATATACTCACAAGAAACCGAATAGCTTTGTCTTTGACCTTTTTTTACTTAAAGAAAGCAAATTAACATATTATATGAGAATGTTATGTTATGATTATCTTTAACCGAATCACAGCAGTGCTCAATTTAAAAAACAGCATTCCCTCTCATGTGATATTGCTTAATTAACATTAATGATGTGCACTTTAACAACTAGCCTTACAACTATACCTAATATATAAAGGGGTGGAAAAGTGACTATTACCTGCAGGGCAAACATTAGCTAACCAGAAGGCAATAACAATGTAAACAAAAAACACCTGCTTAAAAGATCTCATACAAATGTCCCTGAGGAATGTAAGGTGGGAGTACTGTAATTACCTAACGTTACATTATTATTTTCCATAACAATTTAGCCCCCTCCACAATATTAACCCGACGTTAAAACAGAACTAGCTATTTATTGATTAGCAATTGCTGAATCATGTAACATTAGCTTAGTCAGGTCAAGTCAAGTCAACTTTATTTATATAGCACGTTTTCAACAACTTTTAGATTGAACCAAAGTGCTTTACAGGTTAAAAAAAAAAAAAAAAAAAAAAAAAAAGCCAGGTTACTATCACATTCTGTAACACAGTGTTTTTCAACCACTGTGCCGCGGCACACTATTGTGCCGTGAGATACAGTCTGGTGTGCCGTGGGAGATGATCTAAATTCACCTATTTGGGTTAAAAATATTTTTTGCAAAGCAGTAATTTTAATCTGCAAATGATGTGTTGTTGTTGAGTGTCGGTGCTGTCTAGAGCTCGGCAGAGTAACCGTGTAATACTCTTCCATATCAGTAGGTGGCAGCCGGTAGCTAATTGCTTTGTAGATGTCGGAAACAGCGGGAGGCAGTGTGCAGGTAAAAAGATGTCTAATGCTTAAACCAAAAATAAACAAAAGGTGTGTGCCCCTAAGAAAAGGCACTGAAGCTTAGGGAAGGAAGTGCAGAACAAAACTAAAACTGAACTTGCTACAAAGTAAACAAAAACAGAATGCTGGACGACAGCAAAGACTTACTGTGGAGCAAAGACGGCGTCCACAATGTACATCCGAACATGACATGACAATCAACAATGTCCCCACAAAGAAGGATAAAAACAACTGAAATATTCTTGACTGCTAAAACAAAGTAGATGCGGGAAATATCGCTCAAAGGAAGACATGAGACTGCTACAGGAAAATACCAAAAAAAGAGAAAAAGCCACCAAAATAGGAGCGCAAGACAAGAACTAAAACACTACACACAGGAAAACAGCAATAAACTCCAAATAAGTCAGGGTGTGATGTGACAGGTGGTGACAGTACACCTACTTTGAGACAAGAGCTATAGTGATGCATGCTTGGTTATGGTTTGAATTCACATCAAACACTTGCGACAACAACTTTTTACTGTCAACTGAGTTTTGTTTTTTAATGATTTCTGCTGGTGGTGTGCCTCCGCATTTTTTCAACGCAAAAAATGTGCCTTGGCTCAAAAAAGGTTGAAAAACACTGCAGTAACAGACAAATAATTTCATGTAGGCTAACGTTACTTACCTGCTACCTCTGTCTTTTTCTCGTTTCTCCTCTTCTTTTCTCTTTTTTCTTCCCTGAGCACCTGACAGTTTTGGCCGTTTTGACATCTTGTGTTGAAGGGAGGGAAGGGAGGGGGCGTAATGTTGTAACAAATAATATTTCTATTAAATAGGCTTAACTTTGCATTTTAATTAACGTGGGATTATTTTTTTGTATTTAGAAATAATAGTACCAACTTTTTTTTTTCTCCAACATTTGTGGCCCCCTGATGGACGGCGCCCTTAGCATTTGCCTATACGGCCTATGCCACGGGCCGGCCCTGCTTGTAGCTGAATGTTTTCTACATTTTAAGATTAGGAGCTATATGTGGCACTCTGGACATCATTCGTTCATTCATTGGTATTATTTATGTTCTTAACTGGGCCACCCCCCATATCTTTATAAATGACATGTCATTTGTAAAGACATGGCAGGCTGACAATAGGATGATGTAAACAACACTGCCAGAGCCGCAATGAGTTTATAGTAGGTGTGGGAATGATCAACAATCAATATTATTGGCAGAAATAGAGGGCCCCAAAATCTAATTTTGCTTAGGGCCCCATGGAGGCTTGGGCCGGCACTGCATGCATACATGTGTGTGCATGTGTGTGTGTGTGTGTGTGCGTGTGTGTGTGTGTGTGTGTGTGTGTGTGTGTGTGTGTGTGTGTGTGTGTGTGTGTGTGTGTGTGTGTGTGTGTGTGTGTGGCAACATGACAGGATGACTGCCGATGACAACATGACTGCTTCTTCTCTTCACCTGTAGGGCTTAGTCCGGCGCTAGGACCCAGGGTGCGCGATTCTCATCTCCAGCTGCTGCAGACCCAAAGCTCGGGCAGTAAGCGGAGATCGCGAGGACAAGCCACTCCAAAAAAACAAAAACACATTTATTTTTTTGCAGCACCGCGTGTTTCTATCCCGAGTGGACACGCAGAACTGGCCGCTCGGAGGGCAGCAGCAGCCGGCCGTGCTCGCTTGTTGCGCCGTGTGCACACGCAGGCTTTGCGGCTGCAGCGCCAAGGTAAGACGGCGCAATCGCGTGCGATGACTAATAACAAAGGACTAAAGATGACTAATCACAAGGAGGTTGCACGGGGGCACCGAGGACGAGACAAAACTCTGGCAAACTTTGACCTGGATATCATTTGCTTTGCATTCTGCTGCCCTTTTTCCGCCCGGAGTTGCGGCGACGTCTCGCTGCTATCCCGCGGCATTGTGTGTGTGTGTGTGTGTGTGTGTGTGTGTGTGTGTGTGTGTGTGTGTGTGTGTGTGTGTGTGTGTGTGTGTGTGTGTGTGTGTGTGTGTGTGTGTGTGTGTGTGTGCGCGTGTGTGTATGCGTGCGTGCGCGTGCGCGTGCGGGGCTCACACACACAAGTTGTAGTGTGTCCTGCATGCATTCATGTTGTAGTGTGTCCACTCCTGCATGCATTCATGTTGTAGTGTGTCCTGCATGCATTCATGTTGTAGTGTGTCCTGCATGCATTCATGTTATAGTGTGTCCTGCATGCATTCATGTTGTAGTGTGTCCACTCCTGCATGCATTCATGTTGTAGTGTGTCCTGCATGCATTCATGTTGTAGTGTGTCCTGCATGCATTCATGTTGTAGTGTGTCCTGCATGCATTCATGTTGTAGTGTGTCCTGCATGCATTCATGTTGTAGTGTGTCCACTCCTGCATGCATTCATGTTGTAGTGTGTCCTGCATGCATTCATGTTGTAGTGTGTCCTGCATGCATTCATGTTGTAGTGTGTCCACTCCTGCATGCATTCATGTTGTAGTGTGTCCTGCATGCATTCATGTTGTAGTGTGTCCTGCATGCATTCATGTTGTAGTGTGTCCTGCATGCATTCATGTTGTAGTGTGTCCTGCATGCATTCATGTTGTAGTGTGTCCACTCCTGCATGCATTCATGTTGTAGTGTGTCCTGCATGCATTCATGTTGTAGTGTGTCCTGCATGCATTCATGTTGTAGTGTGTCCACTCCTGCATGCATTCATGTTGTAGTGTGTCCACTCCTGCATGCATTCATGTTGTAGTGTGTCCTGCATGCATTCATGTTGTAGTGTGTCCTGCATGCATTCATGTTGTAGTGTGTCCACTCCTGCATGCATTCATGTTGTAGTGTGTCCTGCATGCATTCATGTTGTAGTGTGTCCTGCATGCATTCATGTTGTAGTGTGTCCTGCATGCATTCATGTTGTAGTGTGTCCTGCATGCATTCATGTTGTAGTGTGTCCTGCATGCAAACTAAAGAGAAGTGCAAGTGATGCGTTCATGATTATTCCCCCCGGCCAACAAGGACGTCCACCCGGGGCTAACTCAAGCATCGACCACCTCTTGTTGGTCGGGGTTAGAATGGACGACTTGTGCCACGGGTGAACTTCCACGGGACACGGCGGTTCCGTGGACGCCATGGCGGCCTAAAATAGTCTCCAAGAATGGAGGGCGGGGCTTGTTGACCACTTTGACGGCGAGTGTCTTTCCCACAGCAACATGACAACAAATGCAGGCCTGGGGGATAAAAATGTCATTCTTGGCTCTCACACGTCGACGGATGATGCCGAGGCAGAGAGCTCGTGGAGCCCCGAGTGGGCGCTCCACTGCCGGGAAGACTGTTGAGGCTTGTCCCGGTGGCGTGGAGCTCTTGTGTGTGTGTGTGTGTGTGTGTGTGTGTGTGTGTGTGTGTGCTCCAGTTGTTGTTTGTTGATGTTTCTTCAAAGTGTTCATACATGTGTGCAGCCATCATCCAGGCAGACAAATAGTTGTAGCCGGGACCATCACAACTCCTTGGTGTCCATGTTTCCTCAGCAGACGTATTGAAGCCTCCAAGAAGCTGTAATGAGACATGTGGCCTAATTACAGCAAAGGCTGCTTAAGCACCGAGACATGCAGGTGTGATGAAGTCATGAATCATATTTGGAGGGAACACAAGTGGTCAATGTGGACATCAGCAGGATCGCTCAAAAGCCACGACACATTTCAGCAAACGTCTTCCTCAGATCATTTAGAGTAGGCAGTGTGCAGCTTGTTGAGTAAACACAAATAGTGTCCTAAGTGTGGATTGTTATTTAGCTCTGCCTCATCCTCACGTTGGGCATGGAATTAGTCAGAACTGCACACGTTGCACCTGGAATCCCCTTCCTTTACTCCATGATGACATCACTCATGGATGTTATGCCCTCCTCTACCTCTTACCTCCATTCTTCCTTTCTGTTTGATGACCTGCCATCCCAGCAGCCGGCAGACATCGACACAACCTTGATTATACGCACACGTCCTTTAAAATGGACTTTGAAGCAACGTTGCAAAACAGTTGTATTTGTAAACTGAGACAACTTTGATGTCTAACGTTGGATCCACCGTGTTGGTTGAGAAATGACCACATTTCAATGTTAAATCAACGTCACAACATGTCGTCAAAAAGCATGTTGTTTCAACGTTGTATTTGTGTTGTAGAATATTAGTTGAAATATGACCACATTTCAATGTTGAATCAACATCACAAGCTCGTCAAAAAGCATGTTGTTTCAACGTTGTATTTGTGTTGTAGAATATTAGTTGGAAAATGACCACATTTCAATGTTAAATCAACATGGAATGAACATCATCATCAAAAAGCATGTTGTTTCAACCTTGTATTTGTGTTGTAGAATATTAGTGGGAAAATGACCACATTTCAATGTTAAATCAACATCACAACCTCGTCAAAAAGCATGTTGTTTCAACCTTGTATTTGTGTTGTAGAATATTAGTGGGAAAATGACCACATTTCAATGTTAAATCAACATCACAACCTCGTCAAAAAGCATGTTGTTTCAACCTTGTATTTGTGTTGTAGAATATTAGTGGGAAAATGACCACATTTCAATGTTAAATCAACATCACAACCTCGTCAAAAAGCATGTTGTTTCAACGTTGTATTTGTGTTGTAGAATATTGGTTGAAATATGACCACATTTCAATGTCAAATCAACATGGAATGAACATCATCATCAAAAAGCATGTTGTTTCAACCTTGTATTTGTGTTGTAGAATATTAGTGGGAAAATGACCACATTTCAATGTTAAATCAACATCACAACCTCGTCAAAAAGCATGTTGTTTCAACGTTGTATTTGTGTTGTAGAATATTGGTTGAAATATGACCACATTTCAATGTCAAATCAACATGGAATGAACATCATCATCAAAAAGCATGTTGTTTCAACCTTGTATTTGTGTGGTAGAATATTAGTGGGAAAATGACCACATTTCAATGTTAAATCAACATCACAACCTCGTCAAAAAGCATGTTGTTTCAACGTTGTATTTGTGTTGGAGAATATTGGTTGAAATATGACCACATTTCAATGTTAAATCAACATCACAACCTCGTCAAAAAGCATGTTGTTTCAACGTTGTATTTGTGTTGGAGAATATTGGTTGAAATATGACCACATTTCAATGTTAAATCAACATCACAACCTCGTCAAAAAGCATGTTGTTTCAACGTTGTATTTGTGTTGTAGAATATTGGTTGAAATATGACCACATTTCAATGTTAAATCAACATCACAACCTCGTCAAAAAGCATGTTGTTTCAACCTTGTATTTGTGTTGTAGAATATTAGTTGGAAAATGACCACATTTCAATGTTAAATCAACATCACAACCTCGTCAAAAAGCATGTTGTTTCAACCTTGTATTTGTGTTGTAGAATATTAGTTGGAAAATGACCACATTTCAATGTCAAATCAACATCACAAGCTCGTCAAAAAGCATGTTGTTTCAACGTTGTATTTGTGTTGTAGAATATTGGTTGAAATATGACCACATTTCAATGTTAAATCAACATCACAACCTCGTCAAAAAGCATGTTGTTTCAACCTTGTATTTGTGTTGTAGAATATTAGTTCGAAAATGACCACATTTCAATGTTAAATCAACATCACAACCTCGTCAAAAAGCATGTTGTTTCAACGTTGTATTTGTGTTGTAGAATATTGGTTGAAATATGACCACATTTCAATGTCAAATCAACATGGAATGAACATCATCATCAAAAAGCATGTTGTTTCAACCTTGTATTTGTGTTGTACAATATTAGTGGGAAAATGACCACATTTCAATGTTAAATCAACATCGCAACCTCGTCAAAAAGCATGTTGTTTCAACCTTGTATTTGTGTTGTAGAATATTAGTGGGAAAATGACCACATTTCAATGTTAAATCAACATCACAACCTCGTCAAAAAGCATGTTGTTTCAACGTTAGGTTGACTTGCTGGACATCAGGACCTAATTCAACAAGTTCTCAACGTTGTTTCAATGTCTTGTGCCTGCTGGGTCTTCAATTAGGTTCCTCTCTGTGAACCCTAGTCCTCTATGCCGCTATACAAGCTGTACACTGACTACTCTAAAGCAGTGGTTTTCAAACTTTTTTTCCCCCCAAGTACCACCTCACAAAAAACGTGGCCCTCCAAGTACCACCGTAATGACCAACATTTAAATGCCGTAGCACAGTAGGCCTAAGTATTCGTTAAAAACAAGGCAATGTTTTATTTGATAGGTGCGTTTCATATTTTTTGCCACGCTAACATTACACACAGTTTGAACAGTAACACTGTGTGTAAAACTTGAATCAAGTGATTGTTCGGCCAGAGTACCACCGTTTAAGAATGACATACACCGCAATCCAAATGCCTGTGAAGGCCTTCATCCGTTCCAATAAGGTGTGTGGGGCCTTTCTCATCTTGCTTACATGACCATCTCGGAGTTGGTGGGAAACTGGTATGAGTCCCAATTGATCCTGATCATATTGTTGCAAGATATTAGAGATGTTTCTCCTCAAACTGCAGCCTGTACACTGACTACTCCAAATGACATTTGACTTTCATTTCCATGTAGTATTGTCCCGAATATGGCTCACCATCCCTTCTATCCAAAATATGTTTTTGGTGGGGTTGAGGTCAGGGTTCCATGCAATAACCCCTGTGTGGACCATGGTCCAGAGGTGGTTAAGATGAATTTACAGCCGGGATAATCAACTTCATTGTTTTGTGTGGCACATTTTTCAGAAAGCTAAGGACTCTGGGGTTTATTCCAGAGCAGACGTCTGAATTTGCTGTATTGAGGTTTCTAAGGACCTTCTGCAAACATGTTTTTATAGCTGAACTTGCAGGCAAACAGCTGAACAGCCCAAATGATGAAAAAGAGAGGAAGAGCACTAGTGGAACAAAATAGTTCTATGACTGCATCTGAAGTAAACACCTGAGTTACTTCAATCACACGATGAAATGAGTGCTACGAAGGAGAGGACCTAAAGGGGTGCCTTGAGGAACGCCTGGGTTATGTACATCCCATGTTTGCATGCCAGAGTGCACGAGGCAATGATCTTGTTTACAGTGGTCCAAGTTCCTCTGTGCGACCAGAACAGGCTAGTGTTTTTAGGAATCTCTTCAAAAATGTGTGTCTCCCCAGTTTGGAACCGAACTCGGTGGCTGGTCGAGTTTCATTCTCCGGCTGGATTTGGCCCCCAGTTGAATAACCCTGGTCTATAGTCTAATACAGGGGTCACCAACCTTTTTGAAAGCAAGAGCTACTTCTTGGGTACTGATTAATGCGAAGGGCTACCAGTTTGATACACACTTCAATAAATTGCCAGAAATAGCCAATTTGCTCAATTTACCTTTAACTCTATGTTATTATTAATAATGAATGATATTTACACTTAATTGAACGGTTTAAAAGAGGAGAAAACACGAAAAAAAAATGACAATTAAATTTTGAAACATAGTTTATCTTCAATTTCGACTCTTTAAAATTCAAAATTCAACCGACAAAAAGAAGAGAAAAACGAGCTAATTCGAATCTTTTTGAAAAAATTAAAAAAATAATTTATGGAACATCATTAGTCATTTTTCCTGATTAAGATTAATTTTAGAATTTTGATGACATGTTTTAAATAGGTTAAAATCCAATCTGCACTTTGTTAAAATATATAACAAATTGGACCCAGCTATATTTCTAACAAAGAAAAATCATTATTTCTTCTACATTTTCCAGAACAAAAATTTTAAAAGAAATTCAAAAGACTTTGAAATAAGATTTGAATTTGATTCTACAGATTTTCTAGATCTGCCAGAATAATTTTTTTGAATTTTAAATCATAATAAGTTTGAAGAAATATTTCACATATATTCTTTGTCGAAAAAACAGAAGCTAAAATGAAGAATTAAATAAAAATACATTATTATTCTTTACAAAAAAAAAAAAAAATTACTTGAACATTGATTTAAATTGTCAGGAAAGAAGAGGAAGGAATTTAAAAGGTAAAAAGGTATATGTGTTTAAAAATCCTGAAATCATTTTTAAGGTTGTATTTTTCCTCTAAAATTGTCTTTCTAAAAGTTATAAGAAGCAAAGTAAAAAAATGAATGAATTTATTTAAACAAGTGAAGACCAAGTCTTTCAAATATTTTCTTGGATTTTCATATTCTATTTGAGTTTTGTCTCTCTTAGAATTAAAAATGTCGAGCAAAGCGAGACCAGCTTGCTAGTAAATAAATACAATTTAAAAAATAGAGGCAGCTCACTGGTAAGTGCTGCTATTTGAGCTATTTTTAGAACAGGCCAGCGGGCTACTCATCTGGTCCTTACGGGCTACCTGGTGCCCGCGGGCACCGCGTTGGTGACCCCTGGTCTAATACATTAATTAGGACATTCGTCTACCTTTTGTTTGTATAATCTTGTAATCCCTGATTACGCTGCAAACGACAAATAATACACATATTGAATTACTAATACTTTTTTTGGCTAACAAATGGCTTTTTTATTGGCGCACACAAGTGAAAGCAGGTGTAGTTGCCTCCATGTTTGAACCATTTTACAAGTGTTGTTTGCCAGAAGACATTTGTTTTTGTGTGCAAATGTAACAATTCTCCCTATTCCTAAAGACGCATGTACGTCCCAATCAGGACGTGGCCCACTAGCGGTCAGAGATGTTGCACTTGAAGTGAAAAGCAATATCACAATTGTTCAAGTTAAAAGTTAAAGTAGCAATGATTGTCACACACACACTAGGTGTGGTGAAATGTGTCCTCTGCATTTGACCCATCCCCTTGATCACCCCCTGAGAGGTGAGGGGAGCAGTGGGCAGCAGCGTAGCCGCGCCCGGGAATCATTTTTGGTGATTTAACCCCCAATTCCAACCCTTGATGCTGAGTGCCAAGCAGGGAGGTAATGGCTCCCATTTTTATAGTCTTTGGTATGACCCGGCCGGGATTTTGAACTCACAACCTACCCATCTCTCTAACCACTAGGCCACTGAGTAGGTACTTGTATGCAAGTGAGCCCGAATGTGGGATCGGTGCTGTGTTTGAGGAAGAAAAGGAAGTTGATGTAGTGTGGGACCAAGGTGTTGATGAAATACATCGTGCATCTCATTTTGCATGACATCATTCTCTATACACACTTATGCTTCCTCGTCTTTCACGCGGCTTGTTTTTCTTCTTTATTTCCTGTTTCATGACACTTCCCTTCCTGTTCGAACTCATGGCTTTAAAGTGACAGTTTATGACTTGGTGACCCCCCCCGCCCGCACCCCCGGACTACCGCCGCCACCGTTACACTGCCTCCACTCGCTATCCCCTCTTGTGCCTCCTGAAGCGGCTGTGAGGTCGCGGTGCATGCCGGTACTTGTAGTCCTCACCCCTCCCTGCCTCTCCAGCGTGCAATCCTGGGCGTGGATAGCCGAGCACTACATCTCCCAGAGGCCTCACACCCCCCTCCGCGCCTCGCTCTCCCAGCAGACTGGAGATACGGAACGGACGGTCTTGACGACCACCCCCTGGCCTCCCCCTCCTTCCCCGCCTCCTCCTCTCCCCCTCCCCGGACTTTGAGGACCGACAACGGCGGAGATTAGTGGCGAGTCGCGGAGCGCCAGAGGCCGGAGAAGCGGAGACGTCCAGCCCTTGTGCGACGTTCACGTACCATCCGGGTGAGCGTGTCATTGAACATCTTTTATGTGGGAAGGGGAGGGGGTAAGGTGGTGTCGTGGCTCGGGGTCTCGGTCGAGGAGAGACGGGACCCCCGCCGCTCCATGCTAGGTCGGCTGAGGCCAAATAACAGCGGACTTGTCGGGCTCCGTCAACCTCCTCCGTCCGTCACCGCTCCGGAGCACGAGCACGAGCAAGAGCCCGCCAACTTGCGTCGCCCACCCGTCTGGGACTTTATCTGCACCCCTAACTAACTAACCCTCTTTATCTGCACCCCTAAACTAACTAACCCTCTTTATCTACACCCCTAAACTAACTAACCCTCTTTATCTACTAACCCACCCTCGCTGCCCTCTCCCGGCTCCATGGCCATTGTATGCGAGAGGGGGACTTTTGTTGTTGTTGTTGTTGTTGTTGTTGTGGTGGCGGTGCTTTCTTTACACTGGAGATGAGCTCGTTTCAAGGAAGTGTTATTAGTGGGAGAGGGGTCGTCCGACCACCATATTGCCATACATTGCCCATGTTTGCGCCATTCCGGGCTGGACTTCTCTCGCCCAGCGTGCCGGACGGTGTTCCGGGCGAAGTAGGCTGCGGAGCTCCGCTGCATGTGCGGTTCTCAGGGGGCATGTGTGGGCCACATCGTGTTGGGAATGCACTCCATGGAAGTCTGGGCTTCTTCTTCTTATTATTCTTCTTCTTCTTCTTCTTGACCCTCAACATGCTGCCCTTTCTTCTTCAAAAAGATTCCCACTAAATGAGCAAATCTGGGCACTTTGCATCTTCATTAGTGCTACATGCTATTTAAGAAATGTACTAGACTTCATTAGTGCTACATGCTATTTAAGAAATGTACTAAAATTCATTAGTGCTACATGCTATTTAATAAATGTACTAAAATTCATTAGTGCTACATGCTATTTAAGAAATGTACTAGGCTTCATTAGTGCTACATGCTATTTAAGAAATGTACTAGACTTCATTAGTGCTACATGCTTTTTAAGAAATGTACTAGACTTCATTAGTGCTACATGCTATTTAAGTAATGTACTAGACTTCATTAGTGCTACATGCTATTTAAGAAATGTACTAGACTTCATTAGTGCTACATGCTATTTAAGAAATGTACAAGACTTCATTAGTGCTACATGCTATTTAAGAAATGTACTATACTTCATTAGTGCTACATGCTATTTAAGGAATGTTCTAGACTTCATTAGTGCTACATGCTATTTAAGAAAAGTACTAGACTTCATTAGTGCTACATGCTATTTAAGGAATGTACTAGACTTCATTAGTGCTACATGCTATTTAAGGAATGTACTAGACTTCATTAGTGCTACATGCTATTTAAGAAATGTACTAGGCTTCATTAGTGCTACATGCTATTTAAGAAATGTACTAGACTTCATTAGTGCTACATGCTATTTAAGAAATGTACTAGACTTCATTAGTGCTACATGCTATTTAAGAAATGTACTAGACTTCATTAGTGCTACATGCTATTTAAGAAATGTACTAGACTTCATTAGTGCTACATGCTATTTAAGAAATGTACTAGACTTCATTAGTGCTACATGCTATTTAAGGAATGTACTAGACTTCATTAGTGCTACATGCTATTTAAGGAATGTACTAGGCTTCATTAGTGCTACATGCTATTTAAGGAATGTACTAGACTTCATTAGTGCTACATGCTATTTAAGCAGGTATCTACAGAAATGTAGCTTTTAGACTTCATTAGTGCTACATGCTATTTAAGCAGGTATCTACAGAAATGTAGCTTTTAGACTTCATTAGTGCTACATGCTATTTAAAAAATGTTCTAGACTTCATTAGTGCTACATGCTATTTAAGGAATGTACTAGACTTTATTAGTGCTACATGCTATTTAAGAAATGTACTAGACTTCATTAGTGCTACATGCTATTTAAGAAATGTACTAGACTTCATTTGTGCTACATGCTATTTAAGAAATGTACTAGACTTCATTAGTGCTACATGCTATTTAAGAAATGTACTAGACTTTATTAATGCTACATGCTATTTAAGGAATGTACTAGACTTCATTAATGCTACATGCTATTTAAGCAGGTATCTACAGAAATGTAGCTTTTAGACTTCATTAGTGCTACATGCTATTTAAGCAGGTATCTACAGAAATGTACTAGACTTCATTAGTGCTACATGCTATTTAAGCAGGATTCTACAGAAATGTACTAGACTTCATTAGTGCTACATGCTATTTAAGCAGGAATCTACAGAAATGTAGCTTTTAGACTTTTCCAATAAGGCTAGATCAGTGCTTCTCAAACTTTTTTCACAAGAACCACCTCGTAAAACGCTTGGCTCTCCAAGTACCACCATAATGACCAACATTAAAATGCAATATAGTAGGCCTAAGTATTGACTAAAAACCAGGCAGAGGTTCTATTTAAATAATATATTGAATATTTTTGTCCACTGTAACATTCCAAGACATTGACGTTGATTATACAAACCCCGTTTCCATATGAGTTGGGAAATGGTGTTAGATGTAAATATAAACAGAATACAATGATTTGCAAATCCTTTTCAAGCCATATTCAGTTGAATATGCTACAAAGACAACATATTTGATGTTCAAACTCATAAACTTTTCTTTTTTTTTTTGCAAATAATAATTAACTTAGAATTTCATGGCTGCAACACGTGCCAAAGTAGTTGGGAAAGGGCATGTTCACCACTGTGTGACATTTTCTATTGTGGATCACGGATTTGTATTTTAAACCACCTGGGATACTATATCCTCTTGAAAATGAGAGTCGAGAACGCGAAATGGACATTCACAGTGACTTTTATCTCCACGACAATACATCGGTGAAGCACTTTAGCTACGGAGCTAACGTGATAGCATCATGCTTAACTGCAGATAGAAACAAAAGAAATAAACCCCTGACTGGAAGGATAGACAGAAAATCCACAATACTATTAAACCATGGACATGTAAATACACGGTTAATGCTTTCCAGCCTGGCGAAGCTTCACAATGCTGTTGCTAACGACGCCATTGAAGCTAACTTAGCTACGGGATCTCACAGAGCTATGCTAAAAACATTAGCTATCCACCTACGCCAGCCAGCCCTCATCTGCTCATCAACACCCGTGCTCACCTGCGTTCCAGCGATCGACGGAGCGACGAAGGACTTCACCCGATCATCCATGCGGTCGGCGGCTAGCGTCGGATAGCGCGTCTGCTATCCAAGTCAAAGTCCTCTTGGTTGTGTTGCTGCAGCCAGCCGCTAATACACCGATCCCACCTACAGCTTTCTTCTTTGCTGTCTCCATTGTTCATTAAACAAATTGCAAAAGATTCACCAACACAGATGTCCAGAATACTGTGGAATTTTGCGATGAAAACAGAGCTTTTTTGTATTGGATACAATGTGTCCCAATACTTCCGTTTCAACCACTGACGTCACACGCATACGTCATCATACATAGACGTTTTCAACCGGAAGTTTCGCGGGAAATTTAAAATTACACTTTATAAGTTAACCCGACCGTATTGGCATGTGTTGCAATGTTAAGATTTCATCATTGATATGTAAACTATCAGACTGCGTGGTCGCTAGTAGTGGCTTTCAGTAGGCCTTTAAGTTGTTCAACAGTCCGGGGGTCTCCCTTGTGCTATTTTAGGCTTCATAATGCGCCACACATTTTCAATGGGAGACAGGTCTGGACTACAGGCAGGCCAGTCTAGTACCCGCACTCTTTTACTATGAAGCCACGTTGATGTAACACGTGGCTTGGCATTGTCTTGCTGAAATAAGCAGGGGCGTCCATGGTAACGTTGCTTGGATGGCAACATATGTTGCTCCAAAAGCTGTATGTACCTTTCAGCATTAATGGTGCCTTCACAGATGTGTAAGTTACCCATGTCTTGGGCACTAATACACCCCCATACCATCACAGATGCTGGCTTTTCAACTTTGCGACTATAACAATCCGGAGGGTTCTTTTCCTCTTTGGTCCGGAGGACACAACTTCCACAGTTTCCAAAAACATTTTGAAATGTGGACTCATCAGACCACAGAACACTTTTCCACTTTGTGTCAGTCCATCTTAGATGAGCTCAGGCCCAGCGGAGCCGACGGCGTTTCTGGGTGTTGTTGATAAACGGTTTTCGCCTTGCATAGGAGAGTTTTAACTCGCACTTACAGATGTAGCGACCAACTGTAGTTACTGACAGTGGGTTTCTGAAGTGTTCCTGAGCCCATGTGGTGATATCCTTTACACACTGATGTCGCTTGTTGATGCAGTACAGCCTGATTAAACGTTGTTTCAACGTTATGACCTAATTCAGCAAGTTCTCAGCTTAGTTTGAATGTCTTGTGCCTGCTGGGTTGCACACCGTGCACAAACATCATCATACCCCAGAGACAGTACATATTTACAAACTACCAGAGTTTGACCAGTTGACCAGTACTCTACTAAACTGAAAGAAGTAGTCCAGTGGGGAATAACGTCCACGCCAGGTGCTGCAAAAACACAGAGCAGCGTCATGCACTCCACTTTTCAACATTTCACCAGGACTGAACAAGTGAACAAGACTTTTCAACATTTCACCAGGATTGAACAAGTGAACAAGACTTTTCAACATTTCACCAGGACTGAACAAGTGAACAAGACTTTTTAACATTTTACCAGGACTGAACAAGTGAACAAGACTTTTCAACATTTCACCAGGACTGAACAAGTGAGCAAGACTTTTGAACATTTCACCAGGACTGAACAAGTGAACAAGACTTTTCAACATTTCACCAGGACTGAACAAGTGAACAAGACTTTTCAACATTTCACCAGGACTGAACAAGTGAACAAGACTTTTCAACATTTCACCAGGACTGAACAAGTGAACAAGACTTTTCAACATTTCACCAGGACTGAACAAGTGAACAAGACTTTTCAACATTTCACCAGGACTGAACAAGTGAACAAGACTTTTCAACATTTCACCAGGACTGAACAAGTGAACAAGACTTTTCAACATTTCACCAGGACTGAACAAGTGAACAAGACTTTTCAACATTTCACCAGGACTGAACAAGTGAACAAGACTTTTCAACATTTCACCAGGACTGAACAAGTGAACAAGACTTTTCAACATTTCACCAGGACTGAACAAGTGAACAAGACTTTTCAACATTTCACCAGGACTGAACAAGTGAACAAGACTTTTCAACATTTCACCAGGACTGAACAAGTGAACAAGACTTTTCAACATTTCACCAGGACTGAACAAGTGAACAAGACTTTTCAACATTTCACCAGGACTGAACAAGTGAACAAGACTTTTCAACATTTCACCAGGACTGAACAAGTGAACAAGACTTTTCAACATTTCACCAGGACGGAACAAGTGAACAAGACTTTTCAACATTTCACCAGGATTGAACAAGTGAACAATACTTTTCAACATTTCACCAGGACTGAACAAGTGAACAAGACTTTTCAACATTTCACCAGGACTGAACAAGTGAACAATACTTTTCAACATTTCACCAGGACTGAACAAGTGAACAATACTTTTCAACATTTCACCAGGACTGAACAAGTGAACAATACTTTTCAACATTTCACCAGGACTGAACAAGTGAACAATACTTTTCAACATTTCACCAGGACTGAACAAGTGAACAAGACTTTTCAACATTTCACCAGGACTGAACAAGTGAACAAGACTTTTCAACATTTCACCAGGACTGAACAAGTGAACAATACTTTTCAACATTTCACCAGGACTGAACAAGTGAACAAGACTTTTCAACATTTCACCAGGACTGAACAAGTGAACAAGACTTTTCAACATTTCACCAGGACTGAACAAGTTAACAAGACTTTTCAACATTTCACCAGGACTGAACAAGTGAACAAGACTTTTTAACATTTCACCAGGACTGAACAAGTGAACAAGACTTTTCAACATTTCACCAGGACTGAACAAGTGAACAAGACTTTTCAACATTTCACCAGGACGGAACAAGTGAACAAGACTTTTCAACATTTCACCAGGACGGAACAAGTGAACAAGACTTTTCAACATTTCACCAGGACGGAACAAGTGAACAAGACTTTTCAACATTTCACCAGGACTGAACAAGTGAACAAGACTTTTCAACATTTCACCAGGATTGAACAAGTGAACAATATTTTTCAACATTTCACCAGGACTGAACAAGTGAACAAGACTTTTCAACATTTCACCAGGACTGAACAAGTGAACAAGACTTTTCAACATTTCACCAGGACTGAACAAGTGAACAAGACTTTTCAACATTTCACCAGGACTGAACAAGTGAACAAGACTTTTCAACATTTCACCAGGACTGAACAAGTGAACAAGACTTTTCAACATTTCACCAGGACTGAACAAGTGAACAAGACTTTTCAACATTTCACCAGGACTGAACAAGTGAACAAGACTTTTCAACATTTCACCAGGACTGAACAAGTTAACAAGACTTTTCAACATTTCACCAGGACTGAACAAGTGAACAAGACTTTTTAACATTTCACCAGGACTGAACAAGTGAACAAGACTTTTCAACATTTCACCAGGACTGAACAAGTGAACAAGACTTTTCAACATTTCACCAGGACGGAACAAGTGAACAAGACTTTTCAACATTTCACCAGGACGGAACAAGTGAACAAGACTTTTCAACATTTCACCAGGACGGAACAAGTGAACAAGACTTTTCAACATTTCACCAGGACTGAACAAGTGAACAAGACTTTTCAACATTTCACCAGGATTGAACAAGTGAACAATATTTTTCAACATTTCACCAGGACTGAACAAGTGAACAAGACTTTTCAACATTTCACCAGGACTGAACAAGTGAACAAGACTTTTCAACATTTCACCAGGACTGAACAAGTGAACAAGACTTTTCAACATTTCACCAGGACTGAACAAGTGAACAAGACTTTTCAACATTTCACCAGGACTGAACAAGTGAACAAGACTTTTCAACATTTCACCAGGACTGAACAAGTGAACAATACTTTTCAACATTTCACCAGGACTGAACAAGTGAACAAGACTTTTCAACATTTCACCAGGACTGAACAAGTGAACAAGACTTTTTAACATTTCACCAGGACTGAACAAGTGAACAAGACTTTTCAACATTTCACCAGGACTGAACAAGTGAACAAGACTTTTCAACATTTCACCAGGACTGAACAAGTGAACAATACTTTTCAACATTTCACCAGGACTGAACAAGTGAACAAGACTTTTCAACATTTCACCAGGACGGAACAAGTGAACAAGACTTTTCAACATTTCACCAGGACTGAACAAGTGAACAAGACTTTTCAACATTTCACCAGGACTGAACAAGTGAACAATACTTTTCAACATTTCACCAGGGTTGAACAAGTGAACAAGACTTTTCAAAATTTGACCAGGACTGAACAAGTGAACAAGACTTTTCAACATTTCACCAGGACTGAACAAGTGAACAAGACTTTTCAACATTTCACCAGGACTGAACAAGTGAACAAGACTTTTCAACATTTCACCAGGACTGAACAAGTGAACAAGACTTTTCAACATTTCACCAGGACTGAACAAGTGAACAAGACTTTTCAACATTTCGCCAGGACTGAACAAGTGAACAAGACTTTTCAACATTTCGCCAGGACTAAACAAGTGAACAAGACTTTTCAACATTTCACCAGGATGGAACAAGTGAACAAGACTTTTCAACATTTCACCAGGACTGAACAAGTGAACAAGACTTTTCAACATTTCACCAGGACTGAACAAGTGAACAAGACTTTTCAACATTTCACCAGGACTGAACAAGTGAACAAGACTTTTCAACATTTCACCAGGACTGAACAAGTGAACAAGACTTTTCAACATTTCACCAGGACTGAACAAGTGAACAAGACTTTTCAACATTTCACCAGGACGGAACAAGTGAACAAGACTTTTCAACATTTCACCAGGACGGAACAAGTGAACAAGACTTTTCAACATTTCACCAGGACGGAACAAGTGAACAAGACTTTTCAACATTTCACCAGGACTGAACAAGTGAACAAGACTTTTCAACATTTCACCAGGATTGAACAAGTGAACAATATTTTTCAACATTTCACCAGGACTGAACAAGTGAACAAGACTTTTCAACATTTCACCAGGACTGAACAAGTGAACAAGACTTTTCAACATTTCACCAGGACTGAACAAGTGAACAAGACTTTTCAACATTTCACCAGGACTGAACAAGTGAACAAGACTTTTCAACATTTCACCAGGACTGAACAAGTGAACAAGACTTTTCAACATTTCACCAGGACTGAACAAGTGAACAAGACTTTTCAACATTTCACCAGGACTGAACAAGTGAACAAGACTTTTCAACATTTCACCAGGACTGAACAAGTTAACAAGACTTTTCAACATTTCACCAGGACTGAACAAGTGAACAAGACTTTTTAACATTTCACCAGGACTGAACAAGTGAACAAGACTTTTCAACATTTCACCAGGACTGAACAAGTGAACAAGACTTTTCAACATTTCACCAGGACGGAACAAGTGAACAAGACTTTTCAACATTTCACCAGGACGGAACAAGTGAACAAGACTTTTCAACATTTCACCAGGACGGAACAAGTGAACAAGACTTTTCAACATTTCACCAGGACTGAACAAGTGAACAAGACTTTTCAACATTTCACCAGGATTGAACAAGTGAACAATATTTTTCAACATTTCACCAGGACTGAACAAGTGAACAAGACTTTTCAACATTTCACCAGGACTGAACAAGTGAACAAGACTTTTCAACATTTCACCAGGACTGAACAAGTGAACAAGACTTTTCAACATTTCACCAGGACTGAACAAGTGAACAAGACTTTTCAACATTTCACCAGGACTGAACAAGTGAACAAGACTTTTCAACATTTCACCAGGACTGAACAAGTGAACAATACTTTTCAACATTTCACCAGGACTGAACAAGTGAACAAGACTTTTCAACATTTCACCAGGACTGAACAAGTGAACAAGACTTTTTAACATTTCACCAGGACTGAACAAGTGAACAAGACTTTTCAACATTTCACCAGGACTGAACAAGTGAACAAGACTTTTCAACATTTCACCAGGACTGAACAAGTGAACAATACTTTTCAACATTTCACCAGGACTGAACAAGTGAACAAGACTTTTCAACATTTCACCAGGACGGAACAAGTGAACAAGACTTTTCAACATTTCACCAGGACTGAACAAGTGAACAAGACTTTTCAACATTTCACCAGGACTGAACAAGTGAACAATACTTTTCAACATTTCACCAGGGTTGAACAAGTGAACAAGACTTTTCAAAATTTGACCAGGACTGAACAAGTGAACAAGACTTTTCAACATTTCACCAGGACTGAACAAGTGAACAAGACTTTTCAACATTTCACCAGGACTGAACAAGTGAACAAGACTTTTCAACATTTCACCAGGACTGAACAAGTGAACAAGACTTTTCAACATTTCACCAGGACTGAACAAGTGAACAAGACTTTTCAACATTTCACCAGGACTGAACAAGTGAACAAGACTTTTCAACATTTCACCAGGACTGAACAAGTGAACAAGACTTTTCAACATTTCGCCAGGACTGAACAAGTGAACAAGACTTTTCAACATTTCGCCAGGACTAAACAAGTGAACAAGACTTTTCAACATTTCACCAGGATGGAACAAGTGAACAAGACTTTTCAACATTTCACCAGGACTGAACAAGTGAACAAGACTTTTCAAAATTTCACCAGGACTGAACAAGTGAACAAGACTTTTCAACATTTCACCAGGACTGAACAAGTGAACAAGACTTTTCAACATTTCACCAGGACTGAACAAGTGAACAAGACTTTTCAACATTTCACCAGGACGGAACAAGTGAACAAGACTTTTCAACATTTCACCAGGACTGAACAAGTGAACAAGACTTTTCAACATTTCACCAGGACTGAACAAGTGAACAACACTTTTCAACATTTCACCAGGACTGAACAAGTGAACAATACTTTTCAACATTTCACCAGGACTGAACAAGTGAACAATACTTTTCAACATTTCACCAGGACTGAACAAGTGAACAAGACTTTTCAACATTTCACCAGGACTGAACAAGTGAACAATACTTTTCAACATTTCACCAGGACTGAACAAGTGAACAAGACTTTTCAACATTTCACCAGGACTGAACAAGTGAACAAGACTTTTCAACATTTCACCAGGACTGAACAAGTGAACAAGACTTTTCAACATTTCACCAGGACTGAACAAGTGAACAATACTTTTCAACATTTCACCAGGACTGAACAAGTGAACAAGACTTTTCAACATTTCACCAGGACTGAACAAGTGAACAACACTTTTCAACATTTCACCAGGACTGAACAAGTGAACAATACTTTTCAACATTTCACCAGGACTGAACAAGTGAACAATACTTTTCAACATTTCACCAGGACTGAACAAGTGAACAAGACTTTTCAACATTTCACCAGGACTGAACAAGTGAACAATACTTTTCAACATTTCACCAGGACTGAACAAGTGAACAAGACTTTTCAACATTTCACCAGGACTGAACAAGTGAACAAGACTTTTCAACATTTCACCAGGACTGAACAAGTGAACAAGACTTTTCAACATTTCACCAGGACTGAACAAGTGAACAAGACTTTTCAACATTTCACCAGGACTGAACAAGTGAACAAGACTTTTCAACATTTCACCAGGACTGAACAAGTGAACAAGACTTTTCAACATTTCACCAGGACTGAACAAGTGAACAAGACTTTTCAACATTTCACCAGGACTGAACAAGTGAACAAGACTTTTCAACATTTCACCAGGACTGAACAAGTGAACAAGACTTTTCAACATTTCACCAGGACTGAACAAGTGAACAAGACTTTTCAACATTTCACCAGGACTGAACAAGTGAACAAGACTTTTCAACATTTCGCCAGGACTGAACAAGTGAACAAGACTTTTCAACATTTCGCCAGGACTAAACAAGTGAACAAGACTTTTCAACATTTCACCAGGATGGAACAAGTGAACAAGACTTTTCAACATTTCACCAGGACTGAACAAGTGAACAAGACTTTTCAACATTTCACCAGGACTGAACAAGTGAACAAGACTTTTCAACATTTCACCAGGACTGAACAAGTGAACAAGACTTTTCAACATTTCACCAGGACTGAACAAGTGAACAAGACTTTTCAACATTTCACCAGGACGGAACAAGTGAACAAGACTTTTCAACATTTCACCAGGACTGAACAAGTGAACAAGACTTTTCAACATTTCACCAGGACTGAACAAGTGAACAAGACTTTTCAACATTTCACCAGGACTGAACAAGTGAACAATACTTTTCAACATTTCACCAGGACTGAACAAGTGAACAATACTTTTCAACATTTCACCAGGACTGAACAAGTGAACAAGACTTTTCAACATTTCACCAGGACTGAACAAGTGAACAATACTTTTCAACATTTCACCAGGACTGAACAAGTGAACAAGACTTTTCAACATTTCACCAGGACTGAACAAGTGAACAAGACTTTTCAACATTTCACCAGGACTGAACAAGTGAACAAGACTTTTCAACATTTCACCAGGACTGAACAAGTGAACAAGACTTTTCAACATTTCACCAGGACTGAACAAGTGAACAAGACTTTTCAACATTTCACCAGGACTGAACAAGTGAACAAGACTTTTCAACATTTCACCAGGACTGAACAAGTGAACAAGACTTTTCAACATTTCACCAGGACTGAACAAGTGAGGGATTAGTCTTGTGTGCCACAACAAAAAGGAACTAAAGTAGTGTGATTTTTTTTACGAGGGGGTTTAACATTACGTTGTAATCAGGGCCCAGCAGATGCCGCCGCTTTAAAGTCCCACATTGCTTGATTTTTGGTTGTAGTTGTGTTCCTGATCTCTACTTGAACATGGTCATGTGCTTGTCGTATCCACCGGTGTTTACCCATTTCCACCACGGCCGAGTGTTCCCAAACGGAGGCTTTTACAGACAGGAAAATGGTTTACAAGCTCTGACTTCTCAACTCTCACGATAGCCAAAGGCTGGATTGCACAATTTTTGTTAACAGGGGGAGTCGCACTTCATTTAATGTGAACCGTGTGGGAACACGCTGCACCGTAGCGATACACCCAACAACATGTAGCGAGGGCTGCAGCTAGCCCTTATTTTCAGTAATTGAGTATCCATGTGTATTTTAGGTAAAAATAGTTGAAATAAATTGTCGTAATGCACTTTTCGCATGTGTGCAAGAAACTGTTTGCCACCACGGAAGCCACACACCAGCGCTCTCATGTGTACTGGATTGTGTGGGAACTATGTCCTTGTTCTTCAAGTTCCAGGCACTCCATGCTGTCTGGATTGTATTCATTTGTATTAGTTACAGCCAGTAAAAGATGCAACAGGATATATATTTCTTCTAACTGTTCCACCCAATGAATGTCCTGTTTTTGTCTTTGCAGCATATCAACACTCATCAGACTGACTGTGAGGCATGTTGTGTTGAAGACACACCTATGCAGGTATGAACGCTATAGTTAGATTCTTATTGTGAGTGCTTGGTTCAAACTCTTGCTCTTACCTAGGTGGACTCTTCACTAATGAATGTAGGGGATGGAGGCACGGTGAGCAGAGAGACCAGTGCTCCAAATAAAGCGTCCATGAGCATGGTGGGAAATCCTCCCCAAACGTTGCCCCTCGAGTTTCGAAGCGATGTTAGCCTCAGTCAGCAAAACAAGACCACTCCGACAACAGACTGTAAGACAGCGAGAGCCTGCCCGGACACCGGTAATTATAACCTCAGCCCGGAACTCTCCCCACCCCGGCAGCTCAACAATGAACCTATGTCATACTCAGACCCCGCCGGCTCGGAGAAGAGGGCAGACAAAAGAGTGGTAGAGGTCACGGACGGCGCGGCAGTCTTCACCACCCCTCAGTGGCAGAGCGGCGTCAAAGTCGGCCGGCAGGACTCGGCCAATCCCAGGAATCACAGCAAGAAATCTCACGCGCCGTCTGCTGGTTTCCAGTGCTCCCTGTTCAAAGCAGCCCAGCCAGTTGCCTTCCTGCCGTCTGGCGAGTTCTCCTCCCCGCTCCGTAAAATCACTCTCCCACCAGCATTGGGGCAGATCGCGGCTCTGAGGGAAGCCACCGCCAGTCAGTTTTCAAAAGAGAGCCAACCTCAAACCTCAGGTGTAGCGGGGGCGCCCCTCATGCGGACCTATCACTATCCCTTCTCAGTGGGTCGGACTCCGGCCCCCGAGAAAAAAGCCTCTAAACTTAAAGTTAACCATTCATCCAGCAAGAAGGACAAATCCATTGGGGAGTCTGTGGTGGCGTCCCCGGCTATCGCCCTACCGCTGCAGCACCCGTCGCTCAACCCCGGAGGACCTACTCACTACACCTTGTCGCCCACAGCCGCCATTTGCTGCGGCTCTGCACTCGCCACCATCGCCTCTCAGAGCAGACTGCTGAACCATGTGGAGAAGGGCCTCCGCTTGGACAAGGCCGCCCTTAGCTCTCTAAAAGCCGAGGACCGCAGGGTAGCGTGCTCGCTGGAGCCGAGGGATGTTCCCCTGGATTTATCTGCGAAATCCAAACGTCTAAAATGCACAGATGACCCTTCGTCGGAGCCTCCAAATACAGAGTCCAACTTTCTGAACTCAAAGAGGAATCATTCTACAACGTTTAGCTCAGCTGGGAAATATCCTACTTTACCCAATACCCACAGAAATGGCTCTCATCAAAAGCAATCAACACGGCTGCAGAATCACCAGCTCTCTGAACTCAAGCCTCCGTGGAGCAAGGGACCTTCACAGGACCCCATTAAAAGTATCCCCGGAACCTATGTCGGTGTGGCGAGTCCCATACTGGCCTCCACGCTACGGGGGAAGGACGGAAAGGGGACCTTTGCGGATGAGTTTCAGAGTTTTGCTAAACAGGAGTTCATATCTATAATAGATCAAGGTGAACAGGTGTCTTCGGGAGGAAAGAGGCCACCTTGTAAAAACACCAGCAAGAACTGTCCTGCTAAAGGAGCCTTAATGACGGCCCTCTCAAGCCCCTCCAACACACATCCAAAGCCTGGAAAAGCAGCAAGTCTGACGTGGCAAAAGTCCTCTCATCCTCCGCACCAAGCGTCCTCTGCTCACAGGAACGTGTCACCAGAATCCCCAAAGGCCAAAGGAACTGTAGAAGGTTCCAAGTTTCAGAGTCCGTCCACAACTGTGGATGAAACATGGGAAAAACAGTCTCCGCTGTCTAACCTTGCGTCCATCGTGAAGCAGCAAGATCCAGTTTCGCTAAGGAATGACACCGTTCTGAATCTTCTCACTGCAAGCCAAGATCCACCATCCAAACAGGCTCCACCAGCATTCTGGTCCTCAGAGAACTGGCTGTGTCCAGGGGGCTTGACTCGATCCAGGAAGAGGTTTGAAAGGTTGAAAGCGGTGGAGACCTCTGAGAATAAGGCAGAGCTACCTAAGCAAGGTCAGCCACAAAGCCTCAGAAGCAGTGCATCCACCAACGGCAACAGGCTGGAGAGCCAGCTGGCGCAGGTCTTGGAGGGCGAGGCGCTGAAGAAGGACAGCGGGGATTCGGAGAGTCCCGGCAATGAAAAACTGGGAGGTTTAGTCGCATCTCTTTTGTCGGGCGACAAGTGTGAGGAGAGAACCAATGGAACCAAAGAGGACTTGCCAAGCAAAGCAGTGAAAGTGAAGAAAGTTAGTCCTAAGAAACCTGCAAAGGCGGAGCTGTCAAAAAAGACTGCAGGGGAGAAAGAAGAAGACACAGGAAGTCCAACCACAGGGTCTTACCAAAAGAAGGTAAGGGACACCAAACAATCTTTGATAGTACCTCACTTTTGTACGCACCACTTTTCCTAAGATTCGCTTTTCAACCAAAATGTTCATCACAATTTTCTTCTGCCGTCTTTGTTCTCATACAATCAATCGTTGCACGTAACAAACTACTACTACCAGCACTTTGATAAAGAAGGTGAGAAACACTGTTGAATTAAAAAAAAAAGTACAAGGGTAGCATTTGCGTGGCTCTCCCTTGCCTTCCTCATCGCCGTCTTTAATAAAGTGATGTTCATTTTCATACCATTCAGTCTTCGTCGGCCGTTTACCAATGAATTACTAAGGGAAAATGAGGTGCCACTGTTGTCTGACATTCCCAATAACCTCAGATATACAGTTAGGTCCATAAATATTTGGACATTGACACAATTTTCAGTATTCCAGCTCTGTACAACACCACAATGGATTTGAAATGAAACAATCAAGATGTGCTTTAAGTGCAGACTTTGAGCTTTTATTTGAGGGTATTTACATCCAAATCAGGTGAACGGTGTAGGAATTACAACACATTTTCTATGTGCCTTCCACTTTTTAAGGGACCAAAAGTAATTGGACAATTGGCTACTCAGCTGTTCCATGGCCAAGTGTGTGTTATTCCCTTGTTTTACGAAGAGCAGATTAAAGGCCTAGAGTTCATTTCAAGTGTGGTATATTCATTTGGAATCTGGGGAGGTTATCGCTCAATATGAAGTCCAAAAAGCTGTCACTATCAGTGAAGCAAGCCATCATTAGCCTGAAAAATCAAAACAAAGCCATCAGAGAGATAGCAAAAACATGAGGTGTGGCCAAACAAACTGTTTGGTACATTCTTAAAAAGAGAGAACGCACTGCTGAGCTCAGCAACACCAAAATACATTGAAGACCACGGAAAACAAGTGTGGTGGATGACAAACAAAACCTTTCCCTTGTCAAGAAAAAGCCCTTCACAACAGTTGACCAGATGAAGAAAACTCTCCAGGAGGTACAGTAGGTGTATCTGTGTCCCAGTCAACAATTAAGAGAAGACTTCACCAGAGAAAATACAGAGGCTTCATCACAAGGCGTAAACCATTGGTGAGCCTCAAAAACAGGAAGGCCAGATTAGAGTTTGCCAAGAAACATGTAAAAGAGCCTGTGCAGTTCTGGAACAACATCTTATGGACAGATGAGACAAAGATCAACTTGTACCAAAATTATGGAAAGAGAAGAGTATGGAGAAGGCAAGGAACTGCTCAAGATCCAAAGCATACCAGCTCATCAGTGAAGCATGGTGGTGGTAGTGGCATGCGTGGCTGCCAGTGGAACTGAATCTCTTATATTTATTGATGATGTGACAGCTGACAAAAGCAACAGAATGAATTCTGAAATGTTTGGGGCAATATTATTTGCTCATATTCAGCCAAATGCTTCAAAACTCATTGGACGGCGCTTCACAATGCAGATGGACAATGACCCGAAGCATACTGCGAAAGCAACCAAAGAGTTTTTTAAGGCAAAGAAGTGGAATGTTCTGCAATGGTCAAGTCAATCACCTGACCTGAATCCCATTGAGCATGAATTTCACTTGCTGAAGACAAAACTCAAGGGAAAATGCCCAAAAAACAAGCAAGAAATGAAGACAGCTGCAGCAGAGGCCCGACAGAGCATCACCAGGGACCAAACCCAGCGTCTGGTGAGGTCTATGTGTTCCACACTTCAGGCTGTCATTGACTGCAAAGGATTTGCAACAAAGTATTAAAAAGTGACAATTTGATTTATGATTATGTTGGTTTGTCCAATTACTTTTGGTCCCTTAAAAAGTGGAAGGCACATAGAAAATGTGTTGTAATTCCTACACCGTTCACCTGATTTGGATGTAAATACCCTCAAATTAAAGCTCAAAGTCTACACTTAAAGCACATCTTGATTGTTTCATTTCAAATCCATTGTGGTGTTGTACAGAGCTGGAATACTGAAAATTGTGTCAATGTCCAAATATTTATGGACCTAACTGTACTTCTGGTCCTTTGGCAGAAGAAACAAAAATCACCTGAGTTGGAACAAAGACTGTCACTGCGGAGTAAAGACCAGATTCTAAAAGACCGGACCAGTCCCAAGGAGGATGACCACGTCAAAACAGGTATAATCTCCCTCTATATATATATATATATATATATATATGTATGTATGTATGTATGTATGTATGTATGTATGTATGTATGTATGTATGTATGTATGTCTGTGTGTATTTATGTATATATGTATATATCAGTGGAGGACTATAGAAACAGCAAAGGCTCAGCAGGTTACACACACACCGTGCAGGACGACACAAGAAGCTTCAATGTAAAGTAGGGGTGATCGATCCAGATGTCGATACTATCGATACCTAGTATAGTATCAGTATATAAACCATACTAAAGTGATCTTTATTTCTTCCTATTATTACAGAACCATTGTTTTTTGTTATTGTTGAAGAACTCAGGGAGTGAGTCTCTGGATACAGGAAGGCTTTGAAGGCAAAAGCCAAATGATTCCAATTGTAGTTTTTGTGCGCTTTATTTTGGTCAAAACATTGTAGGTGGCACACATGTAATACATGTTCTGCTTGACAACACATGTAATACATGTTCTGTTTGACAACACATGTAATACATGTTCTGTTTGACAACACATGTAATACATGTTCTGTTTGACAACACGTGTAATACATGTTCTGTTTGACAACACGTGTAATACATGTTCTGTTTGACAACACATGTAATACATGTTCTGTTTGACAACACATGTAATACATGTTCTGTTTGACAACACATGTAATACATGTTCTGTTTGACAACACGTGTAATACATGTTCTGTTTGACAACACGTGTAATACATGTTCTGTTTGACAACACGTGTAATACATGTTCTGTTTGACAACACGTGTAATACATGTTCTGTTTGACAACACACGTAATACATGTTCTGTTTGACAACACGCGTAATACATGTTCTGTTTGACAACACGTGTAATACATGTTCTGTTTGACAACACGTGTAATACATGTTCTGTTTGACAACACGTGTAATACATGTTCTGTTTGACAACACATGTAATACATGTTCTGTTTGACAACACATGTAATACATGTTCTGTTTGACAACACATGTAATACATGTTCTGTTTGACAACACGTGTAATACATGTTCTGTTTGACAACACGTGTAATACATGTTCTGTTTGACAACACATGTAATACCTGTTCTGTTTGACAACACGTGTAATACCTGTTCTGTTTGACAACACGTGTAATACATGTTCTGTTTGACAACACATGTAATACATGTTCTGTTTGACAACACGCGTAATACATGTTCTGTTTGACAACACACGTAATACATGTTCTGTTTGACAACACGTGTAATACATGTTCTGTTTGACAACACGTGTAATACATGTTCTGTTTGACAACACGTGTAATACATGTTCTGCTTGACAACACGTGTAATACATGTTCTGTTTGACAACACGTGTAATACATGTTCTGTTTGACAACACGTGTAATACATGTTCTGTTTGACAACACGTGTAATACATGCTCTGTTTGACAACACGTGTAATACATGTTCTGTTTGACAACACATGTAATACATGTTCTGTTTGACAACGCATGTAATACATGTTCTGCTTGACAACACATGTAATACATGTTCTGTTTGACAACACACGTAATACATGTTCTGCTTGACAACACGTGTAATACATGTTCTGCTTGACAACACGTGTAATACATGTTCTGTTTGACAACACGTGTAATACATGTTCTGCTTGACAACACGTGTAATACATGTTCTGTTTGACAACACGTGTAATACATGTTCTGCTTGACAACACGTGTAATACATGTTCTGCTTGACAACACGTGTAATACATGTTCTGCTTGACAACACGTGTAATACATGTTCTGCTTGACAACACGTGTAATACATGTTCTGTTTGACAACATGTGTAATACATGTTCTGTTTGACAACACGTGTAATACATGTTCTGTTTGACAACACGTGTAATACATGTTCTGTTTGACAACACGTGTAATACATGTTCTGTTTGACAACACGTGTAATACATGTTCTGTTTGACAACACGTGTAGTACATGTTCTGTTTGACAACATATGTAATACATGTTCTGTTTGACAACAGGTGTAATACATGTTCTGTTTGACAACAAATGTAATACATGTTCTGTTTGACAACACGTGTAATACATGTTCTGTTTGACAACACGTGTAATACATGTTCTGTTTGACAACACATGTAATACATGTTCTGTTTGACAACAAATGTAATACATGTTCTGTTTGACAACACGTGTAATACATGTTCTGTTTGACAACACGTGTAATACATGTTCTGTTTGACAACACATGTAATACATGTTCTGCTTGACAACACATTAATAACATAGTAAAAAAAATGAGCAGAAGCATCTCAATCATAAGAAAAAGTGCCTATTTTTTAACTAACACAACTACGAAACAAGTTATACAATCCCTTGTATTGTCACATATTGACTACTGCCCAGCAATTTGGTCCAATGCATCTAAACAAGAACTCAATAAAATCCAGCTTACCCAAAACAGAGCTGCCAGACTAGCTCTCCATTGCTCATTTAGGACCGGCGTTGAGATCATGCATAATGAATTGTCATGGATGAGAGTTGGTGAAAGAGTAGCGTGTAGTTTGATTCTATTTTTAAAAACAATCTATACATACCATAAACCTTCATATCTGTATTCTCAGCTGTTGCTTGCTAGTGAAAGTCACAACTATGGTACCAGGTTAGCCCTAAGAGGTGCTTTCACCCGTCTTAAACCCAAAAGTGATGTTTTGAAAAAGACTGTAATGTACAGGGCAATCACTTACTGGAATCGACTTCCACAATATTTGGTATCAATCACCAGCAGAGTGGCTTTTAAGAATAGACTAAGAGGAGAAGTATTGCGGAAAGAGATTATTCTAGATTGTACCTAATGTCATGACTGTTTTTATTGACTATTTTATTGATTATGGGACAAGCAGTAGAAAATGGTGGAGGGAACTTTTTTCGTCACTTATTGTTTGTCTTTGGTACACTAATGTATATATTTTAGGCCATTGGTTCTTTGTTTTTTTGTTTTTTTTGCAAAAATATATATATATCTATTTTTATATTGCTCTTTTTATCTTTGTTATGAACAATATTATGTAAACTCGAAGTTATTATTATTTTTTTGGTTCTTTGTTGTTGCTATTTTTGTATTACAACATTTTATTATTTGATCATGTTGTACTGCATTTTAATCTTTTGTTTTGTGATTGTGTGATGTTTTTGCCTGGACCCCAGGAAGAATAGTCTCCACTGCGGTGTAGACTAATGGGGATCCTTAATAAACTAATAAACACATGTAATACATGTTCTGTTTGACAACACACGTAATACATGTTCTGCTTGACAACACACGTAATACATGTTCTGCTTGACAACACGTGTAATACATGTTCTGTTTGACAACACGTGTAATACATGTTCTGTTTGACAACACGTGTAATACATGTTCTGTTTGACAACACGTGTAATACATGTTCTGCTTGACAACACGTGTAATACATGTTCTGTTTGACAACACGTGTAATACATGTTCTGCTTGACAACACGTGTAATACATGTTCTGCTTGACAACACGTGTAATACATGTTCTGCTTGACAACACGTGTAATACATGTTCTGTTTGACAACATGTGTAATACATGTTCTGTTTGACAACACGTGTAATACATGTTCTGTTTGACAACACGTGTAATACATGTTCTGTTTGACAACACGTGTAATACATGTTCTGTTTGACAACACGTGTAATACATGTTCTGTTTGACAACACGTGTAATACATGTTCTGTTTGACAACACGTGTAGTACATGTTCTGTTTGACAACACGTGTAATACATGTTCTGTTTGACAACAGGTGTAATACATGTTCTGTTTGACAACACATGTAATACATGTTCTGTTTGACAACATATGTAATACATGTTCTGTTTGACAACACGTGTAATACATGTTCTGTTTGACAACACGTGTAATACATGTTCTGTTTGACAACACGTGTAATACATGTTCTGTTTGACAACACGTGTAATACATGTTCTGTTTGACAACACGTGTAATACATGTTCTGTTTGACAACACGTGTAATACATGTTCTGTTTGACAACGCATGTAATGCATGTTCTGCTTGACAACACGTGTAATACATGTTCTGCTTGACAACACACGTAATACATGTTCTGCTTGACAACACACGTAATACATGTTCTGCTTGACAACACGTGTAATACATGTTCTGTTTGACAACACGTGTAATACATGTTCTGTTTGACAACACGTGTAATACATGTTCTGTTTGACAACACGTGTAATACATGTTCTGTTTGACAACACGTGTAATACATGTTCTGTTTGACAACACGTGTAATACATGTTCTGCTTGACAACACGTGTAATACATGTTCTGCTTGACAACACGTGTAATACATGTTCTGTTTGACAACACGTGTAATACATGTTCTGTTTGACAACACGTGTAATACATGTTCTGTTTGACAACACGTGTAATACATGTTCTGTTTGACAACACGTGTAATACATGTTCTGTTTGACAACACGTGTAATACATGTTCTGTTTGACAACACGTGTAGTACATGTTCTGTTTGACAACACGTGTAGTACATGTTCTGTTTGACAACACGTGTAATACATGTTCTGTTTGACAACAGGTGTAATACATGTTCTGTTTGACAACACATGTAATACATGTTCTGTTTGACAACATGTGTAATACATGTTCTGTTTGACAACACGTGTAGTACATGTTCTGTTTGACAACACGTGTAATACATGTTCTGTTTGACAACACGTGTAATACATGTTCTGTTTGACAACACACGTAATACATGTTCTGCTTGACAACACGTGTAATACATGTTCTGCTTGACAACACGTGTAATACATGTTCTGTTTGACAACACACGTAATACATGTTCTGCTTGACAACACACGTAATACATGTTCTGTTTGACAACACACGTAATACATGTTCTGCTTGACAACACACGTAATACATGTTCTGCTTGACAACACGTGTAATACATGTTCTGTTTGACAACACACGTAATACATGTTCTGCTTGACAACACGTGTAATACATGTTCTGCTTGACAACACGTGTAATACATGTTCTGTTTGACAACACATGTAATACATGTTCTGTTTGACAACACATGTAATACATGTTCTGTTTGACAACACGTGTAATACATGTTCTGTTTGACAACACGTGTAATACATGTTCTGTTTGACAACACATGTAATACATGTTCTGTTTGACAACACACGTAATACATGTTCTGTTTGACAACACGTGTAATACATGTTCTGTTTGACAACACATGTAATACATGTTCTGCTTGACAACACGTGTAATACATGTTCTGCTTGACAACACATGTAATACATGTTCTGCTTGACAACACACGTAATTGGATGGGGACTGGAAATCAGAACATACCTGATTTTATTAGATTGTGAAGGTCAAATGCATGCATTATTGTCTTGATAGCTGCAATACTAGTGATTGTGAGGCCGCATGAGTGCTGCGGGGAGCTGTGGTTCAACATAACATTGTGAAGCAAAGGTCACTGAGGAGCCCCAACACACCTCCAGGGTGACAAGTGTCTTGGTAAAGAGTTTGATGGACTGGCCAAGTATGGCTCTTCCAGACCTGAACCCAACAGGGTCACCCTCAAATGTAACGTGTCTAACATCCACCAGTTGAACACATTAACCATGAAATGTAGTTGATAATAAGTCTACTGCAATACACTGACTACTCTAAAAGATACTTACTATGTACACTTTTTCCACATTCATTAATTCACAGTCTTATTCCAAAATGGAATAAATAATTTTTGTCCTCAAAATTCTACAGACAATACCCAATAATGACAATGTGCAAAAGTTGTTTTAAATTATTTTGCAAATGTATTAAAACTAAACAAAACACATGTACATACTTTAAGTATTCACAGCATTTCTTGATGCACCTTTGGCAGCAATTACACCTCAAGTCTTTTTGAACACCATGCCACAAACTTGGCACACCTTCAACCATTCCTCTTTGCAGCACCTCTCAAGCTCCATCAGGTTGGATGGGAAGGTTTTCATGCAGGATGTCTCTGTACATTGCTGCATCCAGATCCAGGCTAAAGACCAGAGGGGACAGAGCCTTTTCCGTTGCCGCCCCTAAGCTCTGGAACAGCCTTCCCCTCCACATTAGGTCAGCCCAGAGCCTGGGGGTCTTCAAAACCCTCCTTAAGACCTACCTCTTCTCGCTGGCCTTTGACACGAGCTGAGTCCGCCCACTAGGCCACCATTTCTAGTCCCCCCCCCTCCCACCCCTTCGCTTTAGTTGTATTTTTCAATTTGTCGCACTTTTATTATTATTATTTTTATTCTGCAAATTTTTTTTAACTTTTTATTCGACCCCTTTTACCGTATTGCATTTGCACTATCTTGTTTAGCACATTCATTGTTTATGTTCTTTGTTTGTTTTTTGTTTTGCTTAGTTTTTTTTTGCTCTATGCTTTTTTAACCTGTAAAGCACTTTGGTTCAATTTAAAAGTTGTTGAAAACGTGCTATATAAATAAACTTGACTTGACTTGACTTGACTTCATCTTAGTCCCTGACCACAGGGAGGTGACCAAGACCATGGTCACTCTGTGGAGAGGAGAACCTTCCAGAAGGACAATCCACCAATCAGGCCTGTGTGGTAGAGTGGCAAGACGGAAGCAATTTCTTAGTCAAAAGTTTGCCAAAATGCACCTGAAAGACTCTCAGACCATGAGAAACTAAATGATCTGGGGCCGTACTTATCAAGCTTCTTAGAATTACTCCTAAGAAGTCTGCTAAGAGTTGACTTAAGAGTAAATAAATTATTCGCTGAAAGCTGCACTTAAATGTTAGTTATCAAGCGTCTTACTCACACTTTCAGCGAAGTGTAGGACTGAATCTTAAGTGTCACACTCAGAGCTGAATTACGACATTACTATGTGCCGTAAACGGAATTTTAGGTGACGTCATTTCTGTGTCCATAGAAATGACCAATCACGGAATGGAATCCGTTGTCTAAGAATAAATAAATATCTTGGAAATATTTAAGTGGACAATGGGAGTGTATATTTTGACAATAAACTACAAAATAATACAAAACAAACTAGTCCCCGCCGGCACTCACGCTACCGCTCCCTCTCTTCTCTCGCCCACACACTCACTGACGTCACTCACCTCACGGCCACACACATACGCTACTGTCATAACATTTTCTTTCCAATTCATTAATTAGGCAACTAATTTGAAACTGGTGTGGGTGGCTCTATATATACTAGCCCACTGCAGACACATGCAGAAATCAACAAGGAATCGAAAAGTATTAAATCTGTGACAAAAATAATATCCGCTCTGTCTAAACGATACCGTTTGATCAGCTGCTCGTCATCAAAAAAAACCAAAACATTGTTCCGTTCCCTGAACGTTCGCGCACGTCTCTCTCGCCTCAGTGCCATCCCCTGCTGGCAACTCCTAACCACTTAGGACACCTCTGAAGGTCTCTTAAATATCGTGGAGAGTAGGAGTGATTCTTAGACTTAAGAACGTTGATAAAAAGCTTTTCTTCTTAAGTTTGAGAGTAGGACTAAATTTCGCAAATTCTCAGGACTTAAGTGTAAAATGGCACTTTAAGAAGCTTGATAAGTACGGCCCCTGGACTGATGAGACAAACATTGAAATCTTTGGCGTGAATGCCAGGCATCATGTTTGGAGGAAAGCAGGCGGCGCCAATACCATCCCTACAGTGGTGGCAGCATCATGCTGTGGGGATGCTCTTCAGCAACAGGAACTGGGAGACTAGTCAGGATAGAGGGAAAGATGAATGCAGCAATGTACAGAGACATCTAGGATGAGAACCTTCCCATCCGACCTGATGGGGCTTGAGAGGTGCTGCAAAGAGGAATGGTTGAAGGTGTGCCAAGTTTGTGGCATGGTGTTCAAAAAGACTTGAGGTGTAATTGCTGCCAAAGGTGCATCAACTAAGTATTGAACAAAGGCTGTGAATACTTATCTACATGTGATTTTTTTTTTTTAATTTTAAACAAATTTGCAAAATTACAAAAAACATTTCCATATTGTCATTATGGGTTATTGCGTGTGGAATTTTGAGGACAAAAAGGAATGTATTCCATTTTGGAATAAGGCAAAAAGTGTTGTGAATACTTGTTAAGAAGGTCCACAGCAGTTGGAATGTGTCACCAGCAGCTGCATGCACGTGAGGAACCCTCAAACACTTTTCATCCTCACAGATGGCGGCAGCAGTCCAGAAGGTGAAGAGACCCGTGCCTTCAACTCGCCGCTTCCCCCTGCAGGGAGCTCCTTCCCGCGACTGAGGAGAGGACGACGGCGGGCTGACGAGGCCAGGCTTGACCTCTGGGGCTTCGCCACGCCTTCTCCTCCGCCGCCGACCTCTCAAATGAGCCCCTCGCCTCCCCCGCGGACGCCGGCTCGCCGGCCCAGAGGAAGGCCCCGCTCCAGCCGCCTGTTGGAGCGGGACGACAAGGGCAAGGTGGCGGACGCGCAAGACGACAGCCCGGCGCAGAAGAGGCGGCGGCACTGCCGTAGCAGGAAGTACCAGACGGGGGAGTACGTCACTGAGAAGGACAAAGCTGAAGACGGAGAGCACCTTGAAGAGTCGGACAGTGGGGTCCCGGAAGGTATGAACGTGATCAACTGTGACTAGCAATGAGGTGCACTGGCTCTGTTTCAAGCCGTCATTCTACCATCAATGACTTGACATTTCAATTGTCCTTTTCACAACATCCAAATGTTCACATGTGCACTCATGTGTGTCTTCAGTACAAAAGCTTTTTTTGCCACTGAATTTACAACCCAATTTGAATTTGGTGAACTACATTTTTTTACATTAAATTATGCTGACAATTTAATTGAAAAAGAATTAGGGATGTCCGATAATGGCTTTTTGCCGATATCCGATATTCCGATATTGTCCAACTCTTTAATTACCGATACCGATATCAACCGATACCGATATCAACCGATATATGCAGTCGTGGAATTAACACATTATTATGCCTAATTTGGACAACCAGGTATGGTGAAGATAAGGTACTTTTTAAAAAAAATTAGTAAAATAAGATAAATAAATTAAAAACATTTTCTTGAATAAAAAAGAAAGTACAACAATATAAAAACAGTTACATAGAAACTAGTAATGAATGAAAATAGTGGACCAGCAGCACGCACAATCATGTGTGCTTACGGACTGTATCCCTTGCAGACTGTATTGATATATATTGATATATAATGTAGGAAGCAGAATATTAATAAAAGAAAGAAACAACCCTTTTGTGTGAATGAGGAGGGAGGTTTTTTGGGTTGGTGCACTAATTGTAAGTGTATCTTGTGTTTTTTATGTTGATTTAATTAAGGAAAAAAAAACAAAAACAAAAAAAAAACGATACCGATAATAAAAAAACGATACCGATAATTTCCGATATTACATTTTAACGCATATATCGGCCGATAATATCAGCAGGCCGATATTATCAGACATCTCTAAAAAGAATCATTGCATAAAAAATGGATGTATAAAAATTCAGTGCAAAAATATTCAGCGTAAAAAATTCAGTGTATAAATGGGTTATACTTGTATAGTGCTTTTCTACCTTCAAGGTACTCAAAGCGCTTTGACACTATTTCCACATTCACCCATTCACACACATATAAAAGTTCAGTGTAAAAAAAAATCAGTGTATGAAAATTCAGTGCAAAAGAATTGTGTGCCAAAAAATTCAGTGTATAAAAACTAAGTCTTTAAAAGTTAATTGTAGTAAAGTTCAGTGTATAAAAGTTCAGCGTACAAAAATCAGTTTGTTTAAAGTTCAGTGTCATAAAAGTTCAGTGCAAAAAAATTAATTGTATAAAAATTCAGTGTATAAAAGTTCAGTGTAAAAAAAATCAGCATATAAAAATTCAGTGTAAAAAATTCAGTGCCAAAGAATTGTGTGCCAAAAAATTCAGTGTATAAAAACTAAGTCTTTAAAAGTTAATTGTAGTAAAGTTCAGTGTATAAAAGTTCAGCGTACAAAAATCAGTTTGTAAAAATTCAGTGTATAAAGTTCAGTGTCATAAAAGTTCAGTGCAAAAAAATTCAGTGTATGAAAATTCAGTGTAAAAAGATCAGTGTATGAAAATTAATTGTATGAAAATTCAGTGTATAAAAGTTCAGTGTAAAAAAAATCAGCATATAAAAATTCAGTGTAAAAAATTCAGTGCCAAAAAAATTCAGTGTGGAAAATGTGTCTGCTTCTGTGACAGGATCGATTGCTTCAGCCTTATTTTACTGGAAGCGAGTCTTGCTTTTTGAAGCTACACATTTTTTAGCACTGATTTTTTTTGCACTGAATTTTTATACACTGAATTTTAAAAGATAGATTTTTGTCAATGAAATTGTCAGCATCATTTCATGTAAACAGAATGATTTTGTAACAACAAATGAATGACTTATCGGAACAACAATCGGCAAATTTGGGATATTTCTGACCTCCAACATGGAGGCTCACCATCAATTCATGGTGAATGCAAGCCACAAGATGGAAGTGTCAGGTGGCTGACATCATGGAAAAGTGCCATCCTGAGCAATGTGTTGAAATGTTTACATAGACCAGTCCCGCTAACGTCAACGCTGATCCTTGCAGACTCCAACACGCCCCGGTGTCCGAGTCCCGCCACGTCCAGTCCAGAGTCGCCGCCACGGAGACCCTCCTTCACTCGCTCAGGCTCAGCACGCTACCAGGCCAGCGACGGATCGCCGGAGCCCAGAGACAAGCCCTCTGGCAAGAGGAAATTCAAAAGCAAGCATTTGTGCGAGGGGCAAAAGGTAAGATTCCTACGCACTTTGATGCAGCCTTCAAAAAGGATGTCATATGATGTCCAGAGGCAATAAAAGATGTCATACAGTTTTAGGACTCAATCTAAGGATAATTGAACTGGGAATTGATCAATTGCTACGCTTGTGTTTCCTTTCTTCCTCCCTGTTTTTCACACTGGATACAAAGCGTTAAAAAGCCAGTAGACTCAGAACACTTCCTGTCAATGTGCTGATGCCAGAAAATCAACTGCAAATTTCAGCACAAGTGGCTCACTTTTCAGAACTTGCTTCAAGGCAGATTGGCAACACGAAATGGTCCCTAGTGTGTGAATGTTGTCTATCTGTGTTGGCCCTGCGATGAGGTGGCGACTTGTCCAGGGTGTATCCCGCCTTCCACCCGAATGCAGCTGAGATAGGCTCCAGCACCCCCCGCGACCCGAAAGGGATAAGCGGTAGAAAATGGATGGATGGGTTCAAGGCCGTGGATTGTAAACCCAGAGCGGCGTTGTGCACTTTGTTCAGTGCATTAAAGGCAGGCAGCAGTTAACAAAGCCACTTTTGCGGTCGCCACCACAACTGTCAGCTGCTGCTACCACTGCAGACAAATCAATCAATAGAAAGTCATTCTAAAATGAAAGTCTTGCAAGCCAATTGTAATTCCTTGGATTGTAACAGTTCATGACAACTTTTCAACGATTCAAGATGAGCATTGTCAAATGTTTACAAACACCTGTAAGCATTTGAGCAGATATAATAACATTACCTTTTTTCATTGGCTTTAAAAATGGCATTAAAAAGCGTGACATTATATTTGCTGATAGCACACGCAAAGTGTGCAATGTGGATTGTCTATTAAAGGACAACTGCAACTTTTTTATGTTGCCTATCGCTCACAATCATTATGAGAGACAAGAATACACATCTTTTTCTTTTCTTTTAAAGATGATCAACATGCTTGGAGTATGTGGCTAATGTGAGTTATTGTTGTATCCTTCAAAGTCTCTAAAACAACTTAAACCCTCCAACATTTTATAGACACACTGCAAGTACGGTATATATATAATGTAGTAACAGACACCATAACAATATGTAATATGTACAATATACACACTGCAAGTATATATATAATGTAGTAACAGACACATTCATAACAATATGTAATATGCACAATATACACACTGCAAGTATATATATAATGTAGTAACAGACACATTCATAACAATATGTAATATGTACAATATACACACTGCAAGTATATATATATATAATGTAGTAACAGACACCTTCATAACAATATGTAATATGTACAATATACACACTGCAAGTATATATATAATGTAGTAACAGACACATTCATAACAATATGTAATATGCACAATATACACACTGCAAGTATATATATAATGTAGTAACAGACACATTCATAACAATATGTAATATGTACAATATACACACTGCAAGTATATATATATAATGTAGTAACAGACACCTTCATAACAATATGTAATATGTACAATATACACACTGCAAGTATATATATAATGTAGTAACAGACACATTCATAACAATATGTAATATGTACAATATACACACTGCAAGTATATATATCATGTAGTAACAGACACATTCATAACAATATGTAATATGTACAATATACACACTGCAAGTATATATATATAATGTAGTAACAGACACATTCATAACAATATGTAATATGCACAATATACACACTGCAAGTATATATATAATGTAGTAACAGACACCTTCATAACAATATGTAATATGTACAATATACACACTGCAAGTATATATATATATAATGTAGTAACAGACACCTTCATAACAATATGTAATATGTACAATATACACACTGCAAGTATATATATATATAATGTAGTAACAGACACATTCATAACAATATGTAATATGTACAATATACACACTGCAAGTATATATATAATGTAGTAACAGGCACCTTCATAACAATATGTAATATGTACAATATACACACTGCAAGTGTATATACAATGTAGTAACAGACACCTTCATAACAATATGTAATATGTACAATAATTATTGTATTTTGATAATTTTAATAATTTCCGGAACTAATTCTTTGGCGCATTTATTTCCATTTCCATTACAGCGATATCTGACTTCTGGCAACAACACTTTCTGGATACAAAACATATGTTTTCTATGATTAAAGGCCTCACCTTTTCTCCTCCAAACATATTGCTGGGTATTGTGGCCAAACAGCTCCACTTTAGTTTCATCTGACATCACATGGACAAAGATAAGACCTTCTGGAGGAAAGTTCTGTGGTCAGATGAAACAAAAGTGGAGCTGTTTGGCCACAATACCCAGCAATATGTTTGGAGGAGAAAAGGTGAGGCCTTTAATCCCAGGAACACCATTCCTACCGTCAAGCGTGGTGGTAGTAGTATGCTCTGGGCCTGTTTTGCTGCCAATGGAACTGCTGCTTTAAATGGGACAATGAAAAAGGAGGATTACCTTTGACCCAGCAGATTTGCTCACATTTTCAGTAGAGCCATAATACATTCATAAAAGAAGCAAACTTCATGAATGTTTTTGTGACCAACAAGTATGTGCTCCAATCACTACATCACAAAAAAATAAGACTCGTAGAAATGATTGGAAACTCAAGACAGCCATGACATGATGTTATTTACAAGTCTATGTACACTTTTGATTGCGACTGTATATTGTCTCACACATGTAATATACTGTATATTGTCTCACACATGTAATATATATTGTCTCACACATGTAATATATATTGTCTCACACATTGTAATATACTGTATATTGTCTCACACATGTAATATATATTGTCTCACACATGTAATATATATTGTCTCACACATTGTAATATACTGTATATTGTCTCACACATGTAATATATATTGTCTCACACATGTAATATATATTGTCTCACACATGTAATATATATTGTCTCACACATGTAATATATATTGTCTTACACATTGTAATATACTGTATATTGTCTCACACATGTAATATATATTGTCTCACACATTGTAATATGTATTGTCTCACACATGTAATATATATTGTCTCACACATGTAATATATATTGTCTCACACATTGTAATATACTGTATATTGTCTCACACATGTAATATATATATTGTCTCACACATGTAATATATATTGTCTCACACATTGTAATATATATTGTCTCACACGTGTAATATATATTGTCTCACACATGTAATATATATATTGTCTCACACATGTAATATATATTGTCTCACACATTGTAATATATATTGTCTCACACGTGTAATATATATTGTCTCACACATGTAATATATATTGTCTCACACATGTAATATATATTGTCTCACACATTGTAATATATATTGTCTCACACATTCAATATATATTGTCTCACACATGTAATATATATTGTCTCACACATGTAATATATATTGTCTCACACATTGTAATATATATTGTCTCACACATGTAATATATATTGTCTCACACATTCAATATATATTGTCTCACACATGTAATATATATTGTCTCACACATGTAATATATATTGTCTCACACATTCAATATATATTGTCTCACACATGTAATATATATTGTCTCACACATTGTAATATATATTGTCTCACACATGTAATATATATTGTCTCACACATGTAATATATATTGTCTCACACATTGTAATATATATTGTCTCACACATGTAATATATATTGTCTCACACATTCAATATATATTGTCTCACACATGTAATATATATTGTCTCACACATGTAATATATATTGTCTCACACATGTAATATATATTGTCTCACACATTGTAATATATATTGTCTCACACATGTAATATACTGTATATTGTCTCACACATGTAATATATATTGTCTCACACATTGTAATATATATTGTCTCACACATTGTAATATATATTGTCTCACACATGTAATATATATTGTCTCACACATGTAATATATATTGTCTCACACATGTAATATATATTGTCTCACACATGTAATATATATTGTCTCAGACATTGTAATATACTGTATATTGTCTCACACATGTAATATATATTGTCTCACACATGTAATATATATATTGTCTCACACATGTAATATACTGTATATTGTCTCACACATGTAATATATATTGTCTCACACATGTAATATATATTGTCTCACACATGTAATATACTGTATATTGTCTCACACATGTAATATATATATTGTCTCACACATGTAATATATATTGTCTCACACATGTAATATATATTGTCTCACACATGTAATATATATTGTCTCACACATGTAATATACTGTATATTGTCTCACACATGTAATATATATTGTCTCACACATGTAATATATATTGTCTCACACATGTAATATACTGTATATTGTCTCACACATGTAATATATATTGTCTCACACATGTAATATATATTGTCTCACACATGTAATATACTGTATATTGTCTCACACATGTAATATATATTGTCTCACACATGTAATATACTGTATATTGTCTCACACATGTAATATATATTGTCTCACACATGTAATATATATTGTCTCACACATGTAATATATATATTGTCTCACACATGTAATATACTGTATATTGTCTCACACATGTAATATATATTGTCTCACACATGTAATATATATTGTCTCACACATTGTAATATACTGTATATTGTCTCACACATGTAATATATATTGTCTCACACATGTAATATATATTGTCTCACACATGTAATATATATTGTCTCACACATGTAATATATATATTGTCTCACACATGTAATATATATTGTCTCACACATTGTAATATATATTGTCTCACACATGTAATATATATTGTCTCACACATGTAATATATATTGTCTCACACATTGTAATATATATTGTCTCACACATTGTAATATATATTGTCTCACACATTGTAATATATATTGTCTCACACATGTAATATATATTGTCTCACACATGTAATATATATTGTCTCACACATGTAATATATATTGTCTCACACATGTAATATACTGTATATTGTCTCACACATGTAATATATATTGTCTCACACATGTAATATACTGTACATTGTCTCACACATGTAATATATATTGTCTCACACATGTAATATACTGTATATTGTCTCACACATGTAATATACTGTATATTGTCTCACACATGTAATATATATTGTCTCACACATGTAATATATATTGTCTCACACATGTAATATATATTGTCTCACACATGTAATATACTGTATATTGTCTCACACATGTAATATATATATTGTCTCACACATGTAATATACTGTATATTGTCTCACACATGTAATATATATTGTCTCACACATGTAATATATATTGTCTCACACATTGTAATATATATTGTCTCACACGTGTAATATATATTGTCTCACACATGTAATATATATATTGTCTCACACATGTAATATATATTGTCTCACACATTGTAATATATATTGTCTCACACGTGTAATATATATTGTCTCACACATGTAATATATATTGTCTCACACATGTAATATATATTGTCTCACACATTGTAATATATATTGTCTCACACATTCAATATATATTGTCTCACACATGTAATATATATTGTCTCACACATGTAATATATATTGTCTCACACATTGTAATATATATTGTCTCACACATGTAATATATATTGTCTCACACATTCAATATATATTGTCTCACACATGTAATATATATTGTCTCACACATGTAATATATATTGTCTCACACATTCAATATATATTGTCTCACACATGTAATATATATTGTCTCACACATTGTAATATATATTGTCTCACACATGTAATATATATTGTCTCACACATGTAATATATATTGTCTCACACATTGTAATATATATTGTCTCACACATGTAATATATATTGTCTCACACATTCAATATATATTGTCTCACACATGTAATATATATTGTCTCACACATGTAATATATATTGTCTCACACATGTAATATATATTGTCTCACACATTGTAATATATATTGTCTCACACATGTAATATACTGTATATTGTCTCACACATGTAATATATATTGTCTCACACATTGTAATATATATTGTCTCACACATTGTAATATATATTGTCTCACACATGTAATATATATTGTCTCACACATGTAATATATATTGTCTCACACATGTAATATATATTGTCTCACACATGTAATATATATTGTCTCAGACATTGTAATATACTGTATATTGTCTCACACATGTAATATATATTGTCTCACACATGTAATATATATATTGTCTCACACATGTAATATACTGTATATTGTCTCACACATGTAATATATATTGTCTCACACATGTAATATATATTGTCTCACACATGTAATATACTGTATATTGTCTCACACATGTAATATATATATTGTCTCACACATGTAATATACTGTATATTGTCTCACACATGTAATATATATTGTCTCACACATGTAATATATATTGTCTCACACATGTAATATATATTGTCTCACACATGTAATATACTGTATATTGTCTCACACATGTAATATATATTGTCTCACACATGTAATATATATTGTCTCACACATGTAATATACTGTATATTGTCTCACACATGTAATATATATTGTCTCACACATGTAATATATATTGTCTCACACATGTAATATACTGTATATTGTCTCACACATGTAATATATATTGTCTCACACATGTAATATACTGTATATTGTCTCACACATGTAATATATATTGTCTCACACATGTAATATATATTGTCTCACACATGTAATATATATATTGTCTCACACATGTAATATACTGTATATTGTCTCACACATGTAATATATATTGTCTCACACATGTAATATATATTGTCTCACACATTGTAATATACTGTATATTGTCTCACACATGTAATATATATTGTCTCACACATGTAATATATATTGTCTCACACATGTAATATATATTGTCTCACACATGTAATATATATATTGTCTCACACATGTAATATATATTGTCTCACACATTGTAATATATATTGTCTCACACATGTAATATATATTGTCTCACACATGTAATATATATTGTCTCACACATTGTAATATATATTGTCTCACACATTGTAATATATATTGTCTCACACATTGTAATATATATTGTCTCACACATGTAATATATATTGTCTCACACATGTAATATATATTGTCTCACACATGTAATATATATTGTCTCACACATGTAATATACTGTATATTGTCTCACACATGTAATATATATTGTCTCACACATGTAATATACTGTACATTGTCTCACACATGTAATATATATTGTCTCACACATGTAATATACTGTATATTGTCTCACACATGTAATATACTGTATATTGTCTCACACATGTAATATATATTGTCTCACACATGTAATATATATTGTCTCACACATGTAATATATATTGTCTCACACATGTAATATACTGTATATTGTCTCACACATGTAATATATATATTGTCTCACACATGTAATATACTGTATATTGTCTCACACATGTAATATATATTGTCTCACACATGTAATATATATTGTCTCACACATGTAATATATATATTGTCTCACACATGTAATATACTGTATATTGTCTCACACATGTAATATATATTGTCTCACACATGTAATATATATTGTCTCACACATGTAATATATATTGTCTCACACATTGTAATATATATTGTCTCACACATGTAATATATATTGTCTCACACATGTAATATACTGTATATTGTCTCACACATGTAATATATATTGTCTCACACATTGTAATATATATTGTCTCACACATGTAATATATATTGTCTCACACATTGTAATATATATTGTCTCACACGTGTAATATATATTGTCTCACACATGTAATATATATTGTCTCACACATGTAATATATATTGTCTCACACATTGTAATATATATTGTCTCACACATTCAATATATATTGTCTCACACATGTAATATATATTGTCTCACACATTGTAATATATATTGTCTCACACATGTAATATATATTGTCTCACACATTCAATATATATTGTCTCACACGTGTAATATATATTGTCTCACACATGTAATATATATTGTTTCACACATTGTAATATATATTGTCTCACACATTGTAATATATATTGTCTCACACGTGTAATATATATTGTCTCACACATGTAATATATATTGTCTCACACATGTAATATATATTGTCTCACACATGTAATATATATTGTCTCACACATTGTAATGTATATTGTCTCACACATGTAATATATATTGTCTCACACATGTAATATATATTGTCTCACACATGTAATATATATTGTCTCACACATTGTAATATATATTGTCTCACACATGTAATATATATTGTCTCACACATGTAATATATATTGTCTCACACATGTAATATATATTGTCTCACACATTGTAATATATATTGTCTCACACATGTAATATATATTGTCTCACACATGTAATATATATTGTCTCACACATTGTAATATACTGTATATTGTCTCACACATGTAATATATATTGTCTCACACATGTAATATATATTGTCTCACACATGTAATATATATATTGTCTCACACATGTAATATACTGTATATTGTCTCACACATGTAATATATATTGTCTCACACATGTAATATACTGTATATTGTCTCACACATGTAATATACTGTATATTGTCTCACACATGTAATATATATTGTCTCACACATGTAATATATATTGTCTCACACATGTAATATACTGTATATTGTCTCACACATGTAATATATATTGTCTCACACATGTAATATATATTGTCTCACACATGTAATATATATATTGTCTCACACATTGTAATATATATTGTCTCACACATGTAATATACTGTATATTGTCTCACACATGTAATATATATTGTCTCACACATGTAATATATATTGTCTCACACATTCAATATATATTGTCTCACACATGTAATATATATTGTCTCACACATTGTAATATATATTGTCTCACACATGTAATATATATTGTCTCACACATTCAATATATATTGTCTCACACATGTAATATATATTGTCTCACACATGTAATATATATTGTCTCACACATTGTAATATATATTGTCTCACACATGTAATATATATTGTCTCACACATGTAATATATATTGTCTCACACATGTAATATACTGTATATTGTCTCACACATTCAATATATATTGTCTCACACATGTAATATATATTGTCTCACACATGTAATATATATTGTCTCACACATGTAATATATATTGTCTCACACATTGTAATATACTGTATATTGTCTCACACATGTAATATATATTGTCTCACACATGTAATATATATTGTCTCACACATGTAATATATATATTGTCTCACACATGTAATATACTGTATATTGTCTCACACATGTAATATATATTGTCTCACACATGTAATATATATTGTCTCACACATGTAATATACTGTATATTGTCTCACACATGTAATATATATTGTCTCACACATGTAATATATATTGTCTCACACATGTAATATACTGTATATTGTCTCACACATGTAATATATATATTGTCTCACACATGTAATATACTGTATATTGTCTCACACATGTAATATATATTGTCTCACACATGTAATATATATTGTCTCACACATGTAATATATATATTGTCTCACACATTGTAATATATATTGTCTCACACATGTAATATATATTGTCTCACACATGTAATATACTGTATATTGTCTCACACATGTAATATATATTGTCTCACACATGTAATATATATTGTCTCACACATTGTAATATATATTGTCTCACACATGTAATATATATTGTCTCACACATGTAATATATATTGTCTCACACATGTAATATATATTGTCTCACACATGTAATATATATTGTCTCACACATGTAATATATATTGTCTCACACATTCAATATATATTGTCTCACACATGTAATATATATTGTCTCACACATTGTAATATATATTGTCTCACACATGTAATATATATTGTCTCACACATTCAATATATATTGTCTCACACATGTAATATATATTGTCTCACACATTGTAATATTGTCTCACACATGTAATATATATTGTCTCACACATGTAATATATATTGTCTCACACATTGTAATATATATTGTCTCACACATGTAATATATATTGTCTCAGTATGGATCCTCACATAAAGATCTGGTATCAGTGTGGATATTTCAGTATGGATCCTCACATAAAGATCTGGTATCAGTGGTGTGGATATTTCAGTATGGATCCTCACATAAAGATCTGGTATCAGCGGTGTGGATATTTCAGTATGGATCCTCACATAAAGATCTGGTATCAGTGTGGATATTTCAGTATGGATCCTCACATAAAGATCTGGTATCAGCGGTGTGGATATTTCAGTATGGATCCTCACATAAAGATCTGGTATCAGTGGTGTGGATATTTCAGTATGGATCCTCATATAAAGATCTGGTATCAGCGGTGTGGATATTTCAGTATGGATCCTCACATAAAGATCTGGTATCAGCGGTGTGGATATTTCAGTATGGATCCTCACATAAAGATCTGGTATCAGCGGTGTGGATATTTCAGTATGGATCCTCACATAAAGATCTGGTATCAGCGGTGTGGATATTTCAGTATGGATCTTCACATAAAGATCTGGTATCAGCGGTGTGGATATTTCAGTATGGATCCTCACATGAAGATCTGGTATCAGCGGTGTGGATATTTCAGTATGGATCCTCACATAAAGATCTGGTATCAGCGGTGTGGATATTTCAGTATGGATCCTCACATGAAGATCTGGTATCAGCGGTGTGGATATTTCAGTATGGATCCTCACATAAAGATCTGGTATCAGCGGTGGGGATATTTCAGTAGGGATCCTCACATAAAGATCTGTTATCAGTGGTGTGGATATTTCAGTATTGATCCTCACATAAAGATCTGGTATCAGTGGTGTGGATATTTCAGTAGGGATCCTCACATAAAGATCTGGTATCAACGGTGTGGATATTTCAGTAGGGATCCTCACATAAAGATCTGGTATCAGCGGTGTGGATATTTCAGTATGGATCCTCACATAAAGATCTGGTATCAGCGGTGTGGATATTTCAGTATGGATCCTCACATAAAGATCTGGTATCAGTGGTGTGGATATGTCAGTATGGATCCTCACATAAAGATCTGGTATCAGCGGTGTGGATATTTCAGTATGGATCCTCACATAAAGATCTGGTATCAGCGGTGTGGATATTTCAGTAGGGATCCTCACATAAAGATCTGGTATCAGCGGTGTGGATATTTCAGTATGGATCCTCACATAAAGATCTGGTATCAGCGGTGTGGATATTTCAGTATGGATCCTCACATAAAGATCTGGTATCAGCGGTGTGGATATTTCAGTATGGATCCTCACATAAAGATCTGGTATCAGCGGTGTGGATATTTCAGTATGGCTCCTCACATAAAGATCTGGTATCAGCGGTGTGGATATTTCAGTATGGCTCCTCACATAAAGATCTGGTATCAGCGGTGTGGATATTTCAGTATGGATCCTCACATAAAGATCTGGTATCAGCGGTGTGGATATTTCAGTATGGATCCTCACATAAAGATCTGGTATCAGCGGTGTGGATATGTCAGTATGGATCCTCACATAAAGATCTGGTATCAGCGGTGTGGATATTTCAGTATGGATCCTCACATAAAGATCTGGTATCAGCGGTGGGGATATTTCAGTAGGGATCCTCACATAAAGATCTGTTATCAGTGGTGTGGATATTTCAGTATTGATCCTCACATAAAGATCTGGTATCAGTGGTGTGGATATTTCAGTAGGGATCCTCACATAAAGATCTGGTATCAGCGATGTATTGCTAAATAAATGCACTTGTTCACAATGCATTCCACTCATCACGGTTTCAGACGAGGATCAAGCGCAGCGGCTCAGGCAAACGCTCCGCCTCCACAGGCCCGGATGAGAGCAGCCCCCCGCCCTCTGCCTCCAAAAGCCTGGTGTCATGGCCGCCCAGCAAGAAGGAGTCCCCTCCCAAGCGGCCCGTGCCCCCGGAGGTGCGACGGCTGATCGTGAATAAAAATGCCGGGGAGACGCTGCTGCAGCGTGCTGCCCGCTTGGGCTATCAGGTAGAAAAGCCTTTACTTTGAAAGGTCAACTAGTTTGTCAACGTCTTCCTGCCTCTTGCAGGAAGTGGTGCAGTACTGCCTAGAAAAGGACCTGAGGGAGGTCAACCGGCGAGACAACGCGGGCTACACGGCGCTGCACGAGGCCTGCTCTCGCGGCTGGACGCAGATTGTCCAGATGCTGCTCCGACACGGTGCCGACGTCAACTGCAGCGCTCAGGACGGAACACGGTGAGACATTCATTCTTCTCCTCAGAATTCTACACACAATACCCCGGAGGATTGTTGAAAACAGTCGCAAATGTATGAAAAGTAAAAGATCACATGTCCATAGTGAAGCATGGTGGTGGCAGCATCATGCTGTGGGGATGGAACTGGGAGACTAGTCAGGATGAAGGGAAAGATGAACGCAGCAATGTACAGAGACATCTAGGATGAGAACCTTCCCATCCAACCTGAGGGAGCTTGAGAGGTGCTGCAAAGAGGAATGAGAGAAAGTGCCCAAAGATAGGTGTGCCTGGTATTCAAAAAGACTTGAGGCTGGAATTGCTGCATCAACTAAGTATTGAGATTTTTAAATCTTAAAAAAAACATTTTCACATTGTCAATATGGGGTATTGTGTGTAGAATTTTGAGGAGAAAAATGAATTTAGTCCATTTTGTAACATTGTACTATGTGTGAATACTGTCCATGACATAATCAGTGGTTCAAAGTAGAGATGTCCGATAATGGCTTTTTTGCCGATATTCCGATATTGTCCAACTCTTAATTACCGATTCCAGTATCAATTGATACCGATATATACAGTCGTGGAATTAACACATTATTATGCCTAATTTGGTTGTGATGCCCCGCTGGATGCATTAAACAATGTAACAAGGTTTTCCAAAATAAATTGATTGATTGAAACATGTAGTAGTAGATTGCACAGTACAGTACATATTCCCTACAATTGACCACTAAATGGTAACACCCCAATACGTTTTTCAACTTGTTTAAGTCGGGGTCCACGTAATCAATTCATGGTAATCAACTCCAGTTATGGAAAAAAATGCCAACATGGCACTGTCATATGTATTATTTTTTATTTTTTTGAAACATGCCTCAAAACAACAGTTACAAAAACAATGAAGGCACACAGCTTCAGTCCAGAGTATACTAGAGTAATAAAGTAAACAATAAGATAGTCCTCCTTTAGTGCAAGACTGCCTGGTATACTGTATAACAGTCCAGAGTATACTAGAGTAATAAAGTAAACAATAACATAGTCCTCCTTTAGTGCAAGACTGCCTGGTATACTGTATAACAGTCCAGAGTATACTAGAGTAAATAAAGTAAACAATAACATAGTCCTCCTTTAGTGCAAGACTGCCTGGTATACTGTATAACAGTCCAGAGTATACTAGAGTAAATAAAGTAAACAATAACATAGTCCTCCTTTAGTGCAAGACTGCCTGGTATACTGTATAACAGTCCAGAGTATACTAGAGTAATAAAGTAAACAATAACATAGTCCTCCTTTAGTGCAAGACTTCCTGGTATACTGTATAACAGTCCAGAGTATACTAGAGTAATAAAGTAAACAATAACATAGTCCTCCTTTAGTGCAAGACTGCCTGGTATACTGTATAACAGTCCAGAGTATACTAGAGTAAATAAAGTAAACAATAACATAGTCCTCCTTTAGTGCAAGACTTCCTGGTATACTGTATAACAGTCCAGAGTATACTAGAGTAAATAAAGTAAACAATAACATAGTCCTCCTTTAGTGCAAGACTGCCTGGTATACTGTATAACAGTCCAGAGTATACTAGAGTAATAAAGTAAACAATAACATAGTCCTCCTTTAGTGCAAGACTGCCTGGTATACTGTATAACAGTCCAGAGTATACTAGAGTAATAAAGTAAACAATAACATAGTCCTCCTTTAGTGCAAGACTGCCTGGTATACTGTCTAACAGTCCAGAGTATACTAGCGTAATAAAGTAAACAATAACATAGTCCTCCTTTAGTGCAAGACTGCCTGGTATACTGTATAACAGTCCAGAGTATACTAGAGTAATAAAGTAAACAATAACATAGTCCTCCTTTAGTGCAAGACTGCCTGGTATACTGTATAACAGTCCAGAGTATACTAGAGTAATAAAGTAAACAATAACATAGTCCTCCTTTAGTGCAAGACTGCCTGGTATACTGTATAACAGTCCAGAGTATACTAGAGTAAATAAAGTAAACAATAACATAGTCCTCCTTTAGTGCAAGACTGCCTGGTATACTGTATAACAGTCCAGAGTATACTAGAGTAAATAAAGTAAACAATAACATAGTCCTCCTTTAGTGCAAGACTGCCTGGTATACTGTATAACAGTCCAGAGTATACTAGAGTAATAAAGTAAACAATAACATAGTCCTCCTTTAGTGCAAGACTGCCTGGTATACTGTATAACAGTCCAGAGTATACTAGAGTAATAAAGTAAACAATAACATAGTCCTCCTTTAGTGCAAGGCTGCCTGGTATACTGTATAACAGTCCAGAGTATACTAGAGTAAATAAAGTAAACAATAACATAGTCCTCCTTTAGTGCAAGACTGCCTGGTATACTGTTTAACAGTCCAGAGTATACTAGAGTAATAAAGTAAACAATAACATAGTCCTCCTTTAGTGCAAGACTTCCTGGTATACAGTATAACAGTCCAGAGTATACTAGAGTAAATAAAGTAAACAATAACATAGTCCTCCTTTAGTGCAAGACTGCCTGGTATACTGTATAACAGTCCAGAGTATACTAGAGTAATAAAGTAAACAATAACATAGTCCTCCTTTAGTGCAAGACTGCCTGGTATACTGTATAACAGTCCAGAGTATACTAGAGTAATAAAGTAAACAATAACATAGTCCTCCTTTAGTGCAAGACTGCCTGGTATACTGTATAACAGTCCAGAGTATACTAGAGTAATAAAGTAAACAATAACATAGTCCTCCTTTAGTGCAAGACTGCCTGGTATACTGTATAACAGTCCAGAGTATACTAGAGTAATAAAGTAAACAATAACATAGTCCTCCTTTAGTGCAAGACTGCCTGGTATACTGTATAACAGTCCAGAGTATACTAGAGTAATAAAGTAAACAATAACATAGTCCTCCTTTAGTGCAAGACTGCCTGGTATACTGTATAACAGTCCAGAGTATACTAGAGTAAATAAAGTAAACAATAACATAGTCCTCCTTTAGTGCAAGACTTCCTGGTATACTGTATAACAGTCCAGAGTATACTAGAGTAAATAAAGTAAACAATAACATAGTCCTCCTTTAGTGCAAGACTGCCTGGTATACTGTATAACAGTCCAGAGTATACTAGAGTAATAAAGTAAACAATAACATAGTCCTCCTTTAGTGCAAGACTGCCTGGTATACTGTCTAACAGTCCAGAGTATACTAGCGTAATAAAGTAAACAATAACATAGTCTTCCTTTAGTGCAAGACTGCCTGGTATACTGTATAACAGTCCAGAGTATACTAGAGTAATAAAGTAAACAATAACATAGTCCTCCTTTAGTGCAAGACTGCCTGGTATACTGTATAACAGTCCAGAGTATACTAGAGTAATAAAGTAAACAATAACATAGTCCTCCTTTAGTGCAAGACTGCCTGGTATACTGTATAACAGTCCAGAGTATACTAGAGTAAATAAAGTAAACAATAACATAGTCCTCCTTTAGTGCAAGACTGCCTGGTATACTGTATAACAGTCCAGAGTATACTAGAGTAATAAAGTAAACAATAACAGTCCTCCTTTAGTGCAAGACTGCCTGGTATACTGTATAGCAGTCCAGAGTATACTAGAGTAATAAAGTAAACAATAACATAGTCCTCCTTTAGTGCAAGACTGCCTGGTATACTGTATAACAGTCCAGAGTATACTAGAGTAATAAAGTAAACAATAACATAGTCCTCCTTTAGTGCAAGACTTCCTGGTATACTGTATAACAGTCCAGAGTATACTAGAGTAAATAAAGTAAACAATAACATAGTCCTCCTTTAGTGCAAGACTGCCTGGTATACTGTATAACAGTCCAGAGTATACTAGAGTAATAAAGTAAACAATAACATAGTCCTCCTTTAGTGCAAGACTGCCTGGTATACTGTATAACAGTCCAGAGTATACTAGAGTAATAAAGTAAACAATAACATAGTCCTCCTTTAGTGCAAGACTGCCTGGTATACTGTATAACAGTCCAGAGTATACTAGAGTAATAAAGTAAACAATAACATAGTCCTCCTTTAGTGCAAGACTGCCTGGTATACTGTATAACAGTCCAGAGTATACTAGAGTAATAAAGTAAACAATAACATAGTACTCCTTTAGTGCAAGACTGCCTGGTATACTGTATAACAGTCCAGAGTATACTAGAGTAATAAAGTAAACAATAACATAGTCCTCCTTTAGTGCAAGACTGCCTGGTATACTGTATAACAGTCCAGAGTATACTAGAGTAATAAAGTAAACAATAACATAGTACTCCTTTAGTGCAAGACTGCCTGGTATACTGTATAACAGTCCAGAGTATACTAGAGTAATAAAGTAAACAATAACATAGTCCTCCTTTAGTGCAAGACTGCCTAGTATACTGTATAACAGTCCAGAGTATACTAGAGTAATAAAGTAAACAATAACATAGTCCTCCTTTAGTGCAAGACTTCCTGGTATACAGTATAACAGTCCAGAGTATACTAGAGTAAATAAAGTAAACAATAACATAGTCCTCCTTTAGTGCAAGACTGCCTGGTATACTGTATAACAGTCCAGAGTATACTAGAGTAATAAAGTAAACAATAACATAGTCCTCCTTTAGTGCAAGACTGCCTGGTATACTGTATAACAGTCCAGAGTATACTAGAGTAATAAAGTAAACAATAACATAGTCCTCCTTTAGTGCAAGACTTCCTGGTATACTGTATAACAGTCCAGAGTATACTAGAGTAAATAAAGTAAACAATAACATAGTCCTCCTTTAGTGCAAGACTGCCTGGTATACTGTATAACAGTCCAGAGTATACTAGAGTAATAAAGTAAACAATAACATAGTCCTCCTTTAGTGCAAGACTGCCTGGTATACTGTATAACAGTCCAGAGTATACTAGAGTAATAAAGTAAACAATAACATAGTCCTCCTTTAGTGCAAGACTGCCTGGTATACTGTATAACAGTCCAGAGTATACTAGAGTAATAAAGTAAACAATAACATAGTCCTCCTTTAGTGCAAGACTGCCTGGTATACTGTATAACAGTCCAGAGTATACTAGAGTAATAAAGTAAACAATAACATAGTACTCCTTTAGTGCAAGACTGCCTGGTATACTGTATAACAGTCCAGAGTATACTAGAGTAATAAAGTAAACAATAACATAGTCCTCCTTTAGTGCAAGACTGCCTGGTATACTGTATAACAGTCCAGAGTATACTAGAGTAATAAAGTAAACAATAACATAGTCCTCCTTTAGTGCAAGACTGCCTAGTATACTGTATAACAGGAAATAATAATCTGCCCTGCTCTAACGTATTTGTATGAGTGTAACAAATGTGCTGCAAGCTAGTGGTGAGTGCCTGAAGTGGCCTAGCAGTCTTCTGAAATGCTGCGTTGAGACAGGGCACCTCACTGCAAGCTGCAAAGTGTGCACCATGCAGGGCAGACTAGCCACACCAAACTCCACCATGCAGGGCAGACTAGCCACACCAAACTCCACCATGCAGGGCAGACTAGTCACACCAAACTCCACCAAGCAAGTTTTGTAATCTGCACGGTCTTTCCCAGCTAATAGCGCTACCCACAAGGGTGTGTGATTCCACCCAATCAACCATAGATCTCATTCTCACTTCAGACCGGCCTAAAATAAAAAATAGTGGGGTCATGATCTGTGGTCTTAGCGACCACTATCTAACCTTCTGCACCCGTAAAATAGCTAAACCTAAAGCCAATGGCCACATAACAGCCCAATTTCAGATCCCTCAAAAAATACTCCAATGACAATTTCAATTTAAAATGAGATGAGTGGGACTGGTCCCCTGTGCTCGCGAGCAACATGGTCGATGTTGCTTGGGATCGCTTCAAAACGGCGTTCCTAAAGATACTAAATGACATGGCTCCCGTGAAAACAGTCAGGATCAAAGCCCGCTCGGAACCATGGATGAATCCGGACCTATTAGCTGCCATAAAAGACAGAGACAGGAAATACTCTGAATACCAAAATTGTAAAACAGAAGTAGATAAACAACCCAATAATATCAACCTCAAATTACTCCTTTCAACTCTCTAAAAGCAATGCAATAAATTAAGAAATAAGTCAACCAACCTGACTAAATCCTTAAAAAAAATTACATTAACGACAAAATAGAGGAAAACACAAATAAGCCACGTGAGCTCTGGAAAATTCTCAACAACCAGCTTCCTGGTTGCAGCCAGAAACTTAAAACAAGACTCACCAACATCAGCATCAAGGAGGGTGACTCCCTCATTACAGACAAAATGGAGGTAGCTAGCAGACTTAACATCTTTTTCACCAGCATAGCCGCAACTCTTGTCAACAAGCTGTCCCACCACTCTGGTCGCTTTGGTGTAGAACACATTAAAGCCTTCTACAGAAAGCTAGGAGTATCCAACGATGATTTCAAATTAGAAATGGTCACAGCTGATGAGGTGTTTAAAAAATTGAGCACGCTCCACCCTAACAAGGCCACCGGCCTTGATAATATTCCCTCCAGATTCCTCAGGGACTCTGCCTCCATCATTGCCCCGATCATCACGCACATAATAAACCTATCAATTACACAAGGCCAAGTACCAAAAGATTTTAAGATAGCAAGAGTAACTCCCCTCTTTAAAAAAGGAAGCAAATTGGAACCTGGCAACTACCGACCTGTTTCTATTCTCAGTTCCGTTTCGAAAGTAATGGAGAAAATAGTTTATGAACAGGTCAATAGTTACCTTGCCACTAATAAACTCATGTACAAATTCCAATCCGGCTTCAGAACTAACCACTCCACTGACACATGCCTTCTCTATCTGACCGACCACATCAAACATGAGGTGGACGCGGGCAAATACTGCGGCATGGTCATGCTGGACCTTCAGAAGGCCTTTGACACCGTTAACCACGCTATACTGTTGGATAAACTCAGAGCAATCGGATTTAACAAAACCTCATGGAGCTGGATGCAATCTTACTTGGAGGGGAGGGAGCAGGTGGTAGAGGTGAACGGCACCGTGTCCCCCCCCCTCTCGGTGAGCTGTGGAGTCCCCCAAGGCAGTATATTGGGACCTTTACTGTTCCTAATATACATAAACGACATGTCATCGGCATGCGACTGTGAATTGTTTTTGTTTGCGGATGACTCTGCCCTGCTGGTATCCGGCAAGGACAAGTCACAGGTGGAGAAAATCCTCAGTGCTGAGCTCTGCAGAACTTGCACCTGGCTCGCTGACAACAAGCTATCCATACACTTGGGTAAAACAGAATCCATCCTGTTTGGGTCCCACATCAAACTTAAGAAAGTCAATGACTTCACCATAAAAGTAGGTGACATTGTCATCACCAGGAAAGATGAGGTCACCTACCTAGGTTCCATTCTAGAGGCTAACCTTTCCTGTGATAAAATGGCAACCAAGGTAATCAAAAAGGTTAACCAACGAACGAGATTTCTCTACAGAATTTCCTCTCTGGTCAACAAAAGCTCCATGAGGATTCTGGCGGGAACTCTCGTTCAACCTTTTTTCGATTACGCATGCACCTCCTGGTACCCAAAACCCTCAAATCTAAACTCCAAACATCTCAGAACAAGCTAGTCAGGTTACTTCTAGACCTCCACCCCAGATCCCACCTCACTCCTACCCACTTCTCTAAAGTGGGCTGGCTCAAGGTGGAGGACAGAGTTAAACAACTTGCACTGAGCCTAGTCTATAAAATCCGCTACACCTCCCTGATACCGAAGTACATGTCAAACTACTTCCTTAACGTAAATGACCGTCATAACCACAACACCAGGGGGAGCTCCACTAACCACGTTAAACCCAGATTCCGAACTAACAAAGGTCTTAACTCATTCTCTTTCTATGCCACATCAATGTGGAATGCACTCCCAACAGGTGTAAAAGAAAGGGCATCTCTATCCTCCTTCAAAACCCCAATAAAAGTTCACCTCCAGGCAGCTACAACCCTAAACTAACACCCTCCCCGGATTGCTAATAATCAAATGTAAACAATCAAATGCAGATACTTTTTCTTTTTCTTATGCCTTCTGATCTCTCTCTCTCTCTCTCTCTCTCTCTCTCTCTCTCTCTCTCTCTCTCTCTCTCTCTCTCTCTCTCTCTATGTCCACTACTTGATGTCCATACCCCCCCCCCCCCACACCCCTGATTGTAAATAATGTAAATAATTAAATGTGATTATCTTATGTGATGACTGTATTATGATGATAGTATATATGATAGTATATATCTGTATCATGAATCAATTTAAGTTGACCCCGACTTAAACAAGTTGAAAAACTTATCCGGGTGTTACCACTTAGTGGTCAATTGTACGGAATATGTACTTCACTGTGCAATCTACTAATAAAAGTCTCAATCAATCAATCAAAAACCATGCAGGGCAGACTAGCCACACCAAACTCCACCATGCAGGGCAGACTAGCCACACCAAACTCCACCATGCAGGGCAGACTAGCCACACCATCTCCACCATGCAGGGCAGACTAGCCACACCAAACTCCACCATGCAGGGCAGACTAGCCACACCAAACTCCACCATGCAGGGCAGATTAGCCACACCAAACTCCACCATGCAGGACAGACTAGCCACACCAAACTCCACCATGCAGGGCAGACTAGCCACACCAAACTCCACCGTAGCTTTTGCCATACTGCGTGTGTTGTCCCTGACCACAACATACTGCGTGTGTGTTGTCCCTGATCACAACATACTGCGTGTGTTGTCCCTGACCACAACATACTGCGTGTGTTGTCCCTGACCACAACATACTGCGTGTGTTGTCCCTGACCACAACATACTGCGTGTGTTGTCCCTGACCACAACATACTGCGTGTGTTGTCCCTGACCACAACATACTGCGTGTGTTGTCCCTGAACACAACATACTGCGTGTGTTGTCCCTGACCACAACATACTGCGTGTGTTGTCCCTGACCACAACATACTGCGTGTGTTGTCCCTGACCACAACATACTGCGTGTGTTGTCCCTGACCACAACATACTGCGTGTGTTGTCCCTGACCACAACATACTGCGTGTGTTGTCCCTGACCACAACATACTGCGTGTGTTGTCCCTGACCACAACATACTGCGTGTGTTGTCCCTGACCACAACATACTGCGTGTGTTGTCCCTGACCACAACGTGAGCTTTCGCCTTGTTGTATTTTAGTTTTTTCTCAGTGGAGTCTTTAAGCGACAACTGTGTGGTACTACTTTTTTCAGTGTTTGCTTTTCATCCATCTTCCGCTTGTATTCATGGTGTATCTCCTTATGATTCTTGAAGAGGTGGAAGATCAAATTGCTCGTATTAAAGGAAGACGTCTTGGTTCCTCCTCGCATAACCAACTTTTTGCAGTCATTGCAAATTGCCAGTTTTTGTATCCGTCTGACACACTTTAAAATAATCCCAAACCATAGACATGGTGTCGTTAGTCAGTCACTGAGCGAGCTCGCTTGTTAGCCACGGCTACAGCACCGGCAACAACACACTCTTGTTGTTGTGATGCTGCGCTCGCGGCGGTTTGATGAGGTCATCAAGCGTGGCCAGTAAACCTCTGATGCTGCAGTCGTCAACTCCTGTGTTGTGTGTGGGAGAGGGGAGAGGGGAGGGGCTGCTGACTGGGAGACGCTCTGTACTGCTCCCTACGTCCGTGTACCGCTCCGTACAGCGGCGTTTTAAAAAGTCATTAATTTTACTTTTTGAAACCGATACCGATAATTTCCGATATTACATTTTAAAGCATTTATCGGCTGCATTGGGTTAAAAAAATTTGGCCGGGGGCCAGGCTGTGTATATATATATATATATATATGTATATATATATATATATATATATATATATATACATATATATATATATATATATATACATTGTCTTTATAATCCGTTTTGTCATTTAACATCAATTAACATTGATGTTCATCAACATTTAACATTGTCATGTTATCGATGGGAAAATTCATTTTTAGACAATATGATTTGCCTGAGCGACTAGGAGACACCAGGAGTAACAAGCAGTAAAAAATGGATTATAAAAGAAAGATTAAAAAAACAAAAAAGTTTTTTTTTGTTGTTGTTTTTTTTTACTTGGGACTTCCTGTGGGCCGGATTTTGGATGCAGGGGGGCCGGAGTTTGGGGACCCCTGCTCTAAGTGCTGGAAACACCACAGTTAGCTTTGATGTTAGCATATTGTCATTCCACAAGACTAAGGTCAAAGTGTTGATGTCCAAGATGTCCACGGCTGCTTAGCCTGAATGTCCGACCCAGCTGTTGTCCTTGGAAAAGTGGAGATGTGTTATTGATGAGGCAGGAGTTGAAGTCCATCAACAAGGCTCTGCCAAAAAGTGGTCAGCTTGAGAAAGTGGTGGTGGTGATGATTGAGTAGTACTTGGGTGTTGTTGACATACTCTAGTAGAGTTCCTTCTTAACCTGGACAATATTTGTCCAACATAATACTCCGGCTTCCTCCCACCTCAAAGACATGCACCTGGATATAGGCCCCTCCCACCTCCAAAGACATGCACCTAGATATAGGCCCCTCCCACCTCCAAAGACATGCACCTAGATATAGGCCCCTCCCACCTCCAAAGACATGCACCTGGGGATAGGCCCTACCCCGCCGTCCTTGTCCAGGGTCTACCCCGTCTTCCTTGTCCAGGGTGTACTCCTGACTCCTGACAGTGAAGTGACATGTAATGAATGAGAGGTGAAAGGTCAGAGGTTGGTGTTGGGAAGTCATGAAAGTAAGAATCTATTGATTAGAGTGATGTGTTTGTCCCTAAAAGAATGCTACTGATGTTGTATGAAGATGCTGACACGTGTGCACATCTGGCCCTCAGCCCCCTCCATGTCCCTAAAAGAATGCTATTGATGTTGTATGAAGATGCTGACACGTGTGTACGTCTGGCCCTCAGCCCCCTCCATGTCCCTAAAAGAATGCTATTGATGTTGTATGAAGATGCTGACACGTGTGTACATCTGGCCCTCAGCCCCCTCCATGTCCCTAAAAGAATGCTATTGATGTTGTATGAAGATGCTGACACGTGTGTACATCTGGCCCTCAGCCCCCTCCATGACGCGGTGGCGAGTGACAACCTGCCCATCGTGTGGCTGCTCCTCAACCACGGTGCTGACCCCACACTGGCCACCTACTCTGGACACACCCCTGTCAAACTGGCACACAGCTGCAGCATGAAGGCCTTCCTCACAGGTACATGCTCTCCTATTACTATTATTAGTAGTATTAGCAGCAGTAGTAGTAGCAACATTTCATCTCTTCAAACGTTACCTTTTTCCAACTATGTAACTATCATTTTGATGTATTTAAAAAAACTCTCAGCTGCCATGTTATAATTATTAACATTATTATTAGTAGTATCAACATTTCATCTCTTTTCAATGTTTGCATTATACAAACGTATAACTATAGTTCATATATATATACAGTCTGCATCTCAGCTGTCGTATTATAAGTGAACATTATTATTATTATAATTATTATTAGTAGTAGTATGAACATCTGGGGCCGTACTTATCAAGCTTCTTAGAATTACTCCTAATAAGTCTGCTAAGAGTTGACTTAAGAGTAAATAAATTCTTCGCTGGAAGCTGCACTTAAAAGTTAGTTATCAAGCGTCTTGCTCACACTTTCAGCGAAGTGTAGGACTGAATCTTAAGTGTCACACTCAGAGCTGAATTACGACATTACTATGTGCCGTAAACGAAATTTTAGGTGACGTCATTTCTGTGTCCATAGAAATGACCAATCACGGAAGGGAATCCGTTGTCTAAGAATAAAGAAATATCTTGGAAATATTTAAGTGGACAATGGGAGTGTATATTTTGACAATAAACTACAAAATAATACAAAACAAACTAGTCCCCGCCGGCACTCACGCTACCACTCCCTCTCTTCTCTCGCCCACACACTCACTGACGTCACTCACCTCACGGCCACACACATACGCTACTGTCATAACATTTTCTTTCCAATTCATTAATTAGGCAACTAATTTGAAACTGGTGTGGGTGGCTCTATATATACTAGCCCACTGCAGACACATGCAGAAATCAACAAGGAATCGAAAAGTATTAAATCTGTGACAAAAATAATATCCGCTCTGTCTAAACGATACCGTTTGATCAGCTGCTCGTCATCAAAAAAAACCAAACATTGTTCCGTTCCCTGAACGTTCGCGCACGTCTCTCTCGCCTCAGTGCCATCCCCTGCTGGCAACTCCTAACCACTTAAGACACCTCTGAAGGTCTCTTAAATATCGTGGAGAGTAGGAGTGATTCTTAGACTTAAGAACGTTGATAAAAAGCTTTTATTCTTAAGTTTGAGAGTAGGACTAAATTTCGCAAATTCTCAGGACTTAAGTGTAAAATGGCACTCTAAGAAGCTTGATAAGTACGGCCCCTGATGTCTTCAATTTGTGTCATGTTTTTTTCTAACTATATAGCTTTATATATATATATTAGGGCTGCAACTAACGATTAATATGATAATCGATTAATCTGTCGATTATTACTTCGATTAATAATCGGATAAAAGAGACAAACTACATTTCTATCCTATCCAGTATTTTATTGAAAAAAAACCAGCATACTGGCACCATACTTATTTTGATTATTGTTTGTCAGCTGTTTGTAAATGTTGCAGTTTATAAATAAGGGTTTAGTAAAAAAAAAAAAAAAAAAAAAAAACCTGCACATGCGCATAGCATAGATCCAACGAATCGATGACTAAATTAATCGGCAACTATTTTAATAATCGATTTTAATCGATTTAATCGATTTAATCGATTAGTTGTTGCAGCCCTAATATATATATATATATATATATATATATATATATATATATATATATATATATATATATATATATATATATATATATATATACCTGCCTGCATTTCAACTGTTGGGTGAAAACTCTTCCCAATGTTATTACTAATATATTAATTGTAGCATTCAATTTTTTTTTTAAATTTTGCATAGTTTTTCCCTAATAATATCACTCTACATTTTATACAGTATATTCAAGTATTTGAAAAAAGTCTGCGTCTCACTCGTCGTATTATATGTGACAATTATTATTATTAGTAGTATTAATAGATTTCATGTATTTTATTAGTATTCTGCGTATTCAAAGAATTTAAAAAAAGGCTGGATCTCAGCTTTTGTGTCAACATCTCAACTTTTTTTACTTCTTGCAAATCTTTCCCTATTTTCTAGTTTCTTGACATGTTTAGAAGATTGTGTGGGCCTCCAAAGTCCTCCTGCATGCCTTTCTTGTCAATATCGTGTAGCCAAATGACTCCATGCTGTTGTCATGACGACCGTGTGGTCCTGCAGAGTACTTCAGCGAGCTGGAGGGCCGCAGCGAGCGGGACTGGGACTTCTACAGCAGCTCCTTGTTCGGTAAGCCTCGTGTCAATCTTCTCCCACAGGAGGAGAATACATCTGTTCCAGGGTCAAACTCTTCCTGAGCGCACTTCCTCTCAATGTTTGACATCTGCTGAAAAGAAAAGAATCTGATGAGCAAATCATGGAGAATGCTCCAAGTGTACATTCTTCATCCCAAATTCAAATGTTTGTACAAACATTTATTTCAGTCAGGTGAAACGTCTCTTTTGAGTTGATTTGAAGAGAAGTGGACCACTTCCTGGTGAATGATGAAGAATTGTCAGGACTGAGGAATATTGTCAACTTCATCCAAAGCAGACGTCAATTTCACACATTTTAGTTGAGCATTAATAGTTCAAGCTGCACATTTCATTTCATAAATAGACCTTTGAACATTGTCTTTATTTTTTGGAAGAAAAAGATCTTAATGTAAAATAAAAAGCTGGTGTTTATTATTCAGTGAGATCAAATGAAAGAGACGATGTAAATGTACTAATATTTGTATTCCATTTATTGGGCATTAAAAACTGTCAATTGACAGGAAGTAAAAACAAGTTCAATGAAAAAAGATGAATTCATTTCAAACATTTAGTAGTAAGTAACCACTATTGTACATTTCAAACATTTAGTAGTAAGTAACCACTATTATACATTTCAAACATTTAGTAGTAAGTAACCACTATTGTACATTTCAAACATTTAGTAGTAAGTAACCACTATTATACATTTCAAACATTTAGTAGTAAGTAACCACTATTATACATTTCAAACATTTAGTAGTAAGTAACCACTATTATACATTTCAAACATTTAGTAGTAAGTAACCACTATTATACATTTCAAACATTTAGTAGTAAGTAACCACTATTATACATGTCAAACATTTAGTAGTAAGTAACCACTATTATACATTTCAAACATTTAGTAGTAAGTAACCACTATTATACATTTCAAACATTTAGTAGTAAGTAACCACTATTATACATTTCAAACATTTAGTAGTAAGTAACCACTATTATACATTTCAAACATTTAGTAGTAAGTAACCACTATTATACATTTCAAACATTTAGTAGTAAGTAACCACTATTATACATTTCAAACATGTAGTAGTAAGTAACCACTATTATACATTTCAAACATTTAGTAGTAAGTAAGCACTATTATACATTTCAAACATTTAGTAGTAAGTAAGCACTATTATACATTTCAAACATGTAGTAGTAAGTAACCACTATTATACATTTCAAACATGTAGTAGTAAGTAACCACTATTATACATTTCAAACATTTAGTAGTAAGTAACCACTATTATACATTTCAAACATGTAGTAGTAAGTAACCACTATTATACATTTCAAAAATTTAGTAGTAAGTAAGCACTATTATACATTTCAAACATTTAGTAGTAAGTAACCACTATTATACATTTCAAACATTTAGTAGTAAGTAACCACTATTATACATTTCAAACATTTAGTAGTAAGTAACCACTATTATACATTTCAAATATTTAGTAGTAAGTAACCACTATTATACATTTCAAACATTTAGTAGTAAGTAACCACTATTATACATTCCAAACATTTAGTAGTACCGTAAGTAACCACTGTTATACATTTCAAACATTTAGTAGTAAGTAACCACTATTATATATTTCAAACATTTAGTAGTAAGTAACCACTATTATACATTTCAAACATTTAGTAGTAAGTAACCACTATTATACATTTCAAACATTTAGTAGTAAGTAACCACTATTATACATTTCAAACATTTAGTAGTAAGTAACCACTATTATACATTTCAAACATTTAGTAGTAAGTAACCACTATTATACATTTCAAACATTTAGTAGTAAGTAACCACTATTATACATTTCAAACATTTAGTAGTAAGTAACCACTGTTATACATTTCAAACATTTAGTAGTAAGTAACCACTATTATACATTTCAAACATTTAGTAGTAAGTAACCACTATTATACATTTCAAACATTTAGTAGTAAGTAACCACTATTATACATTTCAAACATTTAGTAGTAAGTAACCACTATTATACATTTCAAACATTTAGTAGTAAGTAACCACTATTATACATTTCAAACATGTAGTAGTAAGTAACCACTATTATACATTTCAAACATTTAGTAGTAAGTAACCACTATTATACATTTCAAACATTGAGTAGTAAGTAACCACTATTATACATTTCAAACATTTAGTAGTAAGTAACCACTATTATACATTTCAAACATTTAGTAGTAAGTAACCACTATTATACATTTCAAACATTGAGTAGTAAGTAACCACTATTATACATTTCAAACATTGAGTAGTAAGTAACCACTATTATACATTTCAAACATTTAGTAGTAAGTAACCACTATTATACATTTCAAACATTTAGTAGTAAGTAACCACTATTATACATTTCAAACATTTAGTAGTAAGTAACCACTATTATACATTTCAAACATTTAGTAGTAAGTAACCACTATTATACATTTCAAACATTTAGTAGTAAGTAACCACTATTATACATTTCAAACATTTAGTAGTAAGTAACCACTATTATACATTTCAAACATTTAGTAGTAAGTAACCACTATTATACATTTCAAACATTTAGTAGTAAGTAACCACTATTATACATTTCAAACATTTAGTAGTAAGTAACCACTATTATACATTTCAAACATTTAGTAGTAAGTAACCACTATTATACATTTCAAACATTTAGTAGTAAGTAACCACTATTATACATTTCAAACATTTAGTAGTAAGTAACCACTATTATACATTTCAAACATTTAGTAGTAAGTAACCACTATTATACATTTCAAACATGTAGTAGTAAGTAACCACTATTATACATTTCAAACATTTAGTAGTAAGTAACCACTATTATACATTTCAAACATTGAGTAGTAAGTAACCACTATTATACATTTCAAACATTTAGTAGTAAGTAACCACTATTATACATTTCAAACATTTAGTAGTAAGTAACCACTATTATACATTTCAAACATTTAGTAGTAAGTAACCACTGTTATACATTTCAAACATTTAGTAGTAAGTAACCACTGTTATACATTTCAAACATTTAGTAGTAAGTAACCACTATTATACATTTCAAACATTTAGTAGTAAGTAACCACTATTATACATTTCAAACATGTAGTAGTAAGTAACCACTATTATACATTTCAAACATTTAGTAGTAAGTAACCACTATTATACATTTCAAACATGTAGTAGTAAGTAACCACTATTATACATTTCAAACATTTAGTAGTAAGTAACCACTATTATACATTTCAAACATTGAGTAGTAAGTAACCACTATTATACATTTCAAACATTTAGTAGTAAGTAACCACTATTATACATTTCAAACATTTAGTAGTAAGTAACCACTATTATACATTTCAAACATTTAGTAGTAAGTAACCACTGTTATACATTTCAAACATTTAGTAGTAAGTAACCACTGTTATACATTTCAAACATTTAGTAGTAAGTAACCACTATTATACATTTCAAACATTTAGTAGTAAGTAACCACTATTATACATTTCAAACATTTAGTAGTAAGTAACCACTATTATACATTTCAAACATTTAGTAGTAAGTAACCACTATTATACATTTCAAACATTTAGTAGTAAGTAACCACTATTATACATTTCAAACATTTAGTAGTAAGTAACCACTATTATACATTTCAAACATTTAGTAGTAAGTAACCACTATTATACATTTCAAACATGTAGTAGTAAGTAACCACTATTATACATTTCAAACATTTAGTAGTAAGTAACCACTATTATACATTTCAAACATTGAGTAGTAAGTAACCACTATTATACATTTCAAACATTTAGTAGTAAGTAACCACTATTATACATTTCAAACATTTAGTAGTAAGTAACCACTATTATACATTTCAAACATTGAGTAGTAAGTAACCACTATTATACATTTCAAACATTTAGTAGTAAGTAACCACTGTTATACATTTCAAACATTTAGTAGTAAGTAACCACTATTATACATTTCAAACATTTAGTAGTAAGTAACCACTATTATACATTTCAAACATTTAGTAGTAAGTAACCACTATTATACATTTCAAACATTTAGTAGTAAGTAACCACTATTATACATTTCAAACATTTAGTAGTAAGTAACCACTATTATACATTTCAAACATTTAGTAGTAAGTAACCACTATTATACATTTCAAACATTTAGTAGTAAGTAACCACTGTTATACATTTCAAACATTTAGTAGTAAGTAACCACTATTATACATTTCAAACATTTAGTAGTAAGTAACCACTATTATACATTTCAAACATTTAGTAGTAAGTAACCACTATTATACATTTCAAACATTTAGTAGTAAGTAACCACTATTATACATTTCAAACATTTAGTAGTAAGTAACCACTATTATACATTTCAAACATTTAGTAGTAAGTAACCACTATTATACATTTCAAACATTTAGTAGTAAGTAACCACTATTATACATTTCAAACATTTAGTAGTAAGTAACCACTATTATACATTTCAAACATTTAGTAGTAAGTAACCACTATTATACATTTCAAACATTTAGTAGTAAGTAACCACTATTATACATTTCAAACATTTAGTAGTAAGTAACCACTATTATACATTTCAAACATTTAGTAGTAAGTAACCACTATTATACATTTCAAACATTTAGTAGTAAGTAACCACTATTATACATTTCAAACATTTAGTAGTAAGTAACCACTATTATACATTTCAAACATTGAGTAGTAAGTAACCACTATTATACATTTCAAACATTTAGTAGTAAGTAACCACTATTATACATTTCAAACATTTAGTAGTAAGTAACCACTATTATACATTTCAAACATTTAGTAGTAAGTAACCACTGTTATACATTTCAAACATTTAGTAGTAAGTAACCACTGTTATACATTTCAAACATTTAGTAGTAAGTAACCACTATTATACATTTCAAACATTTAGTAGTAAGTAACCACTATTATACATTTCAAACATTTAGTAGTAAGTAACCACTATTATACATTTCAAACATGTAGTAGTAAGTAACCACTATTATACATTTCAAACATTTAGTAGTAAGTAACCACTATTATACATTTCAAACATTGAGTAGTAAGTAACCACTATTATACATTTCAAACATTTAGTAGTAAGTAACCACTATTATACATTTCAAACATTTAGTAGTAAGTAACCACTATTATACATTTCAAACATTTAGTAGTAAGTAACCACTGTTATACATTTCAAACATTTAGTAGTAAGTAACCACTATTATACATTTCAAACATTTAGTAGTAAGTAACCACTATTATACATTTCAAACATTTAGTAGTAAGTAACCACTATTATACATTTCAAACATTTAGTAGTAAGTAACCACTATTATACATTTCAAACATTTAGTAGTAAGTAACCACTATTATACATTTCAAACATTTAGTAGTAAGTAACCACTATTATACATTTCAAACATTTAGTAGTAAGTAACCACTATTATACATTTCAAACATGTAGTAGTAAGTAACCACTATTATACATTTCAAACATTTAGTAGTAAGTAACCACTATTATACATTTCAAACATTGAGTAGTAAGTAACCACTATTATACATTTCAAACATTTAGTAGTAAGTAACCACTATTATACATTTCAAACATTTAGTAGTAAGTAACCACTATTATACATTTCAAACATTTAGTAGTAAGTAACCACTATTATACATTTCAAACATGTAGTAGTAAGTAACCACTATTATACATTTCAAACATTTAGTAGTAAGTAACCACTATTATACATTTCAAACATTGAGTAGTAAGTAACCACTATTATACATTTCAAACATTTAGTAGTAAGTAACCACTATTATACATTTCAAACATTTAGTAGTAAGTAACCACTATTATACATTTCAAACATTTAGTAGTAAGTAACCACTGTTATACATTTCAAACATTTAGTAGTAAGTAACCACTATTATACATTTCAAACATTTAGTAGTAAGTAACCACTATTATACATTTCAAACATTTAGTAGTAAGTAACCACTATTATACATTTCAAACATTTAGTAGTAAGTAACCACTATTATACATTTCAAACATTTAGTAGTAAGTAACCACTATTATACATTTCAAACATTTAGTAGTAAGTAACCACTATTATACATTTCAAACATTTAGTAGTAAGTAACCACTATTATACATTTCAAACATGTAGTAGTAAGTAACCACTATTATACATTTCAAACATTTAGTAGTAAGTAACCACTATTATACATTTCAAACATTGAGTAGTAAGTAACCACTATTATACATTTCAAACATTTAGTAGTAAGTAACCACTATTATACATTTCAAACATTGAGTAGTAAGTAACCACTATTATACATTTCAAACATTTAGTAGTAAGTAACCACTATTATACATTTCAAACATTTAGTAGTAAGTAACCACTATTATACATTTCAAACATTTAGTAGTAAGTAACCACTATTATACATTTCAAACATTTAGTAGTAAGTAACCACTATTATACATTTCAAACATTTAGTAGTAAGTAACCACTATTATACATTTCAAACATTTAGTAGTAAGTAACCACTATTATACATTTCAAACATGTAGTAGTAAGTAACCACTATTATACATTTCAAACATTTAGTAGTAAGTAACCACTATTATACATTTCAAACATTGAGTAGTAAGTAACCACTATTATACATTTCAAACATTTAGTAGTAAGTAACCACTATTATACATTTCAAACATTTAGTAGTAAGTAACCACTATTATACATTTCAAACATTTAGTAGTAAGTAACCACTATTATACATTTCAAACATGTAGTAGTAAGTAACCACTATTATACATTTCAAACATTTAGTAGTAAGTAACCACTATTATACATTTCAAACATTGAGTAGTAAGTAACCACTATTATACATTTCAAACATTTAGTAGTAAGTAACCACTATTATACATTTCAAACATTTAGTAGTAAGTAACCACTATTATACATTTCAAACATTTAGTAGTAAGTAACCACTGTTATACATTTCAAACATTTAGTAGTAAGTAACCACTATTATACATTTCAAACATTTAGTAGTAAGTAACCACTATTATACATTTCAAACATTTAGTAGTAAGTAACCACTATTATACATTTCAAACATTTAGTAGTAAGTAACCACTATTATACATTTCAAACATTTAGTAGTAAGTAACCACTATTATACATTTCAAACATTTAGTAGTAAGTAACCACTATTATACATTTCAAACATTTAGTAGTAAGTAACCACTATTATACATTTCAAACATGTAGTAGTAAGTAACCACTATTATACATTTCAAACATTTAGTAGTAAGTAACCACTATTATACATTTCAAACATTGAGTAGTAAGTAACCACTATTATACATTTCAAACATTTAGTAGTAAGTAACCACTATTATACATTTCAAACATTGAGTAGTAAGTAACCACTATTATACATTTCAAACATTTAGTAGTAAGTAACCACTATTATACATTTCAAACATTTAGTAGTAAGTAACCACTATTATACATTTCAAACATTGAGTAGTAAGTAACCACTATTATACATTTCAAACATTTAGTAGTAAGTAACCACTGTTATACATTTCAAACATTTAGTAGTAAGTAACCACTATTATACATTTCAAACATTTAGTAGTAAGTAACCACTATTATACATTTCAAACATTTAGTAGTAAGTAACCACTGTTATACATTTCAAACATTTAGTAGTAAGTAACCACTATTATACATTTCAAACATTTAGTAGTAAGTAACCACTATTATACATTTCAAACATTTAGTAGTAAGTAACCACTATTATACATTTCAAACATTTAGTAGTAAGTAACCACTATTATACATTTCAAACATTTAGTAGTAAGTAACCACTATTATACATTTCAAACATTTAGTAGTAAGTAACCACTATTATACATTTCAAACATTTAGTAGTAAGTAACCACTATTATACATTTCAAACATTTAGTAGTAAGTAACCACTATTATACATTTCAAACATTGAGTAGTAAGTAACCACTATTATACATTTCAAACATTTAGTAGTAAGTAACCACTGTTATACATTTCAAACATTGAGTAGTAAGTAACCACTATTATACATTTCAAACATTTAGTAGTAAGTAACCACTATTATACATTTCAAACATTTAGTAGTAAGTAACCACTATTATACATTTCAAACATTTAGTAGTAAGTAACCACTGTTATACATTTCAAACATTTAGTAGTAAGTAACCACTATTATACATTTCAAACATTTAGTAGTAAGTAACCACTATTATACATTTCAAACATTTAGTAGTAAGTAACCACTATTATACATTTCAAACATTTAGTAGTAAGTAACCACTATTATACATTTCAAACATTTAGTAGTAAGTAACCACTATTATACATTTCAAACATTTAGTAGTAAGTAACCACTATTATACATTTCAAACATTTAGTAGTAAGTAACCACTATTATACATTTCAAACATGTAGTAGTAAGTAACCACTATTATACATTTCAAACATTTAGTAGTAAGTAACCACTATTATACATTTCAAACATTGAGTAGTAAGTAACCACTATTATACATTTCAAACATTTAGTAGTAAGTAACCACTATTATACATTTCAAACATTGAGTAGTAAGTAACCACTATTATACATTTCAAACATTTAGTAGTAAGTAACCACTATTATACATTTCAAACATTTAGTAGTAAGTTACCACTATTATACATTTCAAACATTGAGTAGTAAGTAACCACTATTATACATTTCAAACATTTAGTAGTAAGTAACCACTGTTATACATTTCAAACATTTAGTAGTAAGTAACCACTATTATACATTTCAAACATTTAGTAGTAAGTAACCACTATTATACATTTCAAACATTTAGTAGTAAGTAACCACTGTTATACATTTCAAACATTTAGTAGTAAGTAACCACTATTATACATTTCAAACATTTAGTAGTAAGTAACCACTATTATACATTTCAAACATTTAGTAGTAAGTAACCACTATTATACATTTCAAACATTTAGTAGTAAGTAACCACTATTATACATTTCAAACATTTAGTAGTAAGTAACCACTATTATACATTTCAAACATTTAGTAGTAAGTAACCACTATTATACATTTCAAACATGTGCAGGTCATTTGTCTGAGAAATGTGCGTCTGAATCACTTCTATTTTATAAATAAGCTTTTTGACTTTTTCATTTATTACATTCTTCTTTTTTTATTATTATATTCTTCATCCAAAATAAAAATGAAGCAAAATAATATATATATGAATCTTTAATGAGGAATAATGTGAAATGTTTTGTTGTCGCAAGTGTAAAAAGAAGTTGACCACTAGTATGAATTAAAATAAAAATAAAATCAAGATCCACATTTAATTTGATAATTGTTGTAATTTAAAAAATAGGCTTTTTGACTTTGTGTAAAAAAAATTGTAATCAAATTATTTCAATTGATATGACATTTTTAATATGATCAAATGAAGCAAACCAAATCAGTCAAAAATAGACTTTTATTTTGATGAGCTTAAACTCTATTTTATTTGCGTTGATCTGAAGTGGAAAAAGTATTTTGCCAAAGATTTTACTTCCTGGTGAATCTTTCATGAGATGTGTCTTAAAAGTGTAAAAAGAAGTAAAGTCTCTGACCTGTTTGTCTTCTCTGACCTCAGAGGACGAGGAGAAGCCCTGCTGGGACTTCCTGTTGTCGGAGGAAACGTCACAAGTGGAAGAATGTTCAGACCAAGACTTCCTGCTCTTTGAATTGTCCTCACAGCCCCTCTTGCCCTGTTACCACCTGCAGCTGTCTGTCACTCAGGGGTGAGTTAACTTATCTTATCTTAACTTAAGTAAAGTGTTACCACCTGCAGCTGTCTGTCACCCAGGGGTGAGTTAACTTATCTTAACTTAACTTAAGTAAAGTGTTACCACCTGCAGCTGTCTGTCACTCAGGGGTGAGTTAACTTATCTTAACTTAACTTAAGTAAAGTGTTACCACCTGCAGCTGTCTGTCACTCAGGGGTGAGTTAACTTATCTTAACTTAACTTAAGTAAAGTGTTACCACCTGCAGCTGTCTGTCACTCAGGGGTGAGTTAACTTATCTTAACTTAACTTAAGTAAAGTGTTACCACCTGCAGCTGTCTGTCACTCAGGGGTGAGTTAACTTATCTTAACTTAACTTAAGTAAAGTGTTACCACCTGCAGCTGTCTGTCACTCAGGGGTGAGTTAACTTATCTTAACTTAAGTAAAGTGTTACCACCTGCAGCTGTCTGTCACTCAGGGGTGAGTTAACTTATCTTAACTTAACTTAAGTAAAGTGTTACCACCTGCAGCTGTCTGTCACTCAGGGGTGAGTTAACTTATCTTAACTTAACTTAAGTAAAGTGTTACCACCTGCAGCTGTCTGTCACTCAGGGGTGAGTTAACTTATCTTAACTTAACTTAAGTAAAGTGTTACCACCTGCAGCTGTCTGTCACTCAGGGGTGAGTTAACTTAACTTATCTTAACTTAAGTAAAGTGTTACCACCTGCAGCTGTCTGTCACTCAGGGGTGAGTTAACTTAACTTATCTTAACTTAAGTAAAGTGTTACCACCTGCAGCTGTCTGTCACTCAGGGGTGAGTTAACTTATCTTAACTTAACTTAAGTAAAGTGTTACCACCTGCAGCTGTCTGTCACTCAGGGGTGAGTTAACTTATCTTAACTTAACTTAAGTAAAGTGTTACCACCTGCAGCTGTCTGTCACTCAGGGGTGAGTTAACTTATCTTAACTTAAGTAAAGTGTTACCACCTGCAGCTGTCTGTCACTCAGGGGTGAGTTAACTTATCTTATCTTAACTTAAGTAAAGTGTTACCACCTGCAGCTGTCTGTCACTCAGGGGTGAGTTAACTTATCTTAACTTAACTTAAGTGTTACCACCTGCAGCTGTCTGTCACTCAGGGGTGAGTTAACTTATCTTAACTTAACTTAAGTAAAGTGTTACCACCTGCAGCTGTCTGTCACTCAGGGGTGAGTTAACTTATCTTAACTTAAGTAAAGTGTTACCACCTGCAGCTGTCTGTCACTCAGGGGTGAGTTAACTTATCTTATCTTAACTTAAGTAAAGTGTTACCACCTGCAGCTGTCTGTCACTCAGGGGTGAGTTAACTTATCTTAACTTAACTTAAGTGTTACCACCTGCAGCTGTCTGTCACTCAGGGGTGAGTTAACTTATCTTAACTTAAGTAAAGTGTTACCACCTGCAGCTGTCTGTCACTCAGGGGTGAGTTAACTTATCTTAACTTAACTTAAGTAAAGTGTTACCACCTGCAGCTGTCTGTCACTCAGGGGTGAGTTAACTTATCTTAACTTAAGTAAAGTGTTACCACCTGCAGCTGTCCGTCACTCAGGGGTGAGTTAACTTATCTTAACTTAACTTAAGTAAAGTGTTACCACCTGCAGCTGTCTGTCACTCAGGGGTGAGTTAACTTATCTTAACTTAACTTAAGTAAAGTGTTACCACCTGCAGCTGTCTGTCACTCAGGGGTGAGTTAACTTATCTTAACTTAACTTAAGTAAAGTGTTACCACCTGCAGTTGTCTGTCACTCAGGGGTGAGTTAACTTATCTTAACTTAAGTAAAGTGTTACCACCTGCAGCTGTCTGTCACACAGGGGTGAGTTAACTTATCTTAACTTAACTTAAGTAAAGTGTTACCACCTGCAGCTGTCTGTCACTCAGGGGTGAGTTAACTTATCTTAACTTAAGTAAAGTGTTACCACCTGCAGCTGTCTGTCACTCAGGGGTGAGTTAACTTATCTTAACTTAACTTAAGTAAAGTGTTACCACCTGCAGCTGTCTGTCACTCAGGGGTGAGTTAACTTATCTTAACTTAACTTAAGTAAAGTGTTACCACCTGCAGCTGTCTGTCACTCAGGGGTGAGTTAACTTATCTTAACTTAAGTAAAGTGTTACCACCTGCAGCTGTCTGTCACTCAGGGGTGAGTTAACTTATCTTATCTTAACTTAAGTAAAGTGTTACCACCTGCAGCTGTCTGTCACTCAGGGGTGAGTTAACTTATCTTAACTTAACTTAAGTGTTACCACCTGCAGCTGTCTGTCACTCAGGGGTGAGTTAACTTATCTTAACTTAACTTAAGTAAAGTGTTACCACCTGCAGCTGTCTGTCACTCAGGGGTGAGTTAACTTATCTTAACTTAAGTAAAGTGTTACCACCTGCAGCTGTCTGTCACTCAGGGGTGAGTTAACTTATCTTATCTTAACTTAAGTAAAGTGTTACCACCTGCAGCTGTCTGTCACTCAGGGGTGAGTTAACTTATCTTAACTTAAGTAAAGTAAAGTGTTACCACCTGCAGCTGTCTGTCACTCAGGGGTGAGTTAACTTATCTTAACTTAACTTAAGTAAAGTGTTACCACCTGCAGCTGTCTGTCACTCAGGGGTGAGTTATCTTAACTTAACTTAAGTAAAGTGTTACCACCTGCAGCTGTCTGTCACTCAGGGGTGAGTTAACTTATCTTAACTTAACTTAAGTAAAGTGTTACCACCTGCAGCTGTCTGTCACTCAGGGGTGAGTTAACTTATCTTAACTTAAGTAAAGTGTTACCACCTGCAGCTGTCTGTCACTCAGGGGTGAGTTAACTTATCTTAACTTAACTTAAGTAAAGTGTTACCACCTGCAGCTGTCTGTCACTCAGGGGTGAGTTAACTTAACTTATCTTAACTTAAGTAAAGTGTTACCACCTGCAGCTGTCTGTCACTCAGGGGTGAGTTAACTTATCTTAACTTAACTTAAGTAAAGTGTTACCACCTGCAGCTGTCTGTCACTCAGGGGTGAGTTAACTTATCTTAACTTAAGTAAAGTGTTACCACCTGCAGCTGTCTGTCACTCAGGGGTGAGTTAACTTTTCTTAACTTAACTTAAGTAAAGTTTTACCACCTGCAGCTGTCTGTCACTCAGGGGTGAGTTAACTTATCTTAACTTAACTTAAGTAAAGTGTTACCACCTGCAGCTGTCTGTCACTCAGGGGTGAGTTAACTTATCTTATCTTAACTTAAGTAAAGTGTTACCACCTGCAGCTGTCTGTCACTCAGGGGTGAGTTAACTTATCTTATCTTAACTTAAGTAAAGTGTTACCACCTGCAGCTGTCTGTCACTCAGGGGTGAGTTAACTTATCTTAACTTAACTTAAGTAAAGTGTTACCACCTGCAGCTGTCTGTCACTCAGGGGTGAGTTAACTTATCTTAACTTAACTTAACTTAAGTAAAGTGTTACCACCTGCAGCTGTCTGTCACTCAGGGGTGAGTTAACTTATCTTAACTTAAGTAAAGTGTTACCACCTGCAGCTGTCTGTCACTCAGGGGTGAGTTAACTTAACTTAACTTATCTAAACTTAAGTAAAGTGTTACCACCTGCAGCTGTCTGTCACTCAGGGGTGAGTTAACTTATCTTAACTTAACTTAAGTAAAGTGTTACCACCTGCAGCTGTCTGTCACCCAGGGGTGAGTTAACTTATCTTATCTTAACTTAAGTAAAGTGTTACCACCTGCAGCTGTCTGTCACCCAGGGATGAGTTAACTTAACTTAACTTAAGTAAAGTGTTACCACCTGCAGCTGTCTGTCACTCAGGGGTGAGTTAACTTATCTTAACTTATCTTAAGTAAAGTGTTACCACCTGCAGCTGTCTGTCACACAGGGGTGACTTAACTTATCTAAACTTAAGTAAAGTGTTACCACCTGCAGCTGTCTATCACCCAGGGGTGAGTTAACTTAACTTATCTTAACTTAAGTAAAGTGTTACCACCTGCAGCTGTCTGTCACCCAGGGGTGAGTTAACTTATCTTATCTTAACTTAAGTAAAGTGTTACCACCTGCAGCTGTCTGTCACTCAGGGGTGAGTTAACTTAACTTAACTTAAGTGTTACCACCTGCAGCTGTCTGTCACTCAGGGGTGAGTTAACTTATCTTAACTTATCTTAAGTAAAGTGTTACCACCTGCAGCTGTCTGTCACACAGGGGTGACTTAACTTAACTTATCTTAACTTAAGTAAAGTGTTACCACCTGTAGCTGTCTGTCACTCAGGGGTGAGTTAACTGATCTTAACTTAACTTAACTTAAGTAAAGTGTTGCCACCTGCAGCTCTGTCACACAGGGTTGAGTTAACTTAATTTAAGTTAAGTTAAGTAAAGTTTTACCACCTGCAGCTGTCTGTCACCCAGGGGTGAGTTCAGTTAGGTTAACTTAAGTTAAGTTAAGTGTTAGTACCTGCAGGGGTGAGTGAGCACAAGGCTTGAAAGTTAAGTTAAGTTAAGTTAAGTGTTAGTACCTGCAGGGGTGAGTGAGCACAAGGCTTGAAAGTTAAGTTAAGTTAAGTTAAGTGTCAAACTTGTGTGCTCCACAGCTTCTGTAATTGGTTCCTGCTGTCCGACGTCCTGACGCGCCTCAAGATGTCGCCGCCCACCTTCAGGGCTCGCCACCCTCACCTGGAGGTGGGCGCTCTGCCGCGTGGTGAGCTGCTCCGCCAGGTGTTGGTGAGCCAGGTGGGCGGGCCTTTGGATTTGCATTCAGAGGAGGAGGAGGAGGAGGAAGAGGCGGGGCTTGTGGAGCTGCTGCGTTGCGTGCCAGAAGTCCAGAGACTGTTGGGCTCCTCCATTCACATCCTCCAGGACCAGGACCCGGACCAGGACCAGGACCAGGAGCGGCGAGGTCGGTAGCCCTCACATCATGAACTTTGAGGGCAAAAAACACTCCGTCCTTCGCCAGGGGAAGGGGCGGAGCTTCACGCCTGACCTCAGACATCAGGGTGATTTGTTGTTTTACACTTCCTGCTTCCTCATAACTCCGCCCCCTTCATCACGGATGGACCTCCCCTTTCAGACGCTTTGCTTGAAGAGCGGACTTCTTTCTTTAATAGTCCTTAATATATTTGTCTATGCCATACGCCCGTATATGGACATGTCACTTCCTCTGCCCCCTGCCGTGAGATGAGTCTTTCAAGCGAGCTCAAGTACAGTTTTATTGTACTGGTGCTACAAGTTTTGTGTTGACAATCAACTTTTGCTTTGGAATCACACAAAAAAGATATTTAAGGTGTAAAAAGAAATGTGGCAGGACTGAGGAGAGACTTTTTATTTGATTCTTTTTATAAGAAATCAAGAATAAAGCATGATTGTCAATCATAGTTTTCATGGCTTCTTTTTGCAGCAAATAAACTAATATTGAAATACAATGTGCAATATAATACGTATTATATATCAAGTGTAAATAACATATATTTGTTAATATATGATGATTCATATAGCATTTATATTAAATATATGTACTGTTTACACATTTAATATTAAATAATAATAATAATCGTATTTCATTTTAGAAAGACCTTTTGACAACACTTTGTTGTTGTTTGTCCATCTTTAAATGAAAAGTTTTGACTTCTATCTCACGGCAGGGCTGGAAATAATAACCAACATTTTATTAGCGGTTTCCCTATTTACAATTGTCTCATGAGAGGATTTCATGAAAATAATCATCTTCATGAAGATGATTATTTAAAGCCATGGAGAGGAATTGAAGAATCCAACAAGCGGTAAGAAATGCATGGATGGAATATTATTTACATCTTGCATGACTTCATTCTGGCCACTAGAGGGAGCCAACGACATTCCTACTACTGCGAGTCCTTGACAGCGTTACACAGCACACACACATAGATCGTCAATAGTTACACAGCACACACACATAGATCGTCAATAGTTACACAGCACACACACATAGATCGTCAATAGTTACACAAACACACACATAGATCGTCAATAGTTACACAAACACACACATAGATCGTCAATAGTTACACAAACACACACATAGATCGTCAATAGTTACACAAACACACACATAGATCGTCAATAGTTACACAGCACACACACATAGATCGTCAATAGTCACACAAACACACATAGATGGTCAATAGTTACACAAACACACACATAGATCGTCAATAGTTACACAAACACACACATAGATGGTCAATAGTTACACAAACACACACATAGATCGTCAATAGTCACACAAACACACATAGATGGTCAATAGTTACACAAACACACACATAGATCGTCAATAGTTACACAGCACACACACATAGATCGTCAATAGTTACACAAACACACACATAGATCGTCGATAGTTACACAAACACACACATAGATGGTCAATAGTTACACAAACACACACATAGATCGTCAATAGTTACACAAACACACACATATATCGTCAATAGTTACACAAACACACATAGATCGTCAATAGTTACACAAACACACACACATAGATCGTCAATAGTTACACAAACACACACATAGATCGTCAATAGTTACACAAACACACACATAGATCGTCAATAGTTACACAAACACACACATAGATCGTCAATAGTTACACAAACACACACATCGATCGTCAATAGTTACACAAACACACACATCGATCATCGATAGTTACACAAACATCGATCGTCAATAGTTAAACACACACACACACATAGATCGTTTCATAGTCACACACACACACACACACACACACACACACACACACAGGTCGTCAATAGTTCCACATAGATCGTCAAGTGTTTCTAAGAAACACTCATACTGCAAAACCACTGGTCAAAGATCCTCTACAGGCAGGAGTTCTCTGCTATTTTTAAGCAGCTATTCCAAAAAATACTTGTCTAAGATCCTCTATAACAGAAGTGCTCTGCTGTTATTGGGAACATACTGCAAAAACACTGGTCAAAGATCCTCTATATGACAGAAGTGCTCTGCTGTTTTTAAGCAGTTATTGCACACAAAAAAACAATGCTTGTCAAAGATCCTTTATATGACAGAAGTCCTATGCGTTTTTTGGAAATGTACTGCTAAACAGCTTGTCAAAGATCCTCTATATGACAAAACGTGTTCTGCAGTTTTTAAGCAGCTATTCTACAGAAAAAAATGATTGTCAAAGATCCTCTTTATGATAGAGGTCCTCTGCATGTATGGGGAACATACTGCAAAACCACAAGTCAAAGATCCTCTATATGACACGAGTGCTCCGCTGTTTTTAAGCAGCTATTCAAAAAAATGTCTGTCAAAGATCCTCTATAGGAAATAAGTCCTCTGCTGTTTTTGAGAACATACTGCAAAATCTGCTAGTCAAAGATCATTTGTATGACAAAAAAGGTCTGCTATTTTTAAGCAGCTATTCTACAAAAAAAAAGTTGTCAAAGATCTAAATGACAGAAGTCCTCTGCGTTTTTTTTTAAACATACTGCTAAACCGCTAGTCAAAGATCCTCTATATGACAAAAGTGTTCTGCTGTTTTTAAGCAGCTACTCTACAGAAAAAAAAGTTGTCAAAGATCCTCTATATGACAGAGGTCCTTGGGAACATATTGTAAAATCACTAGTCAAAGATCCTCTATACGAGGGGACCGCTCTGCTGTTTTTAAGAACCCACTGAACCCCCCCAGTCAAAGATCCTCTATATGACAGGCATGCTCTGCTGTGTTTAGGATTCTGAGAACACCCGACTGAGCCCAAGATCGGAAGAAAGATGGCATAGCTAATCAAAGATCATCTATTGGCGACAGGGTAACACTATTTGTCAGGGCGGTGTGACGCTGAGATGTTTGAGTGCACTAAACGGGCGTGACATACCCGTCGAGGCCCCCCCCCCCCGTGTACAGATGCCTCCTCCTCGCACTGTACGGAGCACAAGCCCCGCCCCCTGGCAAGGTTACTAAAGTTCACTGCAACACATGTCAGCTGGTCTGGCGTGTTGAGTCTGCGGCCTGCAACTCAAGTTCAGCTTGCATCAGACCGGCCCCGCCCACTCAGAGAGCCCCCGCCCACTCAGAGAGCCCCCGCCCACTCAGAGAGCCCCCGCCGGGCCCCTGCGCTCATTGGTGGGCCGGCCAGACGCCATTGGCTGAAAAGGAGGGCAAGTCTGCACCGGAGCGGCATGCGGGGACACGGAGAGAGAGGCGGCCATGTTGTCCTCCTCTCATGATGAAGACTCCATATTGGACACCAGGAAGACAACAAAACAATATTTGTCCATGAAAAAGTCAAATATTGGACACCAGGAAGACAAAACAAAATATTTGTCCATGAAAAAGTCAAATATTGGAGACCAGGAAGACAACAAAACAAAATATTTGTCCATGAAAAAGTCAAATATTGGACACCAAGAAGACAACAAAACAATATTTGTCCATGAAAAAGTCAAATATTGGACACCAAGATGACAACAAAACAATATTTGTCAATGAAAAAGTCAAATATTGGACACCAAGACGACAACAAATCAATATTTGTCCATTAAAAAGTCAAATTTTGGACACCAAGAAGACAACAAAACTATATTTGTCCATGAAAAAGTCAAATATTGGACACCAAGACGACAACAAAACAATATTTGTCCATTAAAAAGTCAAATATTGGACACCAGGAAGACAACAAAACACTATTTGTCCATGAAAAAGTCAAATATTGGACACCAGGAAGACAAAACTAAATATTTGTCCACGAAAAGTCAAATATTGGACACCAGGAAGACAAAACAAAATATTTTCCCATGAAAAGTCAAATATTGGACACCAAGAAGACAACAAAACAATATTTGTCCATGAAAAAGTCAAATATTGGACACCAAGAAGACAACAAAACAATATTTGTCCATAAAAAAGTCAAATAATGGACACCAAGAAGACAACAAAACAATATTTGTCCATGAAAAAATCAAATATTGGACACCAGGAAGACAAAACAAAATATTTGTCCATGAAAAAGTCAAATATTGGACACCAAGAAGACAACAAAACAATATTTGTCCATGAAAAAGTCAAAAATTTGACACAGGGAAAACAAAATAAACATTTGTCCATGAAAAAGTCAAATATTGGACACCAAGACGACAACAAAACATTATTTGTCCATGGAAAATGTCAAATATTGGACACCAGGAAGACAACAAAACAATATTTGTCCATGAAAAGTCAAATATTGGACACCAGGAAGACAACAAAACAATATTTGCCCATGAAAAAGTGAAATATTGGACACCAAGTAGACAACAAAACAATATTTGTCCATGAAAAAGTCAAAAATTTGACACAGGGAAAACAAAATAAACATTTGTCCATGAAAAAGTCAAATATTGGACACCAAGACGACAACAAAACATTATTTGTCCATGGAAAATGTCAAATATTGGACACCAGGAAGACAACAAAACAATATTTGTCCATGAAAAGTCAAATATTGGACACCAGGAAGACAACAAAACAATATTTGCCCATGAAAAAGTGAAATATTGGACACCAAGTAGACAACAAAACAATATTTGTCCATGAAAAAGTCAAAAATTGGACACCAGAAAGACAACAAAACAATATTTGTCCATGAAAAAGTCAAATATTGGACACCAGGAAGACAAAACAAAATATTTGCCCATGAAAAAGTCAAATATTGGACACCAGGAAGACAACAAAAACAATATTTGTCCATGAAAAAGTCAAATATTGGACACCAGGAAGACAACAAAACAATATTTGTCTATGGAAAAGTCAAAAATTGGACACCAGGAAGACAACAAAACAATATTTGTCCATGAAAAAGTCAAATATTGGACACCAGGAAGACAACAAAAACAATATTTGTCTATGAAAAAGTGAAATATTAGACACCAGGAAGACAACACAAACAATATTTGTCCATGAAAAAGTCAAATATTGGACACCAGGAAAACAACAAACAATATTTGTCCATGAAAAAGTCAAATATTGGATAACAGGAAGACAAAACAAAATATTTGTCCATGAAAAAGTCAAATTTTGGACACCAAGTAGACAACAAAACAATATTTGTCCATGAAAAAGTCAAATATTGGACACCAGGAAGACAACAAAAACAATATTTGTCCATGAAAAAGTCAAGTATTGGACACCAGGAAGACAACAACACAATATTTGTCCATGAAAAAGTCAAATATTGGACACCAGGAAGACAACAAAACAATATTTGTGCGATGGAAAAGTCAAAAATTGGACACCAGGAAGACAACAAAACAATACTTGTCCATGAAAAAGTCAAATATTGGACACCAGGAAGACAACAAAACAATATTTGTCCATGAAAAGTCAAATATTGGACACCAGGAAGACAACAAAACAATATTTGCCCATGAAAAAGTGAAATATTGGACACCAAGTAGACAACAAAACAATATTTGTCCATGAAAAAGTCAAAAATTGGACACCAGAAAGACAACAAAACAATATTTGTCCATGAAAAAGTCAAATATTGGACACCAGGAAGACAAAACAAAATATTTGTCCATGAAAAAGTCAAATATTGGACACCAGGAAGACAAAAAAAACAATATTTGTCCATGAAAAAGTCAAATATTGGACACCGGGAAGACAACAAAACAATATTTGTCGATGGAAAAGTCAAAAATTGGACACCAGGAAGACAACAAAACAATATTTGTCCATGAAAAAGTCAAATATTGGACACCAGGAAGACAACAAAACAATATTTGTCCATGAAAAAGTAAAATATTGGACACCAGGAAGACAACAAAAACAATATTTGTCCATGAAAAAGTCAAATATTGGACACCAGGAAGACAACAACACAATATTTGTCCATGAAAAAGTCAAATATTGGACACCAGGAAGACAACAAAACAATATTTGTCCATGGAAAAGTCAAAAATTGGACACCAGGAAGACAACAAAACAATATTTGTCCATGAAAAAGTGAAATATTGGACACCAGGAAGACAACACAAACAATATTTGTCCATGAAAAAGTCAAATATTGGACACCAGGAAAACAACAAACAATATTTGTCCATGAAAAAGTCAAATATTGGATAACAGGAAGACAAAACAAAATATTTGTCCATGAAAAAGTCAAATTTTGGACACCAAGTAGACAACAAAACAATATTTGTCCATGAAAAAGTCAAATATTGGACACCAGGAAGACAACAAAAACAATATTTGTCCATGAAAAAGTCAAGTATTGGACACCAGGAAGACAACAACACAATATTTGTCCATGAAAAAGTCAAATATTGGACACCAGGAAGACAACAAAACAATATTTGTCGATGGAAAAGTCAAAAATTGGACACCAGGAAGACAACAAAACAATACTTGTCCATGAAAAAGTCAAATATTGGACACCAGGAAGACAACAAAACAATATTTGTCCATGAAAAGTCAAATATTGGACACCAGGAAGACAACAAAACAATATTTGCCCATGAAAAAGTGAAATATTGGACACCAAGTAGACAACAAAACAATATTTGTCCATGAAAAAGTCAAAAATTGGACACCAGAAAGACAACAAAACAATATTTGTCCATGAAAAAGTCAAATATTGGACACCAGGAAGACAAAACAAAATATTTGTCCATGAAAAAGTCAAATATTGGACACCAGGAAGACAACACAAACAATATTTGTCCATGAAAAAGTCAAATATTGGACACCGGGAAGACAACAAAACAATATTTGTCGATGGAAAAGTCAAAAATTGGACACCAGGAAGACAACAAAACAATATTTGTCCATGAAAAAGTCAAATATTGGACACCAGGAAGACAACACAAACAATATTTGTCCATGAAAAAGTCAAATATTGGACACCAGGAAAACAACAAACAATATTTGTCCATGAAAAAGTCAAATATTGGATAACAGGAAGACAAAACAAAATATTTGTCCATGAAAAAGTCAAATTTTGGACACCAAGTAGACAACAAAACAATATTTGTCCATGAAAAAGTCAAATATTGGACACCAGGAAGACAACAAAAACAATATTTGTCCATGAAAAAGTCAAGTATTGGACACCAGGAAGACAACAACACAATATTTGTCCATGAAAAAGTCAAATATTGGACACCAGGAAGACAACAAAACAATATTTGTCGATGGAAAAGTCAAAAATTGGACACCAGGAAGACAACAAAACAATACTTGTCCATGAAAAAGTCAAATATTGGACACCAGGAAGACAACAAAACAATATTTGTCCATGAAAAGTCAAATATTGGACACCAGGAAGACAACAAAACAATATTTGCCCATGAAAAAGTGAAATATTGGACACCAAGTAGACAACAAAACAATATTTGTCCATGAAAAAGTCAAAAATTGGACACCAGAAAGACAACAAAACAATATTTGTCCATGAAAAAGTCAAATATTGGACACCAGGAAGACAAAACAAAATATTTGTCCATGAAAAAGTCAAATATTGGACACCAGGAAGACAACACAAACAATATTTGTCCATGAAAAAGTCAAATATTGGACACCGGGAAGACAACAAAACAATATTTGTCGATGGAAAAGTCAAAAATTGGACACCAGGAAGACAACAAAACAATATTTGTCCATGAAAAAGTCAAATATTGGACACCAGGAAGACAACAAAACAATATTTGTCCATGAAAAAGTAAAATATTGGACACCAGGAAGACAACAAAAACAATATTTGTCCATGAAAAAGTCAAATATTGGACACCAGGAAGACAACAAAACAATATTTGTCGATGGAAAAGTCAAAAATTGGACACCAGGAAGACAACAAAACAATATTTGTCCATGAAAAAGTGAAATATTGGACACCAAGAAGACAACAAAACAATATTTGGGGGGTGGATACTGTCACCGTCTGCTGCCATCTTGTGGTTTGTATGTTGAGTTTTCCCTTGTTGGTGCAGCAGACCTGCTGCTTCCATGTCTCCTTCCTCCCTAGAGTACCTCCCTGTGTTCCCCTTGTGGGCGGAGTTGTGAGATGTGATTCCAATCTACCTGATACTACTTCAACAACACCTTGACAGCTTGATGGCACTCGGCCATTCCACTCCTCGTCTCTCCACGTCAGAAGTCTCCAATGCGTTTGGATGCTTACCTTCTTGGCTTTTCCCAGTGCAGTCCAGCTTGGTGTTGTGTGGTAGTTTGCACGTTTTGCAACTCCAACCCATGTCGAGTTATTTTAGCATTTGTTCTTTTTTCCACAATACTCTTTTTTTTTTCTCTTTGTCGTTTTTTGTTTGAATCATTTTTGTGAGGACTTTTCCAAAAGTAAAAGAAGTGTTTTACTCACGTCTGTCTGCATCCTTGGGTTCCTTTCTACTGCATTTCATTGCATTGTGACATGACCAAATGTACGTCAAATCAATCAACTGATCAATAGACGTCATCAATGACATTTGAACCACTGTACGTCAAATCAATCAACTGATCAATAGACGTCATCAATGACGTGTAATGCTCAATAAGAGTATAGTCTCCTGCCTTGGAGGAGGTGATCATTTGGAGTGTAAAGGCAGAGCAGTGAGTGAGGTAGGACATGTCAGCTGACTGACTTATGTAAGAGAATAGAAGAAGAAGAAGAAGAAAGAAGTCCTTCAGGCTGCCTGAGCAGAATGTTAACACATGAAGAAAGGATTGAAAGGATTGAAAGGATTGAAAAGACTGAAAGGATTGAGAGGCGGAAAAGAGATCTTTTGTTTGCTCCTACATTTACTGGCTTTGATGGTCCTGCTCTTTTTTGTCCTGTACCACTACTCAGACAAGGTCATTATCTACTCAGGCAAGGTCATTATCTACTCAGGAAAGGTCATTAAATACTCAGGCAAGGTCATTATCTACTCAGGCAAGGTCATTATCTACTCAGGCAAGGTCATTATCTACTCAGGCAAGGTCATTATCTACTCAGGAAAGGTCATTAACTACTCATGTAAGGTCATTATCTACTCAGACAAGGTCATTATCCACTCAGGCAAGGTCATTATCTACTCAGGCAAGGTCATTAACTACTCAGACAAGGTCATTATCTACTCATACAAGGTCATTAACTACTCAGACAAGGTCATTATCTACTCAGGAGAGGTCATTAACTACTCAGGCAAGGTCATTATCTACTCAGGCAAGGTCATTATCTACTCAGGAAAGGTCATTAACTACTCAGGAAAGGTCATTAAATACTCAGGCAAGGTCATTAACTACTCAGGCAAGGTCATTATCTACTCAGGCAAGGTCATTATCTACTCAGGCAAGGTCATTAACTACTCAGGCAAGGTCATTATCTACTCAGGCAAGGTCATTATCTACTCAGGCAAGGTCATTATCTACTCAGGAAAGGTCATTAACTACTCAGGAAAGGTCATTAAATACTCAGGCAAGGTCATTATCTACTCAGGCAAGGTCATTATCTACTCAGGCAAGGTCATTATCTACTCAGACAAGGTCATTATCTACTCAGACAAGGTCATTATCTACTCAGACAAGGTCATTATCTACTCAGGCAAGGTCATTATCTATTTAGGAAAGGTCATTAACTACTCATGTAAGGTCATTATCTACTCAGGCAAGGTCATTATCTAGTGAAGTGAAGTGAATTGTATTTATATAGCGCTTTTCTCTAGTGACTCAAAGCGCTTTACATAGTGAAACCCAATATCTAAGTTACATTTAAACCAGTGTGGGTGGAACTGGGAGCAGGTGGGTAAAGTGTCTTGCCCAAGGACACAACAGCAGTGACTAGGATGGCAGAAGCTGGGATCGAACCTGGAACCCTCAAGTTGCTGGTACGGCCACTCTACCAACCGAGCTATACCGCCCCTCAGACAAGGTCATTAACTACTCAGACAAGGTCATTATCTACTCAGGAAAGGTCATTAACTACTCAGGAAAGGTCATTATCTACTCAGGCAAGGTCATTAACTACTCAGGCAAGGTCATTAACTACTCAGGCAAGGTCATTAACTACACAGGCAAGGTCATTAACTACTCAGGCAAGGTCATTATCTACTCAGGCAAGGTCATTAACTACTCAGGCAAGGTCATTAACTACACAGGCAAGGTCATTAACTAATCAGGCAAGGTCATTATCCACTCAGGCAAGGTCATTAACTACTCAGGCAAGGTCATTAACTACTCAGGAAAGGTCATTAACTACTCATGTAAGGTCATTAACTACTCAGACAAGGTCATTAAATACTCAGGAAAGGTCATTAACTACTCATGTAAGGTCATTAACTACTCATGTAAGGTCATTAACTACTCAGGAAAGGTCATTAACTACTCATGTAAGGTCATTAACTACTCAGACAAGGTCATTAACTACTCCTGTAAGGTCATTAACTACTCAGGAAAGGTCATTAACTACTCAGACAAGGTCATTAACTACTCAGGAAAGGTCATTAACTACTCAGACAAGGTCATTAACTACTCAGGAAAGGTCATTAACTACTCAGGAAAGGTCATTAACTACTCATGTAAGGTCAATAACTACTCAGACAAGGTCATTAAATACTCATGAAAGGTCATTAACTACTCATGTAAGGTCATTAACTACTCAGGCAAGGTCATTAACTACTCAGGAAAGGTCATTAACTACTCATGTAAGGTCATTAACTACTCAGACAAGGTCATTAAATACTCAGGAAAGGTCATTAACTACTCATGTAAGGTCATTAACTACTCATGTAAGGTCATTAACTACTCAGACAAGGTCATTAAAGGCCTACTGAAAGCCACTACTAGCGACCACGCAGTCTGATAGTTTATATATCAATGATGAAATCTTAACATTGCAACACATGCCAATACGGCCGGGTTAACTTATAAAGTGACTTTTAAAACTTCCCGGGAAATATCCGGCTGAAACATCGCGGTATGATGACGTATGCGCGTGACGAAGTTCGAGTAACGGAAGTTATGGTACCCCGTAGAATCCTATACAAAAAGCTCTGTTTTCATTTCATAATTCCACAGTATTCTGGACATCTTTTGCAATTTGTTTAATGAACAATGAAGGCTGCAAAGAAGACAGTTGTAGGTGTATTAGCAGCGGACTACAGCAACACAACCAAGAGGACTTTGTTGGAGCGCTAGCCGCGCTAGCCGCGCTAGCCGCGCTAGCCGCACTAGCCGCGCTAGCCGTGCTAGCCACAGACCTCACCTTGACTTCCTACGTCTCCGGGCCGCCAAACGCATCGGGTGAAGTCCTTCGTCCTTCTGCCGATCGCTGGAACGCAGGTGAGCACGGGTGTTGATGAGCAGATGAGGGCTGGCTGGCGTAGGTGGAGAGCTAATGTTTTTAGCATAGCTCTGTGAGGTCCCGTTGCTAAGTTGCTAAGTTAGCTTCAATGGCGTCGTTAGCACAGCATTGTTAACCTTCGCCAGCCTGGAAAGCATTAACCGTGTATTTACATGTCCACGGTTTAATAGTATTGTTGATTTTCTATCTATCCTTCCTTCTATCCTTTATTTTTTTGTTTCTATATGCAGTTAAAGCAAGATGCTATCACGTTAGCTCGTAGCTAAAGCATGTCGCCGATGTATTGTCGTGGAGATAAAAGGCACTGAATGTCCATTTCGCGTTCTCGACTCTCATTTTCAAGAGGATATAGTATCCCAGGTGGTTTAAAATACAAATCCGTGATCCACAATAGAAAAAGGAGAGGGTGTGGAATCCAATGAGCCAGCTTGTACCTAAGTTACGGTCAGAGCGAAAAAGATACGTCCATCGCTGCCTCTCAAGTCATTCACTGTAACGTTCCTCATCTACGAATCTTTCATCCTCGCTCAAATTAATGGGGTAATCATCACTTTCTCGGTCCGAATCTCTCTCGCTCCATTGTAAACAACGGGGAATTGTGAGGAATACTAGCTCCTGTGACGTCACGCTACTTCCGCTACAGGCAAGGCTTTTTTTTTATCAGCGAGCAAAAGTTGCGAACTTTATCGTCGATTTTCTCTACTAAATCCTTTCAGCAAAAATATGGCAATATCGCGAAATGATCAAGTATGACACATAGAATGGATCTGCTATTCCCGTTTAAATTTAAAAAAATCATTTCAGTAGGCCTTTAACTACTCAGGAAAGGTCATTAACTACTCAGACAAGGTCATTATCTACTCAGGCAAAGTCATTATTTAGTCAGGCAAGGTTAGTCACATGACATAACAACTTGTACAGGTGTAATCACCACTCTTTACAGCCACGGTGTGAGAAGCTGCTGTGAGGTCAAGGAGGACACGAGACTTAATGACATCAGCAGCGATGGCCGTCACGTCAGCAGCACAAGGCGACGTATTGTTGAGCACAATGGTGTGTTCTTCCTCACCGTGCATTGAGACCATTCCACACAGCCTATGCTGTGTGCAGCACGGCACATTGCTCCACACTACCATACGGCACATTGCTCCACACTACCATACTACACATTGCTCCACACTACCATACGGCACATTGCTCCACACTACCATACGACACATTGCTCCACACTACCATACGGCACATTGCTCCACACTACCATACGGCACATTGCTCCACACTACCATACGGCACATTGCTCCACACTACCATACGACACATTGCTCCACACTACCATACGGCACATTGCTCCACACTACCATACGACACATTGCTCCACACTACCATACGGCACATTGCTCCACACTACCATACGGCACATTGCTCCACACTACCATACGGCACATTGCTCCACACTACCATACGGCACATTGCTCCACACTACCATACAGCACATTGCTCCACACTACCATACGACACATTGCTCCACACTACCATACGACACATTGCTCCACACTACCATACGGCACATTGCTCCACACTACCATACGGCACATTGCTCCACACTACCATACGACACATTGCTCCACACTACCATACGGCACATTGCTCCACACTACCATACGGCACATTGCTCCACACTACCATACGACACATTGCTCCACACTACCATACGACACATTGCTCCACACTACCATACGACACATTGCTCCACACTACCATACGGCACATTGCTCCACACTACCATACGGCACATTGCTCCACACTACCATACGGCACATTGCTCCACACTACCATACGGCACATTGCTCCACACTACCATACGGCACATTGCTCCACACTACCATACGGCACATTGCTCCACACTACCATACGACACACTGCTCCACACTACCATACGACACATTGCTCCACACTACCATACGACACATTGCTCCACACTACCATACGACACATTGCTCCACACTACCATACGACACATTGCTCCACACTACCATACGGCACATTGCTCCACACTACCATACGGCACATTGCTCCACACTACCATACGACACATTGCTCCACACTACCATACGGCACATTGTTCCACACTACCATACGGCAAATTGCTCCACACTACCATACGGCACATTGCTCCACACTACCATACGGGACATTGCTCCACACTACCATACGACACATTGCTCCACACTACCATACGGCACATTGTTCCACACTACCATACGACACATTGCTCCACACTACCATACGACACATTGCTCCACACTGGAGCTGCAACTTCTCCTTCATGTGTTTGCGTATGAGAAAAGACACAAGGTGTGTTTACTGAAGGCGCAGATAAGAGCTAGCATATTGAAAGTGTGACAGCGCGGCTCCAATCTTTATTTACAACGTTGTTATGACGCGACCTCCTGCCGCAGACTGCCGTGACCTAGCTTGAGTCATCATGCCTAATCGTCGTAGCGGACCCTGCCCGTCACGTACAGGTGCAGCGGGCACTTGGCGGCTCTGCATGAAGGGCAAAAAGGGCAGACCAACTGATGATCTTGCTAATGTTACGTTATAAGCAGGGGCTCTCATGGCTTGTGATCTGTTTTACATCTAATACAGAGCAGAGGGGAAAACAAGCCATAGGGCAGCGAGTCTTCTGCCCCAAGGTGCAGTCATGACAAAACACTATGACTGAACTGCGTAGCAACAAGTGGTTGCTACGCAGTTGGTTTTTTTAATTGACTTTGAGGGCAGTTGTGAGCGAGCCTTG